>NC_138077.1:207606598-208019098 GCF_964212035.1 Myotis nattereri | reverse complement strand
AGTGAAATTACAGAGGAGCCTTCTGCCCTCACCTCCAATTCACAGGCACGCGGTCTGGGGTCTTTTTCTCCTGGGGAAACGGCATCACATCAGCACCCACCGTTAGATAAATTCTGACAGGCTTTTAAGCAGCAATAGAGGTAATTAATCACATGGGGGAGATTTATTGTATATCAAGGGTTTTTTTTAAAGGTAGTTATTAAACTCTTTTGTTGGGCATGATGTCAATTTTGTTTAAACTTCTTAAAAAGATTGTAAGCAATTTTTTTTTTAAAGACTGGAAGGCTGTGAACCAGTGTTAACGTTCCTGCCTCCCTGGGATGGGTCCTGAGCGATTCTAATGTCGTCTTCGTGCGTTTCTCCGGTGCTCATTCTCTGCAATATTAGGAAAAATGTTCTTCTAAAGATGCGTAGAACAAACGAATAAAGAGCAGTTCTGCCAGAACCTCCCTTTACCTTAACACACCCTATTCCATGAACGTGGCGGTTCCTTTGCAAGAAAACGAACAGCTGCCACTTGCCGGCTGACCTTCCAGTGTTTGGGCCGTTTCTGCTTCCGGTCGCGCCATTTGGGACCAACAAACACACCTGTGTGGAGCCGGGAACCAGAAGATGGCGGGTTCCCCGTCCAAGCGTGTGCCCCATTCAGACTCCCCGAGTTCCCTTTGCCTCTGTGTTGCCTGACTCCCCACCCAACAAGCGTGGGTCCCTGTCTGGGCCTGGAGTGGAGAGAGCACATATCCCAGCTTCACCTGCACGGGCTGTGTGACCTCGGGCAGGTGACTGAACCTCTCTGACCCTCGGCATCTGCTTTTAAGAATGAGCATCGTGGTGACCAGCCAGCCAGGCGAGGCACCTGGGGGGAGGGGGCCGGGGCGGGGGGCACTCACTCGTCCTCGTTTCCTGTCCTCCTGGCCCTGACTGTCCTCCTGCTTTGCAGTCTAAGGACATCGACAACCATCACGCGCTCATTGAATATAATGAGGCCGAGAGCAGCTTCGTTCTCCAGGACTTCAATTCCCGCAACGGCACCTTCGTCAACGACTGTCACATCCAGAATGTGGCGGTGAAGCTGCTGCCCGGAGACCGCCTGCGGTTCGGGACCCAAGTGCTGACCTACGAACTCGTCATCGGAATCCCACCCCCGGTGAGCCCCGCGGGGTCAGGTGCACGGTGGGCAGAGGGCGCCGTGCTGCCTTCCGTGCCCCTGAGGCTCGGGTGGAGCCGGTCCTCAGCGCGTTGCTCTGATTCCGAGCGGCGCACACGCGTGGCAGCCTGGATGCGAGTCCCCGAGGTTCAGACCCAACCCGGTGGGTCCCAGGAGGAGCGAGTGCTCGCGCCCTCTTCTGGGCACTGGGTGGAATTGCAGGCAAGAGTTGCACAGTGGCCCGCACAGAACCCCGGGAGTTTCCCTGAAAAGGGAAGCTGGTGGGGGGCGGTGGGGAGCACGAGTGCGCTCTGGGAAACTCGGGCTGCTTCCGTCGGAGCAGCTCAGCGCCCTGCAGCTTCCTGGCCTTGCGATCCCGGCCTGGGGGCCCTCGCGCTCCCGACTGAGGGATGTGGGTGCACACATCCTCTAGGGCCTAAGCCAGTGAGTGGTTCTCAACCTTCCTCATGCCGCGGCCCTTTAATACAGTTCCTTATGTTGTGGTGACCCCCAACCATAACATTATTTTCGTTGCTACTTCATAACTGTCATGTTGCGACTGTTATGAATCGTCATGTAAATATCTGATAGGCAGGATGTATTTTCATTGTTTCAAATTGAACATAATTAAAGCATAGTGATTAATCACAAAAACAATATGTAATTTTATATGTGTTTTCCCACGGTCTTAGGCGACCCCTGTGAAAGGGTCGTTCGACCCCCCCAAAGGGGTCGCAACCCACAGGTTGAGAACCGCTGCTCTAGGTTCTGACTAATGGAGGGGCCTCGGTGGCTGTGCGAGGGCTGCCTGTGAGAGCAGCACATTCCTGATCACCCAGGCCCCGCGCTATTTTATTTTTAAGACAGGGCCGGGGGGGGGGGGGGGGGGGGGGGGGTGTGGAGAAGGGGGGGGAGGGGGGAAGGCGGTATTGAAGCACATCTCTCATCAAATATCTCGAGGGCCCGTTTTTCAAAGAGCTGATTCCTGTGTGCTCTTGTTTCTGACTGTCTCTGGGGTCCCAGGGGCGGGCGCTGTGTCCACCCCCATCTCCCCACCCCCAGCGAGTTTCCAAGGAGAATCGTCCTGATGCCTTAGGGGGCGTGAGCCATTCCTAACCGAGAGCTCCCCGTGAGCGCATTTCTCTCGGGCTTTGCGTGAGATAGACCCAGAGCCCCTGTCCTCTCAGAGGTGACATCCCGGCAGCTTGGGAACGTCCCCAGGTCCTGCTCAGCCTCAGCCTCATCAGAGCGCCAGGTGAATTAAATGGGGTCACGCGGGAACCTCTGGGGAAGGTGCCTAGCAGAAAGGCCACCCCCATAAATAGTGGCACAGTCGTGTGCAGTGTGACACATAGTGGGGACCACTGTCCCTAACTTGGGGAGGGTCAGGGAGGGCTTCCTGGGGGAAGTGACTTCAAGCTGAGACCTAGGGCTGCCGTGATGTGGCAGGGACCAAGGGGTGGAGGCCGCCCCAGCTTATCAGGACTCCCCCTGACCCTCTTGCCTACCCCTGCAGTTCTCCTTCCCGTGGATGGGGGGTCCGGCACCTTGGCCCAGACCACAGCCACCTCGGTTCACAGAGCAGCCGACCCACGCCCCTTTGCCGCCACAGACGCCCTTCCAGCCGGGCGTGCGGCCAGCGCCAGTGCAGAAGAGCTGGTCCCAGGGCTTCCCCAGGCCGACCACGGCCCCGCCCGCCTGCCACCAGCGGCCCCTGAGCGCCTGCGGGAAGATGTTCTCCTTCGTGGTGGAGGGCGCCCCCCAGGCTCCCGTCATCAACCAAGGTAGGCACGGGCCACGCCCCCTGGCGGCTCGGGGTGGGCTTGCAGCCGCGAGGCTGGGTCTTGCTTTTTGCTTGTTTTCTCTGATTCCACAGTAGAACATAGTCAGCTGTGAAAAAATCCTAAAAAAGCAGTTAGAGATCAGCCGCCACCCGATTTCCCCTGTGGACTCTTTGGTGTAAGTTCCTCCTGGCTCTGTGCACTGTCCACGTGCACACGTCAGTACCTCTGTGCTGAGTGTGTGTGTGTGTGTGTACACATATATGAGTGGGTAGCAGGATCTAAATGTATACACGTTGACTCAGATGTGCAGAAATGCCCTTGCCTTAGGAGGTTTTTAAATAGCTGATTACCGCCTGGCTGGTGTGGCTCAATGGTTGAGCATCGGCCTATGAACCAGGAGATCACAGTTCGATTCCCCGTCAGGGCACATGCCCAGGTTGCAGGCTCGATTCCCAGTGTGGGGCGTGCAGAAGGCAGCGGATCCATGATTCTCTCTCATCATTGATGTTTCTATCTCTCTCTCCTCCTCTCTCCCTCTCCCTCTCCCTCTCCCTCTCCCTCCTTTCTCTATGGAATCAATAAAAATATTTTTAATAAATAAATAGTTGATTTCCATTTTGCAGGCGAGAGGAGACCGAGGCTTATGGAGGGAAGTTACTTCCCCAGAGGTGACACTCAGTCTAATCTAATGGTTTTTAGCGAAATTTAAGGCTGGTTATGCTAGTGCCGGTCACTCACAGCCCGGTCACTTTGGGGACACATAGCCTTCAAGGTCCTGCCCCCCACCCTCCCCCCGGAAGGCCTCATGGCATCCGGGGGCGGGGGAGGGGCTTCCTGTCTGTCGCCCTGCTCTGGGCCACACCGGCCTCACTGCAGAGCAGCGGGCTCCGCTTAGTCCCTGGCGTGGTTTCCGGGTTTCCGTCACGGCCTCTGGGTCCCGGTCCCACTCTCTGTCCGCTGTGCCCCAGCCCCAGACCCTCCGCGCCCCCAGGTCGCTCAGCCACGCAAATAATAGTTATTCTTGTGAAACAGAGCGACAAAGGAGTAAATAAAATGTATCTCTTCAGTTTACGTCATCATCACTGTCCTCACCAGGCGATCCCTCAGCTACCTACCACCCAAGTCAAGAAATTACTCAGCCATCTCCCCCCAATCGTTTAACATGAAAAATCTCAAACATACGGCCAAGCAAAAGTAGTTTCTCAGATAACCCCCATCTAATTGTACCATTCCCGCTTTTCTGTACTCTTCATTACATATCCATCGTTCTATCATCCTTCTCCTTATGCATTAATCCACCCTATATTTTGGTACATTTCAAAGTACACTGCACATAGCTGTAGTCTTCCCCCTCAATATTTTAGGATAGATATCATTAATTAGAGTTCAACAGTTTTTGTCTTTTTGATGTAAAATTAACATGCAATGTGTATTAGTTATCAATTGTTGTATTAAAATGCTCTCAAAATGTAGCATCTTAAAGCAAAAAAAAAAAAAAAAAAAAAGGATGATATTGTTTCTTAAGTTCAGCTCGGATACTGTTCCCAGCAATCTGAGGACCTGTGACCCACAGACACAGCCTCCATGGACGTAGCATAACTGCTACGGACACTCCTCTTGTTCAAAAAGGAGCAAAACGGGAAATGCACCGGAGCCTCTGGTCCGTAGCCATTCTGAAACCCAGCCGGGAAGGTGCTGGAAGTTTCTTGATTCGGCCCCGGTCCTACTCTTGCCCAGAAATGACTGTCTGTGGCTCTTGGCTCTACGCTCTGGTCCCCTAGCTCTGCCCTTGAAGCCATCCTACCTTTCCCACGAAAGGTCTCACCGTGTGCTGCTAAGTACTGTCCTCTGCTTCCTGCCTATCGGAGCTTAGCGGGGCGTCCGAACGCCTCTTCTTCGTGAGTGAAGAGACAGGTGGAGGTTCGCCCCGGGGACTGACCTCTCTCTAGCTGTGAGCGTGGGCAGGTTTTGTGAGATGTGCCCCATTTTGTGCATCTGTCAGATGGGATTAGTAAACTCATGTTGAGGTCCCCAACCCCATAGCCAGGGAGACTGACATTAACAGAGCGATCACAGAACGACATCCATAAAGTGACAACGCCAGGCAGGAGAGGTACCGGTGCCCCGAGAGCTCACGACTGAAGGACCTGGCTTAACTGGGGGATCAGGACGGTGTCCCAGAGGGAGGGAGACTCACGCTGAGTGCGGACGGGCAGGTGACATTCGCTGAGAACGTAGGGGAGGAACAGGGTGGAAGGGACCCTGAGGGCCATGTTGGGGGGGGGGGGGGAGCGAGTGCGAGGGGATGGTCCGTGTGGCTGAAGGGTGTGCTCCCAGAGGAACATGACTTGAGACCATGTAAGAATGAGAAGTGATGGCCAGGGCTGGGCAGGGCAGGGACGTGACCCGAGGTCCAGAGGGTGTCGGACTTTGGCTGTGTTTGCCAGCACAGGGAAAGCACCTTGGACGTAGCTGAGCGGGGCTCCGCTTGTCTGAGACCCGGGGGGAAGTCATCGGCTCTAAGATGCACAAATAAAAATGCGGGATCAGAATGAATGCGTGAATGAATGGACGTCCACGGGTGTGACGGTGCGTACTTCATTCATGGTTAGTGTCAACACCCATGAATGTTTCATTGCCCTAGAAAAGAATTGGTTCAATTTACCACTTCACAAAGACAAGAATGCACCCAGAAATCGTAGTCAGTTGGAAACTTAAAATGCAGTGCTCGGAGCCGAGCGAGCTCAAAAGCAGAATTGTAGAAAGCCTTTCAAAAGTTTCCACACCAATAAATGTACTCAGTGTCCATGTGAATGCACTTCCCCAGCCTGATACGTTTGATAAAGTGATATGTCAGAACCCCTTGGAGTCATTTCAACAGCCCCTGTCATATTAAGGTAAATAAGAGAAAAAAATCAGGAAACCAAACATCTATCAAGTGGGTTCTAGTTAAATATGTTTTGGGACCCTTGTGCAATGAGTGGATACAATGCTACTGTGCAAAGAAGGCAGTATATCCATAAATACTGACATGGGAAAGTGTTCGTGATACATTGTCAGGTGAAAAAAAAATCTCTGCAATTGAAACACGTATTTTTTTATGTTTTTACTTATTGCAATAAAAATAACTAGCATTTAGTGCTCAGTGCTCTAGCTCTGTGACAGGCACTTTCCTGTAAGGAGCCAGATAGTAAATATTTCAGTCTTTGTTGGCTAGAAGGTCTCTGTTGCTACTACTCAACTCTGCCATTGTAGCTGGGTTCAGCCACAGACAATTAAAAATGAATGACTGCGGCTGTGTTCCAATAAAACTTTATTTACAAAAAACAAGCGGAGGGCCAGATTTGTCCCTAGGTCCGTAGTTTGCCAGCCCCCGCTCTACAGGATTATTTCATGTAATCCTCAGCCCTGTATAACACAGGCTGTTAGCATCCCTAGATGATGTCTGTGGAAACTAAGGTTTAGAGAGAGTAATGGCCTGCCTAAGGTCATCGGCTCTTTTGCGGCGTCGGAAAAAGTCTGGAAAGAGACGCCTCCACGTGAATCAGCCGTTAATGCCGGGGAAGAGGAATGAGGCGGCCCTTTCCCTTTCTAACACGTGTCTGATGCTTCCATTGTTTTGCAAGGAACGTACACACCACCTGTCATTGTTTAATTGCATGAGATGAAAATCTCAGCGGGAAATGGATGTGAGGGGTAATCTGGAAACTTCTCTAAGACCTTGGGGAAGCTCACAACCTCCCCTGTGCTCTGTGTTGCCCTTGCGTCAGTGTGGGCCAGCGCCGCGGAGCTGCTGGAGCAGTCGGTGGCCGAGGGCGTGCCCGGGGCAGCCCCTCCCGGGGAGTTTTACGTGGACCCGGACCTGGCCCAGCAGGACAAGGTGAGGGGTCAAAGGGGAAGGACGGGCCCCGGCAGCGAGCAGGGCCGCGGAGGGACTGCCCCTGCCTCTTGTCCCAGAAACCACCTCTTCCTCCCCCAGGGCGCTCAGCCATCACTTTGGGAACCGCTCCTTTGGTCCCAAGGCACATCACCTACAACCACAATGTATTGAGCACCTACTGTGCGCCGGGCCGTGTCCTGTGCACTCGACATGCAATGAGCTTGTACATCTTCACCGTCTTCCAAATAGATCCTTTCACCCTCACCTTACAGATGAGGGAACTGACGCTCAGAGAGGTTAAGGAACTTGCCCAAGGTTGCCCAGTGTGAGGGGCAGAGTTGGAATTCAAATCTAGGTCTGGTTAACCTCTAGGCTGGTCCTTCCAACTCTCCCCTACTAACTGTTTGGTCAACCAGGAGGCTGGACGGTGGGGAAAACATATTTCCTGGCAGGAAGTGGTGAGCACTGGGGTCAGAGGGGACTGAGAGCGAAGAGAGACCCGGAGAGGTTTAGAGTGTGGAACAGGATCCGAGGCCTGAACAGGTGAATTCAAGCTGTCCTGGGGAGGGTCCCGCTGATTTCTCCCTTAGACAGGACTGAACGTTGTCCTAAAAGAGGCAGGCCATAGGGCACCTTGCTTTCCGGAGGCCCAGGGCCTGAGCCGGCAGCCCTTCTCGGAGTCTGGGAGGAGGGGCGCCCCCAGGGTTCTGGTTAGATACTGGAGGTTCTGACACAGGTGTCCGAGACCAGACTTTGAGAAATGTGGCCGTAAGGTGAGAAACCAGGCTCGGGCGCTGTATCTACTGCCGTGTAACAAGCCACCCAAAACGTAGTGGCTTAAAACAGTCATTTACTATTTCCCAGAATCTGTGGGTTGCCCCGGAAGGTTCCTCTGCTGCTGTCCCCTGGCCTCACTCGTGTAACTATAGTCAGCCAGTGGCCTCTTAAGAACTTGCATAGAGCCCGGCCGGTGTGGCTCAGTGGTCGAGCGTCGACCTATGAACCAGGAGGTCACAGTTTGATTCCCGGTCAGGGCACAGGCCTGGGCTTCAGGCTCAATCCCCAGCGGGGCGGTGGGGGGTGGGGGGGGGGTGCAGGAAGTAGTCAATCAATGATTCTCATCATTGATGTATCTGTCTCCCTTTCCCTTCCTCTCTGAAATCAATAAAAAAAATTTTTTTTTTAAAGAACTTGCATAGAGATGGCCCAACATCACTTCCACCGTATTCAGTTGGTCAAAGCAAGTGACAGGCCAGCCTCGGTTGAGAGGGTGGGGAAACAGACTCCACCACTTGATGGCAAAGCTGCCAAGCATTTGTAGCCATTTTCCAACCCACCCCAGTTGTCAAACTGGAAATACAGCGTAACCACATTGATAGTTTTTCTATTTGTGAGTCATTGATGCCCTGACTTGCCAGGACTCCTTCGAGTACGATAACAATGAACACATTAGCTTACGCCAAACAACAGGAAGCCTCTGTTGGCTCCTGCTGCTGGAGGTGTGAAGGCCGCTGGCTTCAGGCCTGGCGAGATCCAGGGGCTCCAGCGATGTCCTCAGAACAGTCCCACTGGCCGTCTCTCCCGTTTCCCTCAGAGTCTGGCTTTCGGCAGCAGGCTGGCTGCATGTGTGGGCAAAGACAAACACAAGCAACCAAGCCTATGCCTTTAAAGTTAGGACCCCAAAGGAGTCACGACCCTTTCCCTCTGCAATTGACACGTGAAATCTCTGAGGAAACTCTGACGGACCAGCCCGAGTCACATGCATGTGGGGAGGCGGGACAGGAAGGAGCAGGGCACAGGATTTCCAGTCTGACCAGGACCCCGTGGAAGGGGGAGCTCTCCCGCTAGGAAGGGACGGGGTCCTCCGCAGGAAGGCAGAAACCGCAGCTGGGCACCACACCCTGCAGGCTTCTTTGTACTCCAGCGCCCAGCATGGGGCCTGGCACACAGTAGCTGCTCAGTTAATGCGTGTTGCATGAATACTGCCTGAGCATGGAGGCTTCGGGAGGCTGCCCAGGGGTACAGGACGTTGGATGCCCGTCCCTTGACATTTTGCCACAAGCATTTTCAGAGACCCCCGGAGAGACCCTTGGCAGCAGCTGGCAGTGCCAGGCAGGCTGTCCTTCCCCAGGTCAGGGGAGGGGGAGGTTGTGAGGCTGATCGGACAGCTCCCCAGGCAACGAGCTGGCCTGGAAACTGCCCACTTAGCTCCTTCCAACCGACAGGAAATGGTTGGAAGAGCAGGAATTCCTTCAAGGCGGAAATTCTATAGCTGCATTTGAAACCGCATCTGGGCTTCTTTTTTTTTTTTTTTTTTTTTTTTCAGTCTTTCTGACAGTGTAATGATGACGTCTAGTGGCGAGTTTTGGAGATTTTTTTTTCCTTTCAGGGGAACCACAAATTATTTGGCTGCAGGACTCTTTCTCTCCGAGGGGTGGGGGGCGGGCGATTACCTGTGGGGAAGTCGGCCAGCGGCTTGTTTTCCAGGCCAGCGTGCGCACGCGCCCTCACCCAGAAAGCCTGGCTCCTGCCTCATTTACTTCCCAGGTTCAGTTTCCTGGGAGACATTTTTACATGAACAACCAAAAGAGGCAGGCAGTAGTACCCGCAGCGTGGAAAGAGAAAGGAAACGTTTCAGAATATATTAACTTTTCTGAAGTTAAAAACTAGCCCTCATTATAAGCAGAGCGTGGTCGAATAGAATGCTGCTTCCCTAGCCACCTTTCCCAGGTCCCCAGGGTACTGGGCTGAACATGATGCAATTTAATAAATATGATAAACTCTCTAGCAACCAAAGTTCCCAGCAGGGAGGGTTGTGCTCAGCCTGAACGTCTAACTTTAGGGGAAGGGAAAGCGTTAGGACCTGTGAGGCACAGCGTCCATTTACAGGAGACCAGCCCAGTGATGGCGAACCTTTTGAGCTCGGCGTGCCAGCATTTGGAAAAACCCTAACTTCACTCTGGTGCCGTGTCACATAGAGAAATTTTTTTGATCTTTGCAACCATAGTAAAACAAAGGCTTATATTTTTGATATTTATTTTATATATTTAAATGCCATTTAACAAAGAAAAATCAACCCAAAAAATGAGTTCGCGTGTCACCTCTGACACGCGTGTCATAGGTTCGCCATCGCTGGACTAGACACAAGTGGCTCATTTCAACCAAACTCGGGTCTCCGTGAGGTTTTCCAAGTGACAGAGCGAGCCTTGCAGGCCTGCCTCCCTCCCCCCCTCCCCCCACCCCGCCCGCCCTCGCCTTCCTAAAAGAATTGCATCACACGTTTCCTATATCGTTGTTAAAGGGGTTAACCTTGCCCCCAGGCCCGCACCCAGTAACCTGCCACCTGCCCCCCCTGCCCCCCAGGATGAAATCATCCTGCTGCTGGGCAGAGAGGTCAGCCGCCTCTCGGACTTCGAGCTCGAGTCCAAGTACAAAGACGCGGTGATCGCGAACCTGCAGAACGAGCTGGCCAGCCTGAGTCAGACGCTGCTGTCGGAGACCACCTTCCCCAGGGGCCAGCGGGGCGCCGCGCAGAAGTGCCCGGGTCTGGACGAGGACATCGCCGCCAAGCAGAGAGAGATCCAGAGCTTGAAAAGCCAGGTAGGACTCTGAGACCGTCCCCCGGCGAGGACCGAGCCAGGACGCAGGGTGACAGCTCTCGGGGGGGTCAGCGCCTGTGGTGGGCCAGAGCACAAGTCCCAGGGGTGAGAGGCTTGGCAGGTTTCCAGCCTGGTAAGAACCATACTAACTTTGACTAAGCACCTACTATGTGCAAGAACTGGTGCAAGGCTTTAGTTTGTAACCTCCCATTCCTCCGACACTTTCCATCCTGCAGACAGGAGACCGAGGCAGGCTCAGAGACGCCAGCGACGCGGCACAGCTGGCACAGCAAGGGGGCGAGGGCAGCACGATTTGAACTCTCGGCCGACCCCACGCCCTCACCCCACTTGATATTTCCACCCAACTCTGCCGCTTCAGGGACCACCTCTCCCCCCACCTCCCAGCCCTACCCAGCCCCAGAAAGAGCCGTGGGCAGTGAGCTGGACAGGGGGGCACGGAATCCCAGCGTCCCAAACCCTGAGGCCTTTGCCAACGCCCGAGGGTAGCTGCTGGCTCACTCGTGGGGAATTTCATCAAACAAAAATCCTCCACCCAGCATTCCTGGAAGCACCAGTCATGTTCTCTCTTTCCAAACCAGATCCCGTTTGTTTTCCTTAAGGACTACTGTAAAGTTGGCCACAGATTGTGCACATAAATTACATCTCAACAAAGGCGACTGAAGAAAAGAAATTGGCCGCTAATGAGTGCTGGCCCCAGTGCACAGTGCGGCTTAGAACCTGGGTCAGGCGCGGGGCCCCTGCTCTCTGGCCCCGTCACTGCCTTTCTCTTCCACAACCAACTTCAGGGGCGCAGCCTCAGGCCCAGACGGGGTGCCTAGAAAAGGTCATAGGTTGTGTGGTGGACCCAGGAGATTCTCCCAGGAGACTGAGCTCCAGGAGGGCAAAGACTAGACTCAGTGACCTTCATTACTCTGAGCAAGAGGCCGCAGCGGGTTTGAACTCAAATCGAGGTTCACCCACTCATATGTTAGTTTCTTAGACATTCTATTGCCTGCAGGACCTTCGGCCGGAAGTACAAAGCCCACGGCAGGTTGGCCTATTGGTCTGATTGTTTTATATTCTCCCTGGCCCCCCACTCCCCCCCCCCCCAGTATGTGCGTAAGGATCTGCCCTCAAAGATCTTCAGTCTGCCATGTCACCGAGCTCCTGCAGCCTCTGCCAACCAGCCGCCAGTCGTTGTCTCGGAGCCCCCCCACCCCCAGCTCCACCCGGCCCTGTGGCCGCGCTCGTGGTGCCTGCTTCATTGCACAGCAGGACAGACGCTCAACTGCCTGGTGCTTTTGCCGGTTACAGACCATACGGACGTTTATTTCGGTCGTGAGAGAAATAAAGGGGTTTGAAGACTGTTTGGAGTTTTCCCACAATCTGAAACCCTGAAGCTCTGATGCTTCGGATGAAATATTTTATATCTGTCGGAAGCACTGGAGTCTTTGGGGGGGAGGGTGTTTTCCCATCCCTTCTGGAAGTTTCTGTCGTGCCTCTGGTATCATGCAAATAAAAGCATTAAGCTGAGAAGAGCTAGATACTTTTTAAAATAAATTATTCCAAATGCCCTGTATGGAAAAGTTGCATGTTTCAGATGCCCCCAGGGAAAAAGTAAATGTTACTGCCCCAAATGTCACAGATGGTGCAGGAAATGGGTCAGAAAATGAAACGAAACCTTGATGGTCCGGTTAATTCTATCTGAGAAATGACTAGATTTTTCTGAGTCCAAAACCAAGACTAAAGGTTGTGAGCTCCATCTGGTGGCAAGGCTCTAACCACATTATGTGAGCTGACCCCACCCCCGTCATTTTTTTTGCTATGCCTACAGCATAGGACCATTACCAAGGATTCCTGTATTTGCTCTTTTTCTAAAAATATATTTTTATTGATTTCAGAGAGGAAAGGAGAGGGAGAGAGAGAAAAAAACATCAATGATAGAGAATCATTAATCAGCTGCCTCCTGCACACCCCCCATTGGGGATGGAGCCCACAACCTGGGCATCAAAGTGTGACCTCCCGGTTCATAGGTCGACGCTCTGCCTTATCCCCACCAGCATGGCTTTGTCTGGAAGGATGTCCGGAAGGTCATCTGGAAGATGTCTGGTCTAATTAGCATATTACCCTTTTATGAGTATAGATTCTCACAATACTACCAGCTTGGGGCTCCCATCACCCCACTTGCAGAATGAAAAAGGAAGCAAAGTTGGGTGTCCTCCCCGTGTTCCCACGGCCTGGAAGTGGCGGAGACCGGATTTGAAGGTCGCAGGCTGGCCCCGAGGCCACACTAGGCTTCCTAGCCTCTGACTTTCCATGCGGGTTCCTAGAGCCGTGGGACAAGGCGGGAAGACCTGGAGCTAAAGCCTAGATCTGAGTCCTAATTCCACCTCTGACCAGCAGTGTGACCCGGCGCCAGCGACCCTGCCTCTCTGAGTCTCAGCATGCTCACTTGCAAAACGGGAACTGTAATGAGACGCCAGCCTTCAGTGACGCTGCGACGAGCTGTCAAGAAGTAGCATCTGTGCCAACCGGCGTGGCTCAGGGGCTGAACGTCACCCTATGAACCAGGAGGTCACAGTTCCATTCCTGGGTGGAGAATATGCCCAAGTGGCAGGCTTGATCCCCAGTGGGGGGCGTGCAGGAGGCAGCTGATCGATGATCCTCTTATCAATGAGGTTTCTATCTCTCTCTCCCTCTCCCTTCCTCTCTGAAATCAATAAAAATATTTTTTTTAAAAAAAAAAGAAGTAGCAGCACCTGAGAATGGGCTCAGGAAGCTCTGGAATGCTCTGTGACACACACACCCTTGTACGACCATTGGAGGGAATTAATTCTATAACCTGCTCCCCTCTCCTGAATTTTCCTCCGCATCCAGTGGTGCTGGATGATCTGGAACCAAGGGCTGGTCTGTAGATGGCTGAGAGTTCAAAGGTCAAGGCAGGCACATTGGGGGATCAGCTATCCCGGCGGCAGCCGTGCCCGGGCCCCTGTGTGTGCACAAAGATAAGCTCCGTGTGTTGATTGCACAGCAAACGGTGGCACTGAAGGAACAGGCCTCTCCCGTCCTTTTAACAGTGAAAAGCAGTGTTTTCCCCCACAGCCCAACCCAAGATCAGGTGACCCCTTGGCCTGGGCGGCCCCTCTGACTGTCCTGCCTCCGCCCGCAGGTCAGCGCCCTGCAGCAGGGCTACAGCCAGGTGCTGTGCCAGACCCTGTCCGAGAGGAACTTGGAGATCACCTCCCTGAAGAGCGAGGGCGAGCACTTAAGGAGGGACAACGCCATCACGTCAGGTGCGCTCTCCCCGGGCTCGGGCCCAGGGCTGCCCCCTCCGCTCATCCCAGGGCCACAGCCGCTGCCCCTTCCTCCGGGGGCGGGCCTTCGGCAGGGGGGTCAGTGGATTCCAATTGCCCCTGAGGGAGGCTTATTGCCATCCAGGTCCTGGGGCGGGGCCTGCTAAATATTTGAGTGAATGTGACCTCTTAGCTGGAAGGTCTGCTGAGCCCTGGGCTCCCCACGAGAACACAGGGTGCCGTGGGGCTGGGCATGGTCAGGCGGGAGGCAGGCCTGGCTCTCAGGGAGGAGTCTGGGTCTCGTTCTAAGGGCGCTGTGAAGCCATTGGAGTTTTTTAAGCAGAAAATGAGATGCCTAGAGACTGAAGAGGATGGTCAGTCACCAGGAAAAAGGGAGGGAGAGAAGCAGGCATTGAGTCTGGGGCGGGGCTATTATTCTTTCTTTTAACATTTTTATTGACTTCAGAGAAGAAGGCAAAGGGAGAGAGGTAGGAACATCAGTGATGAGAGAGAATCATCGATGGGTTGCCTCCTGCACACCCCACACTGGGGATCGAACCCACAACCTGGGCCTGTGCCCTGACCAGGAATTGAACCCTGACCTCCTGGTTCCTAAGTCCACGCTCAACCACTGAGCCACGCCTTGGGGCTGCTGTTATTCAAGTGCCGGACGCAGCATAGGCTGAGCCACGTGTGCATCTGTGTGCTGTGCCCAGGGCCAGCCTGACCGCTGGCTTTTCCTCGGCCTCACTCTTTACACGCTCACACCCACGTCCTCGACCCCACGCCACCCTGCCAGGCCTCTGCTATACTCCCCTCTAACCTGGAATATCCTAAGACATTTGCTGAGCGCCCTGTACGGGCCAGTCACTGCTCCGAGCATCAGGAATATCAAGAGGAACTCGCTGAGCCCTTGCCTCCCCGCCCCGCCCCGCCCCCCCCAATATCTGCTCATCTGGCCTCATCCATGCTTCAAGCCTCTCAGATACCACTTTGTTTGGTCCCCCCAGACCACCAGCATCGGTCACGCCCCGAGTCTCGGGCCCCCGCCCAGCCCTCTGAATCAGAGGCCCTGCACATCAGCAAGATCCCAGGTGTTCTGGGTGCACATCCAAGACTGAGCTGCAGGGGCTGGGTTATGCTGCAGTAACAAACAGCCCCACCCATTCTCAGTGGTCCACGTTGGCTGACAGCAGAGGTGACGACAGGAATCCTTGTTGCCTCTTTGACCTCAGTGAGTCTTTTGTGGTCTGTTTGCTTTTTAAACAGGGATGGTGTCCTCTTTGCAAAAAGATGTGATAGCCAAGGATGAGGAAGTTCAACAACTGAGGCAGGAGGTGAACCAACTGAAAAGTGAGAACAAAGAGAAGGATCTCCAGCTGGAAGCCATCAGCTCCAGGGTGAGTGTAGCTCTCAGGCAAAGAGGGGGCTGGTCTCCTCGCTCCCCTGGGCTCGCTCTCCTCCAGCCGCCTCTGACACCTTGGTGAGATGAGGCCGGTGAGATGAGGGAGGAGGGAGGATGGCTGTGGTGAGTCACCTGGGAGGACTAGAGCTGGGGGCCAAGTTCCTCGCTGCTTTTCAAAAAACACATTTGTGTCCCCAGCCCACATGGCTCAGTGGTTGAGCATCGACCTATGAACCAGATGGTCCTGGTTCGATTCCTGGTCAGGGCACGTGCCCAGGTTGCTGGCTCAATCTCCGGGGGCGGGGGGGGGGGGGCTCTCATCATTGATGTTTCTACCTTTCTCTCCCTCTCCCCTCCTCTCTGAAATCAATAAAAATACATATATATAAGAATGCATGTTTGTGACTCCGAATAAACGAGGTATTTTCGAATCTAGCATACGTTTTCTAACGCCTATTACAGGTTAGTTTGTTGAATCCCAACAACCAACACCTGGAGTGTCCAACAGCAGGAGACAGCTTTACTGTACTGTGTACACCCAGGAAATACTACGTAGCATTTAAGACCAATGATGAAAGCTTTTGTCTATGAACTGGGAAAACAGTAAGCATTTAAGATTTTTAAACGTGAGCGGTATGACTCCAGTGTGAGATATGAATACGTCGCATGCCCTGCCTCTGCGAGGCTTAACATTAAGGCAGAGCAGGCTCTCTCCCCGGGCCAGGGGGGCCGCACGCACGGGCTTTCTCGCGGCCCCGTCACCACGGTTTCCACAGCCGCCTTCACAGCAGAACGTCTGAGGGTCCGGATGCAGACATGTAACCCTCACTCCTGCCCTTGGACTTCAGTGTGGGTGAGAACGCCTCTGGGTAGGATGAGCCCGTAGGCACGTAAGCGCTTTGTGGATGTAACTGACTGTTTACTAACTTTGCCTTCAAATCCTCATCCGATAGGGTAAGATTTCGTGGTGTTTGTATGACTTGTCTGTTTCGATGAGTCAAGGTAAAATCTCATAGCTTTCATCTCGGCAGGCATCTCTGATTCAGAGCGGCTGCCTGGTCAGCCGGCGCTGTCTGCGCGGGCGCCGTCTGCACGGGTGCCGTCTGTGCCGGTGCCATCTGTGCCTGTGCCGTCTGCGCGGGCGCCGTCTGCCAGGCGGGAACAGACCATGATGTCCCAGAGACAAGGCAGACGGGACCTCTGCTGCTTAGCGTGAGGCCCAGTTTGGAGCTGGCGAACGGCAGAGCCTGATCAGGCTTTGGGGTCAGACAGGCCAGGGTGCAGCCCCAGAGCTTGCTTCTTTTGTAACGTAGCTGGCCTCCATTTCTCCATCTGTGAAATGGGGACAACAAACTCTTTTTCTGAGGAGTGGGAGGCTGGTTTTAACTCTGTCCTCTGCCTCTGCCCCCAGTCGGCCGCCCCGCCAAGCTCCTGCCTGTTTCTTCCCAGCACATTGACGTCCTAGGTGCCTGTGATCAGCTTTGCGTCTTGTGTGTGTGTGTATGTGTGTGTGTGTGCACACGCCTGTGTGTACTGGGGAGGGGTGCGTGTACACTCATGCTAAGTAAGAGAAGGATGGAAAAACAGCGCCTGCCAGGCTGGTCTTCCTGACCCCCATTTCCCCTTCCTCCTTGACCTTGGGATGAGGGCTCCTTCTGCTCCAGCCCGTGCCGGCCACCAGCACGTAGGCTTCTCACCAGGGGGTTGCTCCCATGAACAGTGGGGTGCATGTTGTTGTTTAAATTATGTCTGTCATAGTGTTGATTTTAGAAAAATAAGTAGATGGCATCAAAAAGCAAAATTTTATAAAGAAGAAAGGAAATGCTACCCTAAGAAATCAACATTATTATTTAACGTACACTCTTCTAGTCTTGTTTTTATATATCACCTAGAAGTAAATAAATTATGTGTTCATATCTCACAGTGAATTATTGCCATGCACATTTAAAAATCTTAAATGCTTACTGTTTCCCTCTGTTAATAAATAAAAGCTTATATCATTGGTCTTAAAAACTACAGAAGTATTTTCCTGGGTGTACACAATACAATAAAGCAGTCTCCTGTTGTTGGACACTCGGGGGTTTTTTTTGTTTTGCTTTTCAGTGTTGCTAACAATGCTGAGAAGACGTCCCTGAATCTACAGATTCGCTGATTTCTCTAGTCATTGTCCTCAGGACACGTTGCTAAGGCAGGGACTTCTGGGTCAAAAGGAGGACATGCCTTTCTGCTCTCACCGCCTGTTGCGGAACTGCCCTCCGAAAGGCTGCTCCCTTTACCCCCTCTCCCACGCCTGCCCACCCTCCCACACCCCCATACACCAGGGCAGCTGTGTCTGTGAGATGAAGCCTGCGTAAAGCACCGAGAGCCATCCAGGCTCACCACCAAGTTCACTAGCGAGCCCCACCCCGTCCACGTGCTCCTGAAAGCTGTGCTCAGAGGGTCACAGAGGGGAGAATCCCCCTCCCTCCACCCTAAGTGCCCATAAGCCTGGTTTCTCCTGTGGCGCAGCCCGCCGGCTCTTGAAAAGGAACTGAGACACTTTCTTCCTCGGAACTCACGAGCAGGGTGCCCTGGGAGCTACCGCGGATCCTATGCATCCACGGGACAGAAATGGCCTTGGCCTGGGCGTGTGGGGTGCGATGGGATTGGACAGCAGCACGTGCTCTGCGAGGCCCCCGTGGGGACCTGGGACCCCCGGACAGCCCCCGTGGCCTGTTGCCCTTCTCTCTCCCACAGTGCTCAGTGCTCAAAGAGGCGTTAGAGAAGGAGGACGCGCAGAAGGAGCACCGGGAAGCCCAAGAGAAAGAGCTGAAGCTCAGCAAATCCGTGAGTTGAACTTCCTCGCTCCTGAGCGCCCGCGGAAAGGCATTGGCCTTCAGGCTTTGGCGAGAGCACAGACTCTGGGGTTCTATGACGGTTCTGGTTAAGGCCCTCTCCTCCCTCCTTGGTTTGCTGCCTCTACGACATGGGTGGGAAGACCCTGGAAACACACGCTCCCAGCATCCCCTGGGCGTTGGCTCCACCCGCCACACCTGTTTCTCTTAGAGCTGGGCTGGGGTGGGGGTGGGGACAGGGACGGGGGTCGGCCAGGTGGCCGCCACACGCCGCCAAAAGTCCACTGTGGCTCCTGCCCCTGGGCCTGTGACGCCCAAACTACTATGTCCCACCGTCTCACTTTGATCATAGTGACACTTTTATCGCTATCACCAACCCCAAATCCTTCCTGCAGGACCTTTACACCAATTCATGAAAGCAAAGCAAAGAGGCAGGGTGTGCCTCCACAGAAGGCGACTATTAAAGATGCCGGGAAGGTCCACAAAAATGAACGCATTCGTTTCCTGGGCCCGTGGCAGCCTCTCCCACATCTGCAGGCACTGTTTCAGTTTGGGGGACGCACAGCGCCTTCAACACAAGGGGGACGCGCCCTTCCCCGTGTCGGAGCGTTCCCGCGCTAGGCCCAGTGGGAGAAAGGAAACCCGCATTGTTTTGTTCTGCCAAACCGTGCCCACCGTGTCTTCCCAACCGCCCTCATTCCAGTTGGTCGCAAAAATATACCCCAAGAGGAAACATCCTCATGAGTTGATGGATGTCTTGTACTGTTTCATCCCAGGCTACAAGCTGATTTTCAAACAAAACTAGCCATGTTCAATATATCACGTGGAAAAAAGTCTACACTGGGGCCTTGACTTACGAGTTTGATTCGTTCCGTGACGGAGCTCGTAACTCCAATGACTCGTATGTCAAATCAGTTTTCACCATTACAATGAATTGAATGCTGGGCTGATGTTGTGGCGTTCGCTGTGACGTTCGCTGCGCCAACTAGCGGTGGGGTATCTGAAGCTGGCTTGTAACCCGAATTTTAGCTCGCGACTCAAAGCAAAAAATCGGCCGAGAGACGGCTCGTATCTCGAAAAACTCGTTAGTCGGGACACTCATAAGTCAAGGCCCCACTGTACTTTGCTCTACAGACGTAGGCTTTCCCCCCAGGGACGGAGCTTAGCTGATCCCCGGTTAGGTTTTCACCTTAATGAACCCGGCAGAACGAGTTATGGAGATCCAGCCCTTCCCGCCCAGGAGTCGGGTCCAGCTGCCGTCAGGGAAGCTGACTTTTGTTAAAACTCTTCCAGCAAATCCAAAACATGGAGAGAGAAATGAGGATGCTCAGAGAGGAGCTGAGGAAGAATACTTCTGACCAGAGCATGATCTCTAAGACGCTTCGAGAAAAGAGCAAGGTATGGCCAGGGCAGCCTCGGCCCCGCCACCCCTGGGGCCAGGCGCTCCGCGCGCACCCTCTCCTTACCGTGACCCTGTGTGGTCTGTCCTGGTATTAACCCCACTTTACAGTTGGGGAAACTGAGGCTCACAGGGGCGAAGGAAGTTTTCCAAGTTCACTCAGGCAAAGTAGTTGCGGCAGAACTTGAATCCAGGTCGGTCCGGCTCCAGAGCTCGTGTGTGCAGCCGCTACCCCAGACTGCCTTCAGGTCTTAACTGTAAAATTATCCAGAATCGGTCCCTGAAACCAAGTTTGCCCACGATGTTCAAACTGAAATGCTGTGGCTGATAGTTCTGTGTGTGTGTCCCATGAGTCTTTGCGAGAGCTGTTTTTAAAAATCTCATCATGACCGTGGGTTTGTGGATTTCTTCTTTTAATATTGCCAACTTTTGCTTCATATATTTTGAGGCCGTGTTACCAGGTGCGTGTACATTTAGAATTTTAATACAGTGGGGCCTTGACTTACGAGTGTCCCGACTAACGAGTTTTTTGAGATACCAGCTGTCTCTCGGCCGATTTTTTGCATTGAGTTGATAGAGTAATTTGAGTTAACGAGCTCCTTAATGAGTTCAGTCTCAGAACGAATTAAACTCGTAAGTCAAGGCCCCACTGTACTTCCCGTTGGAAAAGAGAACACCCTTGGATCATCATAGAAACGTCCCTCTTCATGTCTAGCAGTGTTTCTCCCTAAAAGTCTACGTCAGTGGTTCTCAACCTTCTGGCCCTTTAAATACCATTCCTCATGTTGTGACCCAACCATAAAATTATTTTCGTTGCTACTTCATAACTGTCATGTTGCTACTGTTATGAATCGTCATGTAAATATCCGATATGCAGGATGGTCTTAGGCGACCCCTGTGAAAGGGTCGTTCGACCACCAAAGGGGTCGCGACCCACAGGTTGAGAACCGCTGGTCTGCATTGTCACTAATGCAGCTCCATCAGCTACGCGGCCTTTCTGTTGGTTCGGGTTTTCATAGCATATCTTCTTCATAATTTTTCCGTCCATCTTTGTTTTTAAGTTTTTTCTCTCTCTTCTAAACAGCATGACTTTTTATAAAATCCAGTCACAGCCTTTGTCTGCTAGCCCGTTTATATAAAGTGCAATTGCTGGCATATTGATTGGGGTTTAGCTCTGCCCTCTGGCTCAGTGCCAGCTGAGCTATATTTCCGTACTGTATTTCCTTTTCTCTCCTTTCTTGGGTTCTTTTGAGTTGATGGTTTTCTATCATTCCATTTTTGTCCCTGTTTGCTTGGAAATGTTTCGCTCTTTAATTATACTTTTAGAATAGCAAGACGATAGCATTACCCTGGACTTACCAAAATCCAGTATTAATTGAGTTTCTTATTCTTTTAGCGCTCGTCCCAGAGGCTGCACTGTGCATTCTTGATGTAGTGTCAGTTGATGACTATGCCCTTGTCCTTGACAATGCTGGTGGCAGATTCTTTCAGGTGTGTGTGTGTGTGTGTGTGTGTGTGTGTGTGTGTGTCTGAAAAACATATGCGTAACCTTCGTTTTTGACTGAGCACTGAACCCCACGTCGGCAATGGTTTTCTTTCAGCACCTTCTAGGTGGCATTAGGTACATCTTTCTAGTGTATTTTGTTCCTGGTGTTTCTACTTTGAAGTCATGGTCAAGCCTAATATCGTACCTTTGTGAAAGCTCTGTTTTTTCTTGGGCTGCTTTTAAGATTCTCCTTTCCCTTGGTTTCCAGCAGTTTGGCGGTGCTTTATCTGGGTGTGGGTTTGTTTTTTTTTTACCTTGTGTGGTGTTCACAGGGCTTCCTGAGCCTTTGGCTTGGTGTTCTGATTTGTTCTGCGCTGGGGGCTAATACCACAAGGCAGTGAGGAGCTCCCGAAGGCCCCGAACAGGACATGGATGCTGTTTCCTTTGTGAT
Organism: Myotis nattereri; assembly: GCF_964212035.1. NCBI lineage: Eukaryota > Metazoa > Chordata > Mammalia > Chiroptera > Vespertilionidae > Myotis > Myotis nattereri. Next base: position 207,997,820 of record NC_138077.1, on the reverse strand, counting down.
CAATAATAACGGTGAAAATGACAGCTGTAATTTCTCATGTATTATGCCAAACATTTCATCTCTTTTTAAAAATATTTTTATTGAGTTCAGAGAGGGAAGGGAGAGGGAAGGGGGAGGGAGAGAGAGATAGAAACATCAATGGTGAGAGAGAATCATTGATTGGCTGCCTCCTGCACATCCCACACTGGGGATGGAACCCGCAACCTGAGCATGTGCCCTGACTGGGAATCAAACCGTGACCTCCTGGTTCATAGGTCGATGCTCAACCACTGAGCCGCGCTGGCTGGGTTCATCTCCTTTCATCCTCACCGCAACTCTATGAACTAGACATTATCCTCCCACTTTACGGATGAGGGAGTCGAGGCTGCTGGTCACTAGCATTAAGTAGCCCAAAGTCGGTCAGTGGCAAAGCCAAGGTTGGGAGCCAGGTTTGTCTGATATCAATGACGGAGGCACAGCCACCAGAGGCGTGTGACTGTTCATATTGAAATTTATCAAAATTAAGGAAAATGTAAAATTCAGTTTCTCAGTCACACCAGCCACATCTCCAGTGCTCTGGCCAGGCATGGCTCACAGCTGCCGTGTTAGCCAAGACAAACGCAAGGCCATCCCATCAGACAGAGCTGCTCTACAGCTCGGTAACTCTCAGGACCATGGAGAATGTTCTGGAAGGAAATGAAAATAGAGGCGAGGAGGCTGGTTATCACAGGCCAGAGGTTCTCAGCATCTGGCGGGGCCTTGCACAGGGTGGGAGCCGGGGGAGGAGCGGAGGAGCGGGGGGGGGGGGGGGGCATGGGAGAGGGACGGGAGCACCGGCTTGGAGAACGGTGGGTGTGAGAGAGGGAGAGGGGCAGCGGGAGGTGACCCCCAAGCTTGAGGCAGGGGTGGAGCTGTTCATTACGGCGGGGACTATGGACAAGGGCAGAGTCCAGGCTCGGAGTCCGCTTTGTAGTGGGAGGAGAAGTCTGCTGACATAGAAGTCAGAGCACGTTTAGGCCCGGGAGGGCTGTTTGTGGAGGAAACTAGGCCCAGGGAGCTTGCACGGCTTTTCCAAGTCCACGTGGCTGGTGAGAGGCGCTTCCGCTGGACCCCGGGCTCAGACGTGAGCTGTAAAGGGCTCCTCTGGCTCTTTTATTACATCTGCGTGACCCTCCCCCGCCTCAGCTCCCGAATAAACAGCTGTGGAGCTTTTCCGTACAAAACCTCTCATTTATTTAGGAGAGTTTGCCTCATTTCCTGATAGAGCCAGAGCCCTGGGCTCAGCACGTGCTCCCAAAATGTTCATTGTTCCAAAATGAATTGAGCAGCTGCAGGGTCCCGTGATGGCCAGCAGAGGGCAGCACCGGGCACTCCCAAGCTCCCCTCCAGCTGAGGGGGAATGAATCTGCTGGCTTCTCTGCTGTAAACACCTTCTCTCACAGGCTGATCTACTGCTTAGCCAGCCTCCCAGAGTGGGTTCCAGAGCCCTCCTAGGAAGTACTGCCCTGGGCTAACCACTGCGAGTCCCCACGATACCTCTGTGAGGCGGTACTGGTGCCCTCATTCCCATTTGACAGATGAGAACACTTGAGTCACAGAGCAGGGAGGTAACTCTCTCAGGGTCCTAGGGCTCGTTAGGGGCTGAGCTGGGATTGGAGTCTGCGGTTAAAAGAAAACAGATGAGCCCAGGATGCAGAGCTTGGCCCTTTCCCCTAGGAGCCGGGTGTACCCCGGGGCACGCCTGTGACCCCTGCAGCGGAACCTCCCCCTCTGGGACTCCCAGGGCCATTAGCCCTCCTAGAGGGATTTCCCAGAGTGCACTATGACCACATTAGCAGCAAGTGCCTGCTTTCATCGCCCTTTCAGGTTGAAGAGAAGCTTCAGGAGGATTCCAGAAGGAAATTGCTTCAGCTCCAAGAAATGGGGAGCAGAGAGAGCCTCATTAAAGTCAATTTGGAAAGGGCAGTAGGTCAGGTAGGCGAGCGAGCTCCAGAGCCCCTCCGTGGCCCCGTGCCCCAAGGGTTGTCCGCGCCCAGTGGCTGGTGGGGAGAGTGAGGAGGAAGACGGCTGTGGTTTGCTTCTCCCATTGACCTCCTGGGCCACAGCTTCACGTGGCTCCTGCCTCCCCATGGACGTCCCCAGGGGCATTCCCTGCTGGGAGCCGCCCACTCCGGGGGTTCGCTGTCCCCCGAGACCCTGGCCACAGCCACCCTTCAGTGCCCGCCCCCATTAACCAGACGCCCGCTGTTCCCTCTTGGGAAGGTCTGCGCCTCTTGGCCCCCAACAGTGTTGCTAGTACTTTCTCCCCGACATTTCCATCCTGACATTCACCACTCCCCTCCCTCTGGGCCCCCAGCAGAGGTCCCGTCAGTGTCCACGAGGACCTGCCACTTCTCTTAAGAAAGTACAGCTCATGCAGACGGACAGGGTGGTGAGCAGGCTGCCCGGCTGGTCGGGGTGCCTGTTCGGCCTGGATGGCCCATGGCCCCTCCCCTTACACGTGGCACCGAGTGAGAGCCAGAACATGCAAATGAGGCTTCATCAAAGGCTAAGCGGGAGCCAATGGGAAGCCGGGACAGGGCACTGAGCCTCCGGAATGTGGCCCCCCAAGGGCAGCCCACCGGGGGCTCCCCCTCAGGGCCCCTCCTGGCAACCACGGCTCCAGGACACCCAAGAACGTTTAGCGTGCATATGTGTTTGTGCTTCTTTGCCTGGGAGGAAGGGTCCAGCATGCTGCTCCGTGGATTCTCAGCAGGGTCTGTGAACCCCCAAAAAGGTGAAGAACCGCGACCCTAAGGGTCCTTCCATCCCACCCAGCCCAGCCCCTACGCCAGTGACGGCGAACCTTTTGAGCTCGGCGTGTCAGCATTTTGAAAAACCCTAACTGAACTCTGGTGCCGTGTCACATAGAGAAATTTTTTGATATTTGCAACCATAGTAAAACAAAGACTTATATTTTTGATATTTATTTTATATATTTACATGCCACTTAACAAAGAAAAATCAACCAAAAACAATGAGTTTGCATGTCACCTCTGACACGCCTGTCATAGGTTCGCCATCACTGGCTGGGCTTGGTCAGGGACACACAGTTCATGATGGTGCTCACCACCGGGCAGATTTCAAAGCTCCTTCAGCAAACGTCACCACCGTCACCCCGGGGTCACTTCTCCTGCGGGGACCGACCCCTTAGTGAGGGCAGAGAGCTTGCCCGTCTGAGCTTCCCCTGTGCGCCCGGGCCGCCCCTCCCCGCCCCTGCGCGCTGCACGCCCAGCACCCCGATGCGAGGGCATCACCTGAGCCCCTTGCCCAAGTGCCAGGGTCCAGGCTATGACTCCAGGAAGCAGTCACCTGGGAGGGGACCCTGAGAGACACTGAGGTTCCTTCCGGTCTAGACTCAGGCGAGGAGGAGCCCCTCTGTCCCCGGACTCCCCCAGCCCAGCCCCTGTCTCCATGTCCTGCTCTCTCTCTCTCAGATCCACCCTCCCCCAGGCAAGTGGTCCAGGACGGGAGAACCTGTCCCTCCACCCTGCGCAGTCCTACAGCGTCCTCTGCTGGCGGTGGGGCCGTCACTCAGGGCCTCTCCACATAGCCGCCTCCTCCTCCTCCTCCCCTTGGCTGTGAAGCCAGAGGAGGGCACGGGGCGCCCAGGCACCCGGTCGCTGCTGCAGGCCGCGGCCCGCAGGGATGTCCTCTGGAGCGTCTCACTCCGCGGCCTGGCTCCCAGAGCTCCGCGGTGCGCAGGGCACGCCTGTGTCTCGGGCCGCTGACCTTCAGGCTGATTCAGCGGCCCTTCCGCCCCTTCAGGACTCTGTCTTAGGGTCCTCCACGGCCAAACACCCAGGCCCAGGGCCACCACGCTGGGAAATTCCCAGATAAACTCGGGCTCCTTTGCCTCTGCCTTCGCACGGAACCTGGGGCCCCTTGAACTTGCAGTTCCGTAAGCCCTGATTTCATGTAACTGTGCTGGTTCATCAACCGTCATCGGTTAGCGCCAGCCCCAAGGAGGCCCTCGAGAGCGGGCTGGACCGAGCAGATGGACAGATGTCTCTGTTCACAGCCTTCAGTGAGCGTTCACTGGGTGTCTGCTCTGTGCCAGGCCCTGTGCCAGTCGCCGGGGACACAGAGAGGAACACGATACCCAGGGTCTTCGGGGCGCGAAACGGCAGGAGGGAGTGAATCCCTCGGTCCCCAGGCACCCTTGCTGTGACAGTTTCCTGGGGCTGACAGCCTCCAGATTTATTTCACAGTCTGGGGCCGGCTTAGCAATCACGGCAGCGCTCCGGGCCCCAGGCTTCCCACTGCCTAATCGGCAGCAAGTGGCTCTTCTGGGTCAGGCAGGCAGGCCCAGGAAGTCATTAAAACCGGCTGCTCCCTCCCTCCTGTGGGCACTGCCCCTTCCAGTGAGTGGTGGAGATCTTACTACCACGGCATGGCCATCCAAGGCGCTCAGGCCCCCCCTAACTACCTGATTTCTCCTGGCCCCCACGGCTGGCCGGCTGCAGCTGCCCCCCTGACTCAGTTGCCTTCTCTTTGTGCGGCAGCTGGAGCATTTCAGGAGCCAGGTCATCAGGGCCACCTACGGGCGAGCCAGGCCGTTCCAGGACAAGCCCGTCACCGACCAACAGGTTCGTCGGCCCTTCGCGCTTCCTTCCCCGGGGACCTGGGACTGCAGGCGCCAGGAGCATATGTTCCCGGGTTTTGTTGGTGGCACACATTGTTCACACTGCTGCCACACCATAAAGATTTGTTTAGATTTCATGGGGTTTCCTGGCTTTCCCAGTGAAACGCCCTTGAAATGTTTCTGTGAACATCAAACCAAATCGCTCAGGGTGACTCTGGTCGCCAGACGTGCAGGGGTAACCCTGGTTAGCACCCTCGTTAGCATCGTGAGAAAGGGCTGCCTCACTCAGACAGACAACGCGTCCATCCCGCCTGTCCCTTCTGGAGAGGGAGAGGTGAGGACGGACTTCTGGCTGCTGGGGGCCTTGTTCCTTCCCAGCGATTCTTCCCCACGCTCTGTTGGCGGCTCTCGTTGGCCCCAGAACAACCCGACCCTCAGCATCCGGTTGTGTTATTAGTCGCTCCTAAAGGGCAGAACAATCTAGAACAAGTGAATGGCAACTATACAGGCCTTGGGATCTTCAAAACCGTCTCGGATCCCAGGAAACGGGTCCTGGTGACAGCGCCGATGGCGGCCGCCAGAGCCATGGCCCACGCCTGGCAGGATGGCCCTCGCCACCTGCAGAGACGGGGTGGCGCTCCCAGCTCCCTCCCCCAGAGGTCCCCTATGTTTTAAATCTTTTTTTTTTGTCACCAGTTAATAGAGAAGATCATCCAGGTCGCGGAGGACAGCGCCAGCTTCCAGCAGAAAAAGTGGAGCGTGCAGAAGGAGAGCCAGCTCACCCACTCCAAGCAGGAGGCGCTGGCGGACAGCATCGAGAGGCTGCGGGCGGCGCTGGACAGCTGCCAGGTGGCCCTGCCTCCCACAGCGTCCCCTCTGTCGGAGCCCGTGCCGCTGGCGCGGGAGCCTGTCCGGCCTCCGTGGAGCAGGTCGGGCAGGGTGCCCTGCTGCCGTGCCACCTTTCCTCTCCTGGGAGGAACGTGTCTGAGAGCAGAGGGCAGAGGACCTCAGAGAATGCCCCCGGGCGGGGTGGGGGGACAGGAAGAGAAGAGATGCCTACACTCTGAGTACTTCTGTGGGAGGTCAAGGACCCCAGGGGGCAGTAAAAGAGCCCCGAGTTTTCTCCAGAGAAATCAGAGAAGCAGGCCTGCCCTTTAGCTGCTCTTCTCTCAGGCCCCGCCACTGAAAGGCTGTTCGCAGCCCTGGTGCCTCACGGGGGGTGGCGGACCTTCTCTCTGCCCAGGGCCATTGGGATACTTATAACATCATTCCCGGGCCGTACAAAACCGCCAACTTAAAAACCAGCCTGCTATGTTCGGTCAAACCATCAGCTCAGCCCTAATGCCTTGGTAGGGCCGGACCAAACGATGTCTCCGGCCCCTGCCTTAGCCTGTGGAGGGGGCGGGCCCACAGGGTCTGGCCCAGCCCCGGGGCCCCACTCGGGGAGAAGGCAACTGCCTCTGTGTCTCTGGAAATCAGCTGCTACTGTTTGGGGAGTTTGTGCGAATGTCAGCGTGTCAGCTCTTTCAAATCAGGAAACGGCACTTTCTGACCAGCTTATGTGTTGATCTCAGCAGGAATTTTGACGAATAAGAATAGCCAAATTCAGTTCTCATTTCAGCCTATTGTCCTTGGCAATTTGGCTTTGAATTTGAATAGACCCAAGTGGGGTTTCTTTGACCACCAGAAGTCCAGGTTAGAGTGCAAACAAAATAATGCCCCCCCTTACATCCCCTATCCCTCCACCCCCACCCCAACTCCACCACCTCCCATCCCCCCACCCCACCCCCACCAAAAAAATTAAGCAACTAAAACTGGACGGGGCCATCCCCAGGTGCTGACATGGGGCCCTGATGCTTCATGGCAAAGTCAAGACGTTCTTCACAGGTGGTGCCGGGTGGGGTTTCTGGGCCCCTCACCATCCTCTTTCCAGGCGGCCCCTCACGATCCGTGTCTCTCTGCAGGCGTGCATGAAGGTGTCTTGCTGCAGCACCGACCTGAAGAAGGAGGCGGAGCTCCTCCAGTACCTGCAGGTGAGCCCACCTGTGTCCGGGCTCCAGAAGGCGGCGCTGGACATCGTGCGCCTGTCGCAGTCCTGGCTGGAGGACACCGAAGGCCTCCTCCGGGACGTAGGGGTCCAGCTGCCCGGCTCCGACAAAGGTGACCGGGCCTTTTTTCTCACGTAGCTGCACGACTCTACAAGGTCGTCTTGAATCCTATCACGAAGGGACATCTGTTGAGGAAGGCTTCTTGGGCGTGTGGCCAGGTACCCCCTGCTCCAGACTCGCCTTGCTTCTCCCCTTGAGAAGAAATTTGCCTTAAAGAGAGAGAGAGAGAGAGAGAGAGAGAGAGAGAGAGAGAGAGAAACATGAGACTTGATTACTGAAGAAAAAATGAGACATGACAAAGGCCAAAGGATAATTAAATCAAAATTGTACTCAATCTTATCTCTCAGCAGTAAGATATACTGTGAAATATATTTTTATATTTACTGATAAATATGCCTTTAATAGACCTTTTTTAGGCGTAGTTTTGGTTTACAGCAAAACTTAGAGAAAAGTACAGGGATGTCCCATCTGCCCGCTGCCCCTGCCCATGCACGGCCTCCCCGGGTATCAACACCCTCCGCCAGAGGAGCATTTACTACCATTGACGGCCCGACATGGCGCGTCCTCGTGGCCCAGAGTCCATGGTCTACATGAGGGTTTGCTCTTGGTGTAGTCCGTTCTGTGGGTTGGGACAACTTCATGAGGACAGGCACCTGCTACTATATATACGTATATCAGACAGATATTCTCACTGCCGTGCAAACCCTCTTTGCTCTGCCTGTTTGTTCATCCCTCCCCCGCCCGCAGCCTCTGGCAGCCACTGGTCATCTTACTGTCTCCACAGTTTTGCGTTTTCCAGAAGGTCAGAGAGTTGGAATCTGTATATACACACAGAGAGTGTGTGTATAGCGTTTTCAGGCCGGCTTCTTTCACTTCGTCATAAGCTTTCACATTTCCTCCATGTCTTTCATGGCTCCGTGGCTCATGTCGTCTTAGTGCTGAAAGGTATTCCGTGGTCGGAAGGCCCCACAGTTTGTTCCTTCTCCGACGGAGGGAGGGACATCCTGCTTGCGCCCGCGTTTTGGTGATTGTGAGTGAAGCTGCCCTAAACGTCCGTAGGCAGGGTTTGGTGTAGAGCAAGTTGTCAGCTCCTTGGGAGAATGATCAAGGCGCGGGACTGCTGGATTGTGTGGGAAGAGTGTATTTAGTTTTGAAGGAAACCACCAAACTTGGAGACGGTCATCTTGGCCACGAGTGGAAAATGCCCTGGAAGGTGGCAGCGCGGAGCAGCAGTGAGGAGGTGGTCACCAGCGATGACGGTGGCTAGCACTGGAGCGGGGACGGGGATGGAGAAAGAAGTTTATTTGGGGGTCACCATTCTTTATCCTGTCCTTACAGACCTACAGTGCACATTAGTAGAGAAGAGATCTGCAGAGATCTGCTTAATATTGCTCAGGCCTCCAGGCTGTGCCTTTAGCTTGGGCAGGGACAGAGCGGTGTGTTTGCGTTCTCTGAGTGAGCCGTATCTGATGCCCGCCCCGAGCCAGGCCCAGGGAAAGCCCCACGCGCATCCCGGCAGGATGGTTCCCAGTCTGCACTCTGGAGACCAGCCACGCTTTGGCTCTCCACTGCACACTTGCCAGCTGTGTGAGAGAGTCACCTGACTTCTCTGTGCCTCGGTTTACCTGTTTATAAAACAGGGATAAAATCTCAAAAGGTTGTTGTGAGGGTTAAACGATGTGATGAGCACACACATGGCCGGGCCTGGCTCACGGAGCCTTAATAAATGTGACCTGCCATCGCCGTCGGCCTCAAATACTCGTGGACTTAATGCAGCCACCAGATGGGTGGGAGCACAGGCCGTCCAGCCCCATCTACTCACACCGAGGAGACTGTGCCCGCAGCCCGCCCCATCTCCACTTGGCAGCAGATGGGGTTTTCTTAGCCCTGAGCGCTCCGTTGGGCTGAACCCAAAGAGCACTTTCCAGGCCACCTTCCTGGAGAGATGACAATGGGCCGAGTGTCCCAGCCGCCTCTTGGCAAAGCCGGGACTCAGTCCGGGTCCCTCTGATCTCAGGGCCCCTGCTCTGCACCACCATGCCACCTGCCTTTTCGAATGCTGTCCTAAGAGACAAAACGGACCTCACAAGCCAGGTTTGTAAATCCTGAAACAAATTCCCCGGGAGAATCCCGGGAGAGGGAAGCCCCTGGCATTGTTGGGCGATGTCGTAAGAGGCCCAGAGGTTGGAGCTGCTACGAAAGATCTGATTGGCGGAGGATGGGCCGTGTGGTCCCGCTGGGGAGATAGGAAACATCTAAGGAGGGACCTTGAAATTTCGTTCCCCACGCCTCCCACCTGGTTTCTCGGGGCCTCTTGATAAGGGAAAGGACAGACTCGACATGTTTCTTGGCCAGCACGGTGTTTGTGTCTCCTTCTGCAAGGCTTGGTCACAAACAGAAGGCTTCCCACGTGCGCAGGAGTCGCTCTTTCTCTGATATCCGAGCTATGCGGTATTTTTAAGTGAAAAAAAGCAAGTTGTAATACAGTATGCATAGTGTACTCCCATTTTTGTTTTTTGTTTTTTTTTTGTTTTTTTTAATGTCAGTATCTGATCAAAAGAAAAATCTGGGGAAAAAGACAAACCTGTGGAGAGTATTATCCCAGCATTTATTTAGGGCCTTTACTTTCCCTCATTCCCTACTACTTATTGTGCACCTACTGTGCGCCGGCCACTGAAGATACAGCAGTGCGCTTTCCAGAGGCGGATTTCAGTAATGTTTGATTTCTGTACTAAGCACATGCAACTTTTGTAACCAGAACTATCAGGAAGAATTGCTCCTTCTCCCAAAGAGAGAAATCTCGTTTTGATCACTGTTCAGCGTTGAATCTAGAAACATAATCACTCACCCTGTCTTCCCTTCAACCTCCTTGACTCCCTCCTATCCTTAACCCTCTCTAGGTCCTACCCAGGATTTGATCCTTCCCCTGGGGTCCCTGGGTCACAGGTTGCAGCTGAGCACAATCCCAATTTAACCACCGCGAATCCGGGCGCGCACCCGGTTCTTATAGCCCAAGCCAGTGCCACCCAGGCCGCCTCGCCTCTGTGCCATCTTGGTCTCCTCCCAGCACACCTCTCCCCACACACGCTTCCCATGAACTGACCCAGCCCTTGACTCTGGAGCCTCCGGTCTCTTTAAAAGAGAAAGACAGACTTGGGTCTGAATTCTGATCCCACCGCTGACCAGACCTTGCTGAGCCTCTGTGTCTCACCTGTAAATTCAAACACATTTCCTTTGCTGGGTTGCTCGTAACGATGAGAAAATGTGTGTACACTCCTGGCTCGGTGCCTGGCACACAGCAGGTGCTTCATACCTGGTAGCTATTACCGTATTCTCTTCCACGATGGAAGTTCTCAGAAAGTTCCATGGACGGAGATCAGGGCTCCCGCACGAGCGTGTTCAGTCCCACATCCCCCTTCCTCCCTGTACCCGCCATTTCTCCCTTCCCCCCACCTTCCCCACCATGTCCTCCTTCCCCGTGTCCCCCTCCCCTCTCTCCCCAGAGAACTGTGCGCGCACGTCCCTGAACTGTGACCTCTGTCTTTGGCGCCTTCATCCTTTCTTTCTTTCACTCCTCCTCTTTAGCCTCAAGCATGCCCTTCCAGGTGGTAATTCTTCTCTGGAAGCCCCTGCCTCTTCAGCTCCCTTTCCGCCACCCGCACTCCTGTCTCACCGATGACCTTGAAGAAGTGTGGCACGCCCGCTGTCTCCACTGCCCGCATCCTGCTTTGTCTTTGCCTCTTGGCTTTGCCCCTGCTGAGTAACCGCCATGGAGCCCTCCCGCCCCGGCCGGCCTGCCATCCTCCCCCCGCCCCCGTTCTCTCTGGCCTACCCAACACGCTTGGTTCTCTATCTCAAAACCCTCTCGCCCTGGGCCCTCCCGGGCCTGGCACACCTGCCTCTCTCCTGATGGTCTTGGTTTGTTCTGAGCAGCCCCTTTCTCCAATCCTGTCCCTAGCCGGGTGTTTCCTCCAGGGCATCCATTGGTCCTCCTCTCTCACCTCCTTTCTCATGGAAAAACTCTCCGCTCTGCATGCTTCCTCAGCCACTCCAGGCAGAGGTGGCCAGATGGGGCCCCTGGCCGCGGCCATGTCCACCAGGAGGCCCATGAAGACCCTAGATGAGCTGGGCTGGCCTTGCCCACTGAGCATGCCCAGCTCCCTGCTGACCACCTCTCCTTAGGGTCCTTCCAGCACAGTGTTCTCCTTCAGGCTCTGGACCGTGTCCCTCAGCCTGAGCCGTCAGCTCACGGCTTTGCACACGGTGGGTACTTAGTCAACAGGTGATCCGTGGACGGCTTTTCACCTGCCACCTCCAGAAAGAAGCTTGGCTCGGAGCCCGTCCAAGCTGATGAACCATTTCGGAAGCATGAGTTTGGGTGGCAGCTCACGTCTTCCTGACGGGAGGGCAGCGCTGCCCTCGCCCACCTGCCGGCAGGCTCTGCTGAATGCTGTTAGAAAGCAAAGGAGGTGAACTGAGTAGATACTTACCTTCTTCTCGCTTCTGTTTTCAAGGGTTGTCTCTGTATCTGAAGCATCTTCTGGAACATTATAAAAAAGTCACGAGCCGGACCCAGGAACTTCAGGTAACTTCCAGCTTCCGGAAAGTTCAGGCCGGCGCCGCCTCGGCATTTACTCAGCGCTGTGCATGTTAACCCTGTTCGCCTGTCAGCGGCTCAGTCCACACCCCCCACCAGGTGAACCTGCATCTCCATCTGCACGTGAAGGGATTCAGGCTGGCTGGCTGGGATGGCCCAGGACGGCAAGGGCAGGATGCTTGCTTCCCTCCATCAAAACCCCGAAAGGCTCCAAAGCCATCAGATCTTGAGCATGATGCTGATCAAATGCAGTGGAAGAGGTGTAGCTGGCCAGAGTCCAGGCAGCAGAATGACCAAAAGTTACATAATGACAACATTTTAGAGGCAACGTGATCCTCCGGGATTGTATCGCCCTGACGGTCATCGCCATAATAACGCGGCGTAATAAACACCCACACCACGTGAGAGGCCTCCCACAGTCACTGCCCACTGCCTGCAGGCCGCCGCCAGGTGTCCGCTGACCCTCATGGGCTTGCTCCCTGTCCGTGCTGGCCTGCCCTCGGCCGGTCCAGGCTGGCCTCAGCCGGAGCAGCTCTGCTTTGCTCGGCGAGTCCTCGCTCCTCCAGCAGGCCGACCCGAGCATGCTCTCACGGTTAGCAGAGGCGAGAGAGAAGCAGGGCCAGTCATGGAGAGCTTCGCAATCATGCTCTGTTTGTGTTATGCCTGTTATATCCCACTAGTAGCCCTGCACACAAATCCGTGCGCCAGTAGGTTGCTGCCGCCCTCCTATAGCTCCCCATCCCCCTGTGTCCCCCCTCATAGCTTGCTGCCAGCCTGCTTGTACCTCGCGGGCCCACCCTCCTGCTGATCCGTGATCTGGTCTTGACGTGCTTGGTCGTTACGCCTCAGGGTGTAACGGCTAATTAGCATGTTCCTCTCTTATTATATAGGATTGGCCAAAGCAAGTCACATGGCTGAGTTCAGTGTCACTGGGAAGGATAGAGGTGGACCCTGAAAGTCACGTAGCCAAAGACACAGGAGGGTGGAGTGTTGGGACCACCACTGTGGTCAGTCACGGGCACCATCTCATCCAGGGGTCAGCAAACTTTCCCAGTCAAGGGCCACGTGGTAAATAGAGCTTCGCAGATGGCTTGGCACGTCACACAGTCTCTGCCACCCCTGTTTGACGCTACTGCTGTAGAGCAAAGATGCCACAGAAAACACGTCAGTGCATGTGCATGATGGGCACGGCCCTCTTCCAATAAAACTTTATTTACAAAAACAGGTGGTGGGCCACAGTAGGCCTGCAGACCGCAGTTCATCAACCCCAGATCTAGTCCATTCTCCTTATTTTACAGATGTGGACATTGAAGTCCAGAGGCTAGGTGACTGTTTCAATGTCGCACAGTTAGTTGGTGGAAGAATCAAGACAAAAGTTCAGGCCTTCTGGCCCTCGCTCCCTGCTTTTTCTGACAAGCGGCAAATTATAATTAATGACTCTGGCTACCATTTACTCTGCACCTACTATGTGCTTAAAGCTTTCCATCACTCCCTCAGTTAATCCTTAAAACACTATTATTGACCTCATCTTCTACATGAAGAACCATCTAGAAAAAGCTAGAACTAAGATTCTATCTAGATTCTGAGTCTGGGCTCCTAACCACGGTACTCTACTGCTTTCCTACCAGTGACCAGGCTAAGTATAGATTTTCCTTGTGTTTAAGAAAGTTTCGCATAAAGCTTTGTCCCTCCCCACAAAGGTAAACGACTTGTAAAAACAAAAAACAAAAAAAAACACAAAAAAACAAAACAAACAAAAAAAAAACATGGAAAAGACTGCTGCCCTTAGCCCTGTCCCCCATTAGCTTCAGTGTCCTTTCTCTCATTTCAGAACAAGATCAGCAGTTCTGAGGAAACTCAGAAGTCTTTGCTGCAAGAGACACTGCGGGAGCATCTGGCAGAGAAGGAGAAGCTGAGCAAAGAGAAGCAACAGCAAGAGGAGAAGCTGAGGGCCAGAGTCAAGTGGCTGATGGAAGAGAAGGCGGTAAGGTCCCTGTCATTTATTTTTTTCTGCTGAAAATGGAGGCAATGGCCTTTTCTGTGACAAATTAAGAGCGTGTCCTTAGACGGAGAAATCTCAGCAAGCCCTCGTTTGGTGTTATGGAACGAAATTACTCCAAGGCGTGAGTGATGTTGGAGGAGTTAACATGGAGCTTGCATTCTGAAACTCAGAGCAAAACCACCTTGAAAAGGAAAGCTTATTGAAATTTCTAGAACTGGCAGCGCATTTGTGGAAATGAACCATCGGAGTTGTCACCGCAGGTCCTGGGTGGTTCTGAGTATTTGCAAGGCCAACGTCATGTTATTTCAGTCTTTTTTTTTTTTTTTAATATATTTTATTGATTTTTTACAGAGAGGAAGGGAGAGAGATAGAGAGCCAGAAACATCGATGAGAGAGAAACATCAATCAGCTGCCTCCTGCACAACCCCCACTGGGGATGTGCCCGCAACCCAGGCACATGCCCTTGACCGGAATCGAACCCGGGACCCCTCAGTCTGCAGGCCGACGCTCTATCCACTGAGCCAAACTGGCTTCGGCTATTTCAGTCTTTTGCTTTCTCTCTATACATATTGATTCCGGTCTTTTGCTCTTCCCTTACACTTACCAGGGAAAACGAATGGCCAAAGTGGCTGCTCGCTTTTCTAGAAACCAAGCCAAGTGCTAGCGGACACTTTACAGGGGCGCCTCTCAAGCGCCAGGGCGCCTGAGGGTCACCTGGGGGTCTTGTTAAAGTGCAGATCCTGACTCAGCAGGTCCGGGGTGCGGCCGGGCACCCGCATGTCTAACAAGCTCCCGGCTGATGCGGCCGGCACGGGTCTGCAGACCACGTTTCCAGCAACAGCCTCCGAGGAAGCTTTTCCCACAATTGCCTGATGAGAACCGCCTGGACACTGGTTAAACCGGCAGGTCCTGGGGCCCACCCCTGACCCCCGGCATTAGAACCCCTGGAGAAGGCCAGGAAACGGCACTTAAGAAGCCCAGCCTCGTCTCTTTCTGGTATTTAGGGACCACCACGATTTTAACCACCTCGTGGCCATCATCTTGGACCAGTGGCTTGTGACTTCAGCTGCCCTTTTGTCATTTGGGAGATTAAAACATATGAATGCTCTGTCCCTCTCCCCCGCCCCCAGGTTCTGCTCTCACTGGGGTGAGGGTGTGGCTCCTGCACTAGCATTTGTCAGCGCTCCACGTGGTTCTTCTCCCAGCCCCTCCAGACAGCAGCACCAGATCCCCTGGGCCCCAGCCCTTCCCCAGCACCTCCTTTCTTCCCCCGGAGGACTGCCCTCTCACTTCCTCCATCTTACTCGCCAGAGCTCCGTGACCTCCGGCTTAGTCTGTTCTCGGTCACACGCCCCCCTCTCTAGGCCCCTCCAAGAGGCAGAGACCTCTGCCTGTTTCATTTCATCCTCCAGTTCGTGCCGTCTCCTCAAATCTCTCTCCTCCTTCTTTCTCTTCTTCTCTTTCTCTGTCCTTCTGCCACATGGAGGCAATATTAGCAATAGACTTAAACCAAAGCAGACCATTTTGAAGGACAGTTAGATATGCAAAAAGCCAGTGTCCGTCAACAGAGAGGAAGCTAAAACCAGAAAAAGCCAAGTCTCCAGCACCTTCACAAAACCCTCCGCCACGTCCTCACTCCCCCTGATTCACTCTGCCCTTTCCAAATGTTTGCTTTGATTTTCACTTTGGGGTTGGCTTTTTCCCTGTGGGTGCACGGCGACCCCCACCACGTTCCACACCGCCCCGGCACCAGCCTGGGCCTCCCAGATGCCCACTTATAACATCGACCCTGACAGAGGCAGGGGTTCAAGGGCCGGCTTCAAACCCCTTTTAAATAAAGCCAATGTCGGGGCCCACCACCCGCTGCGAGGGGAAGCAGCCAGGGCCCACCCAGACATACAGAGACACTGTTCCAGGCCACTGCTGTCCCGTCCAGGGTCATCGCTCCCCAGACACTAAGCGTTGATCAGCTTGGCCCCAGGCACTCATCGAAAAGTGCTGTCTCAGACTTCAGCACCAGGTGCCCCGATTTTAAATGCACCTTTTTCATGCCGCATGACGCCGTCCCCCCACCCGCTCTGAAAGCACGTGTGTCAGAATTCACTCATTAAGCTTCTCATGGACCCTGGCTTGGTGGAGGGCTCTGTTTCAATGGTGAGAAATTTCAGGTGCCTTTACCAAGCTACCGTTCTTTTGTGTTGTCATCTGTTCACAACCCTCACCTGATTTCTGCACGCACTAATGGCTTAGATCCGGTCGGCAAGCTTTCTCCACAAAGAGCCAGATGGCATAGACTTTGAGTTTTTGCAGGTCTTGTGGTCTCTGCCGTGGCTGCTTAGCTCTATCCTTGGACTGTGAAGGCAGTCATAGGCAATCCACAATGAGCAAGGATGTGTTCCAATAAAACTTTATTCACAAAAAGCAGGCAGAGGGCCAGATTTGGCCCATAGACTATAGTTTGCTAGCCGTGGTTTAGAATGCAGGCTCTAGAGTCAAATGGACCAGTGTTTGAATCCTACTCATGTGGTTAACAAGTAAACCGGGCAGATTCCTTCATCTCGCTTTCCTCTTTCCTCCTCTGCAAAGCAGAGATGACAGGAGGAATGACAGCCCTTTTAATGAATGGCTAGCACGTGCCCAGCGTTTCATGTTTCTCATTTCATCTGCTCCTCGCATCCACCCAATGCAGGAAGCACCATTGCTCTCCCCACTGTACAGACAGGGAAACTGAGGCTTCTGTAGCTTCTCACGTGCCCAAGGTCACACACCCAGGAGAGCTGCCGGTCAGAGCCCCAGGTTCTACCGCTTGCCTGGCACAGAGTCAGATTCCTGCCATAGTAACCAGGACTGTTAAACAACGGTCATTGACTTGCAGGCTTTGGAGGGGAAACTTACTGAAGAGAAAAACAGAGCAAAAGAAGCACTAGAGGAAGAACAGAGGAAAGCCCGAGAGCTGCAGGAGCGCTTAAGCCACCAGAGGAAGGTATACAGCTCGAGGAGACGGAGTCTGCGTGGGCCCCAATCCAGGCCACGCAACGAGCAAGGGCTGGCCCCGGGCCCTGATCGGGGCCTGCCGCCTCCATTCCCCGGCTCTCCGCGGCCAGGCCACCGCCTCCGTGCGGTGTTGTGAGTTGTGGAGCCCTCACCGACGCGGCGCCTGGCACCGAGGCCAGATCCTGCCATGGTAACCAGGTCTGTTAAACAGCGCTCATTGGCTTTCAGGCTTTGGAGGAAAGCTTTATGCAAGAGAAGAGCCGAGTGAAGGAGGCTCTGGAGGAAGAACAGAGGAGAGTCCACGAGCTGGAGAACCGCCTGACCCGCCAGAAGGAGGTAGGCAGCTCGGGGAGACAGCCTGCTGCAGCCCTGACCCGCCCGAGGGTCATGGAAGTACGTTCAGAAGCACAGATGATGGTGGGTGGAGCGGGGTGCGGCTCTCCCAGAGTGATTCGTCCTCAAGAGGGCTCAGCTGCTTTGGGAAGAGGCCTGGGGGACTCTAGGAGAGAACCATAGAGTTGTAGTCTCAACAGCCAGTTGGGAAGTTGTAAACAGCATAAAATACAGCCCCAGGTAGGGCTTGAGAGAGACATTGGGACTGGGACGTGGGCATCTACTGTGTGGAGATTTGGAACCCAAAGCCCAGAGCTGGAGGAATCACGGAGCTCTGGGACTTCAGGGCTGGGTGGATCCTTGAGCAACTTCCCAACGTCGCCCAGCCTCCCTCTCCACTACCAGGGAGTCACCCAGCCGAGGGCAGCCCACCGGGATGGGCAAGTTCCATTATTAATGGGATTCTCCTCCTTTTCGGGAGGCTGCCTGGCACCGAAATAACTCATGCCTGGCTCCCTGCCCTCCTGCTGCCTACCGAGGCCTGCATGCAGGTGGCTCTCTCCTCCATGCAGGGTTCCAATCCCCGCCCAACCGCCAACAAACTGCGAGGCCCTGGGGCTCGCACCCACTTCCTGTTCCTCGGTTTCCTCATCTAGGAAATGGGGCGCTGACTTCTCTGACAGTGTTCCTGCGAGAGTGGCAAGTGCTGGCCAGGGGCCCTGGCCTGTAAGACCACCCTAGCCCTTGAGCTGGCGGTGTTATTCTTAGCATCATCAGAATGAGTTTCTCGGGCACATTACTGGTCATCGATTTGCAGGTTTTGGAGAGCAGCGTGGCCCATGAGAAGAAAGTAAAGGAGGCCTTCGAGACCGAAAAGAGGAGAGCGCAGGATCTGGAGAACCACCTCACCCAGCAGAAGGAGGTACGGGAGCAGGCGTCAGGGGCTGCGGCAGCCGGGAGGAGCCCGAAGCCAGGCGCGAGGCTGTTTCTGTGCCTGCCGGCGCGTGTGGGCACGTGGGCAGATGCGGGCAGCGCCAGCCAAAGTGGCCAATGTCACCTGACACAGCTTCCCAGCTGCATGACCTGGGGCAGGCCACTGAACCGCCTGTGCCTGTTTCCGCATCGGTGAAACGGGAGTGGTGACACGCCTGCCTCAGGTTCAGTGAGTTCACAGACGTGAAGTACTTGGAACCGCATGTCACACACAGGTGACTACCCAGGGAAGAGAGAGGATGACCCCGGGGTGGAGTCGGGGTCAGGCCCTCAGCCAGCTCCCCCTCCTCCTCACCGAAAGGCATTTATGATGCAATCCAGCAGGGATGCGGGAGGAATACACTCCAACTCGCAGGCAGGAACATAACGAGCTCAGGCGGTGGTCACAGCAATGACCGGGGCTCAGTGCCTTCTGGAGTGGATGGGAAGGAGAGGGGGATCGTGGGGCGGGGGATGTCTGAGCTCCAGGCCCAGCAGAGCTGGGGACACCCACACCCAGCCTCCCCCACCAGTCCCCACGAAAGACAGGGCACAAGAGCCCACTCCAAGGCGAGGGGCAACCAACCACCTAAACATGCACAGATGGCTCCACAGGGGGGTTAGAGAGCAGCCTGCAGGCAGGGAGGGCCTCTCTGGGGAGGTGACCTGGAGAAGAGAGGGGGCATCTGGGGGAAGAGAATGTCACTGGATAAAGTGGCCAAGTACAAAGGACAGAGGCCTGAGTGAGCCCGGGGGGGGTGGGGGGGGGGGCAGAGACAGGGACATAAGGCACGGAATTGAGGCTGGAGCAAAATGGAAGCCAAATGAGGGCAGGGGAAGGACGCGGGAGACAGAGTGCGCGCCGGGTCAGCCGGGGGGGTGGGGGGGAGGTGGGCTGAAAGTGTCCATTCTGGTCAAATCCCAGCCCTGCCCTTACATCAGGGGTCCTCAAACTACGGCCCACGGGCCACATGCAAATACAAATATTGTATTTGTTCCCATTTTGGTTTTTTACTTCAAAATAAGATATGTGCAGTATGCATAGGAATTTGTTCATAGTTTTTTTTTAAACTATAGTCTGGCCCTCCAACGGTCTGAGGGACAGTGAACTGGCCCCCTGTTTAAAAAGTTTGAGGACCCCTGCCCTACATGCTGTGCGACCCTGGGCCAGCCCTGCCCTCTGTGACCTAGCTGCGGAGTGGGTGTCAGGGCAGAACCACCCAGGGGTTTGCTGGGAGGAGTCAGTCCGTGCATTCATTGTGAAGCACCTGCCAGGTGAGGTCAGAGTCCAGGTGGGGTAGGGAGGATGGTGTGCCCAGCAGAGGGGAGAAGAGAGGGGGTGGAGGGTGGGGGGTGGGGTGGGGGGAGGGAAGGGGGCCGTCAAGCAAAGACCTTGGCAGCGGGACGGTGCCAGTCAGTGCAGGGGAGTGAGATCAGAGTCCAGGGGGGTGAGGGAGCATCGCCCGAGCAAGGGGTCGGACCCAGACCCTGGTCGGCGGTTGCCCCTGAGCTCCCTTATGCATATGGGCCAGGGCTGGGTCTTGAAGCTCCGGCTCCTGCTGGGCGGGTGGCAAGCTCTGTGCCCGCTTAAGCGTCTCCTGCCGCCAGGCAGGGTGGGGTTTGGATCAGGACAGGTGAGCAGGGTCCAGAGGTCAGTGTCAGAGCGGGGAGGGCGGGGCCCTGGCATCCGAGCTTGAGCCACCGCTTCCTGGCATGTGACGGGGGCCATGACTTGCCCTCTTCCCGCCTCACTTGCAGCCGCCGTGGCCTCACCTGTACAGTGGGGCTAACTGGGCAGATGCTGCCCGGGGGGTGCAGATTAGATGCACTGATACTTCAGCACACAGTGCCGGGCACCACATTGCAAGCACCTACTGGCAAAGATGCCCGTTGTCACCATTATGATTTGCACCTGGAATGTGCCAGGCAGCACCTAATAAAAGAAGGGAAGGAGCCCTCTGGACAGGGACTCTTACAACAGGAAGGACGTGGACTGGCAGGGTGGGGGCTGGACCTTCGGAGGCAGACCTGACAGTAGGGAAATGCCAAGCCCGGCAGGGAGGTGTGTCAGGGCCCTGGTGGGCCTGGGAGGCCCGAGCGCAGAGCAGGGCGGTTGGACGGGGGCCACTGAGGCTGCTGGCACAGCGGGGAAGCTGGTCTTTTCTCCAGGGCCACGCGTCCCAAAGTCTCACCCGCCCCCCCACTGCCCCGGCATAGCATCCCCTATAACAGTGATGGCGAACCTTTTGAGCTCGGCGTGTCAGCATTTTGAAAAACCCTAACTTAACTCTGGTGCCGTGTCACATATAGAAATTTTTCGATATTTGCAACCATAGTAAAACAGAGACTTATATATTTTATATTTATTTTATATATTTAAATGCCATTTAACAAAGAAAAATCAGCCAAAAAAATAGTTCGCGTGTCACCTCTGACACGCGTGTCATAGGTTCGCCATCACTGTCCTATAACCACTTCCAGTAGCTTTTTTTTCTTTTTGCTGAATAATGCATGCTCACTAAAGAAAATTTAGAAGATATAGACTAGTGAAAAGAAGAATATGTAAATTGCCATAATCCCAACTCCCCCCAAATTACCATCTTTACATCTTGGCACATACCTCTCCAGTCTTCTGTCTGTGTTATATGCATATATTTTACATATTTTTCTTGTGAACTCTACATGTTTATGGGGGCATAACTGCAAGAGCTCCAGCAGCCAGAACTGGAGTCCTCCAGCCTCGCTCTGCCTGTGTGCCTCCCTGTGGGGCTCGTGGGGCTGAGGCTGGGCTCCGGCCTCCTCCCCATCACCAGACCTTGCCGGGTACGTTTTCCCAGTGCCAGACTGTCCTGGACATCAGTTTTTGGACCCAAGCCTTTGTAGGCTGCGTAGAGACCACCAGGCGCCAGGCCTGCGGTGAGAGGGGGTGTCTGCCCGGCTCTGTCTCTCGTGCCCCACCTCCCAAGAAGCCGTGTGCTTCCAAAGAAGGCCGCCTTGGGGCCAGCACATGTCAGTTCACTCGGTGGCTCAGGGCCAGACGCCGTGAACTGAACACTCACCAGCATGTCACTTCCCGAACGCCAGCCCCAGATGCCTGAGTGACGCAGAGCTCTCCCTGTGATGCACATGACTAACCAACACGTGACTTCCAGGTTCTCATCTCTCCCCAATGGGCGCCCTGATCCTGGAGCTCTTGCTCCCAACGCCTGACTCAGTGGTTTCAACAATTACGCATCCACTTCCCTTTCTTCCTGGTGCGCACGCCCTCAGACCACTTGTCCTTGCCTTGCAGGTATCGGAGAGCAGCATCGCCCACGAGAAACAAAAAGCGAGGGAGGCCATCGAGAGGGAAAAGAGAAGGGTGCAAGACCTGGAGAACCGCCTGACCAAGCAGAAAGAGGTACGAGTCCCCGCGGGGAGAGATGCGGATGAGCAGGCATGGTTAAGAGCAGGCTCGGGAGGCAGGCAGTCGGGCCCACCTCGGCCGCTCTCTGGCTGTGGGACATTAGGCAAGTCGCTCAGCATCTCTGTGCGCTGGTTTCCGCACTCGTGAAACACAGATGATCCCCAAAGGTCAGCCTCGCTGAGCCGTGAGGCTCCATTGTTAACGTACACACAGAACACACAGAACAGTCCCTGGCACTCCCCGAATGCTGGCTGTGTTGCCCACTTTTATTATTATTACTCTGAGCTCACAGCTGGGAAGCAGAGGGGCAGGATCCAAACCCAGGACCATCTGATGCCAGACTCCTTCATTGTCATTCCGCCTCTCCCTGCTGGCCGTGAGCTCTGCGTGGCTTGGCCGCCTGGGGTCAGAGAGGGAGGTCAGGATATGGACGCTTGAACGTCTCATCACCTGGATGTCATTTCTCCACTGGAACTTCTCATGATTGTCATCATCGCCTTCATGCCAAACCCCACTTATGAGCGTCACTGGGCGTGGCCGGTGCAGTAGAGGTAGAAGTTGGCACATGGCCCTGCCCGGGGCACCTCCACGCTGTGGGATGTAGTTCACTCTTCCTGGGTCCCAGCAGTACCAGGGACACCACTCACACACACACACACACACACACACACTCCACACACACAATGGCCAACGTCTCAGTAGTCAGAGCAAGCAATAAACACACAGCCCGACAATAGAGGTTTAATTTAAATAACACTTAAGTTATTTAAAAACAGGTAAATACAAATTCAAAAGGTGTTCAAGGCCAGATGGAACTAAAAGTCTATTCACATCAGTCCTGGGTCATTTTCTCTCAAGAAAGGTTCCCAACGTCAGCCTGGGTAGAGTCACTGGGCAGTTTATCCCAGGTGCCCCCGGAGGGCGGGCGGGCCCGGGAACCTGCGCGTTTAGCAGGCAGTCCAGGGGGTGCTGGCGCACCTGGAGCGCCACCCCTCCAGTGGGACGAGAGTCAGGAACCGCATCTGGATTGCAGGGCGGTCCTGGGCACTTCCAAGAGTGTGTCCAGAGGAGGCCGACAGAGCTGGGGAAGTGGTGCAGGACTTGCCCGCTTCCCTCCGGAGGGCTCCTGTGAGCGGGCGCGATGCCGCGGGCTAGGGGAGAGCCCAGGAAAGCAGCCTGGATTCCCCAAACGACTTAACACGGGATCTTCCATAAAATGCTTTAGTTTGGGGTAGGAGAAAAGGAGAAATTAACAATTTTAAGTAGATTACTCGGGGCATAACGTGGATCGGGAATGAGACTAGTGCAAAAAAATAAATGTATCATGAAATCAATATGGGCCACAATTTTTATTCTAACAGTTACAGTGAAAAGGGAAGCCCAGTTGTGCAATTTATAGATGAAAATGGAGCCATTGCTCATGAAACTGGGACCATTCTTGGTACTCGGCCCAGAGAGAACGTCTCCTGGGGCTCATCCCACAGAGAACTCTGTAATGCGACCAACGGTGTCCTCAACACCTTAGAACATCGATGACATCAGAGGGCGGGGCCTTGTGACAACCCTCAGGCAGGCCCCCACTTACCAGCAAAGGTCAAGGAATGACAAAGTCAGAGAGACACTCCGAATTGCTTACTCACATGCTGTTCGAGCTGTATATGCGCAGAGCAATGGGGAGATTGATTTCATCTGCATGGGCAAAAATCGGGTTTCTGTGGAAGGAAGAAGAGAAAGTGGAGAAGGAAAATAAATTGGGACCCGTGGGAACAGTGAGCGCTGTTCTCCCGTCCCGCGTAGCTGCTGAGTCGTCGGCAAGGAGCAAAGACGCCGGCCAGCGTGTCCTGCCGCTTCCTGGCCCATCAGAGACACCATCTCAGTGTGTGTGGGTGACAGGCTGCTCTGGGGGATGCCTGCCAGGGTCCCCAGTAAGCATCTCCTCGGGCCAGATCCACCCATTGTCCAAACCGGGATTCCTCTCCGTACCTTCCCCTCAATGTTGTTACAAACCTAAAACTGTTCTAACAAAAAAAGTCAAATAAGGAAATGGAGTTCGCAAGCCCCCAGCCCAGTGCCTGCCACACAGCCCGCAGGGCACACTCTGAGGAGGGACTGGGAGTTGGCAGAACTCTCACAGTCAATGGCACGATGGGCGGGCTCTGGGCAGAAGGGCAGGACCAAGTCCGTGGCAAGACTGGGCCCCGAGGGTGGGGGGAGGCCAATCCGTGCCAAAGCCTCTGGGAACGTGGAGCGTCCTGAAGGCAGGTCCTGTAATGAGGGGCGAAGGAACTCGGCACATTTATCCTGGAAAAGAGAGTTAGAGCGAGACATGACAGTCCTCCTCAAGTATAGAAAGGGAAATAAAACGTACTCATAAAAGAGAAATAAAACGTAGTCAGTGAGCTCCAGGTGACAGACCTGGGCTCAGAGGCCGGAAATCGCAAGGAGACAAATGCCAGCCGACTATAAGAGGGAGTTCTCTACTCATTGGAACCTTCCAGAGAAAGCATGGACTTTGGACTTAAAAAGAACCGAGGGAACAGTAACAGGATACAGTTCACCTCCCTCTGAACGCCGGGGGGGGGGGGGGGGGGTGGGCGGGGGGGGCGGAGGGCAGAGGCGGGGTGAAAACTCATTCCTGAATGTCTGTTGATGTTTGTTGCTTGTCTAGGAAATGGATATTAAAGTGCAAAAGGAAGATGTTCTAAATGATAAATTAAAGGACGCACTGGCCATGGTAGAAGAGAGTCAAAGAACAAAGGTGTCCGAGAGTCTGAAAGCAGAGAGCCTGGCCATGCAATTAAATGAGGCGTTAGCTGAACTGGAAACTGCCAAGACAAAGATGGTAAGAGAGAGACTTCTCCTCTCGATGCAAGATCACAGCGCCGTGAGAACAAGGGGTTCAGAAATGGGGGAGGGCAGGGGCTGCGGGGGGCGGGGGGGCGCAGGTGGTGCCCGGCCTCCACGCTGCTGCTGAGGCTCTGGGTCAGATAGGCCTTCCCCGGGAACCCTCCTGTGACCGTAGGATGCTCAGCAGCCTGGTCTCTGCCCACCAGATGCCAGCAGCGCCCTCCCCACAGCTGGGACAACCAAAACTGACCTCAGACTTTGCCAAACGAATGTGGTTTCTCAGGCAAAGCATTGACACATGGGGAGGAGATTGAGCCCGGGGGCCCAACATGCAGAGGGGTGTGGGGAGCAGGAGAACGAGGTCGTTAGAGAGAAGACAGGCTCATCTGAGAGGCAGGATGGGGGTGAGGACGAAGCTCTGGGATAGACGCGCCGAGAAGAGCCCTGGGAAGGAGAAGGTGGTTACGGCAAAGGGTCTGACTCACCATTTGGGGACCATGGGTAATTTTTGGTTTTTAGGAAATACAAAGTCATCCACTTTTTCTTTTCTTTTTTTTCTTTTTTTTTACGTGTTTTTATTGATTTCAGAGAGAGAGATAGAAACATCAATGATGAGAGAGAATCATTGATTGGCTGCCTCCTACACTTCCCCTATGAGGGGTTGAGCCTACAATCAGGGCATACACCCTGACCAGGAATCGAACCATGACCTCCTGGTTCAGAGGTCGACACTCAACCACTGAGCCACATTGGCCGGGCCATCCACTTTTTTCTTATGAAATCATTCATTCATTAATTCAATGAGTATTTACTGAGCATGTGGCTCCCATGCTGTGGCAGGGATCTAGACACCGATGATGCTGGGTGTGTTGGTAAATTTAAAAAGATCAGTACCTGCTGTCATGGAGCTTACATGCTGGTGGGAGTGAGAAACAAAGACACGGGATAATTCGGATGGTGCTAAGTGCCTCAGAGGAAACAAAACAGGATGATGGAATGGAAAGTGCCTCAGGTTGCTCCTCTGGGTAGGCAATCAGGGAGGGCCTCCCTGAGGAGGTGGCACAGGAGACCTGAAACGCGGGAAGGAATCAGCCATGCAAGGAGCCAGGGAAACAGTGTACCACGCAGAGGGAACAACACACATGCAGGGACCCTAAGGTGGGACCAAGCTCAGTGGCTGTGGGTGCAAAGGGGACGTGTTACTGTTGTTATTGTCAGAGCAGCCGCCTGGGGTCGCATTAACCATTTCTGTTTCCCCAGATCATGATGGAGGGGCGGATACAGCTGCAACAGCAGACCATCAAGGCCCTCCACGAAGAGCGAGAATCACAGAAACCGGCGTTTGAAGAAGAAGTCATGGGGTATAAGGAGCAGATCAAACAGCACTCCCTGACGATCGTGAGTCTAGAAAAAAGACTCAGAAAAGTGACCGAACATCACCAGAAAATAGAAGAAGAGCTCACAGCTTTGAAGGACAATGAGCTGGGTAGGTCCAAAGAGACCCTGAGGAGCCTGAGTGTCGGGGCAGGTTCTGGTTGTCCTGTGGGCCCCAAGAGGCTGCTGGGTAAGAAACGGGCTTCTGATCATTGTGAAGCTCACTGACCCCCTGGCGCCCCTTTTGTTCTTGTTACACAACACGGGTAGGGGCCCTCGAGGCCCGTGTGCGACAGAAGTGACCACGAGGAGTCGGAAGCCTCTGTGCCCGGCCCGTCAGCCAGGGAGGCGCAGGCTGCCAGGGCTGTCAGGGCTGTCAGGGCTGTCGGAGTGGCATGGCAGAGAACCTCCCCTCCCCCGCCCCCAGGCAGGCACTGTTCAAAGGCTCCCCTCTGCGTTGTAATTTGTGACTTCGTTTAACGCACTTTTGTAACCAGCCAGGGGTTATTTCTTAAAAGCTAAACCCCCGCGAGGCTGAAACGGAACTCAGGGTAGTGAGCATGTATTTGCCCTAAATGACCAAGACGCCGGCTGCTTGGAGAGGTTCTCTAGCTGCTCTAAACGTCAGGGGTCACTTCTCGGAGAAGAGTTCTGGAAGCAAAGGCCTGGGGCCAGGGTTCCTCAGCCTCAGCGCTATTGACATTTGGGGGCCAGATAATTCTTTGGGGTGGGGGTCATCTGTGCACTGTAGGGTGTTGAGCAGCATCCCTGGCCTCCACCCACTAGATGCCAGTATCACCGCCCACCCCAGTGTGACAACCAAAAATGTCTCCAGACATTGACAAGTGTCCCCCACGTGAGGGGAGCAAACTCACCCCTGGTTGAGAATCATGGTCCTGGTCTCAAGCCAGTTGACGAGCTGTCAGGGCTCACCTCATGCCTTCATTCACTCCACACACTTAATTGAGCATCTATTATGTTCCAAGTTCATTCTAGGCACTGAGGGTTCAGTGATGGGCAAGCAGGCAAGGTCCCTTCAGTTAACCAAAATACTGCCCTGGCAGGTGACCCAAGATGAGCAGGGCACCACGGCCAGGGCCTGGAGTGGGACTCAGTTTCCCAGGCCAGGTCCAGGTCAGAGGGAGGATGCTTAAGGTGGGACCTGAAGGGTGACAGCTTGGTCACCGCACACTTAGACCATAAAGCACTGAACTGTCGAATGAATGAATGAATGAATGAATGAGCATGTGATTGAGTGGTGAGGGTGGAAGCTGAAGGCAGTGACTGGGGAGTAAGTGGAAGATGTAGTAAGGACACAACTCTTATCTGCATGCAGAGGAGGAAGTAGGGCGGGAGGTGTGACCCCGTGGTTAGGGCTCCACCTCTCACCGGCTTGCTGAGTGGACAGAGGTTCCGTGACTCCTGTGTCCATTTCCCTGTCCGCATGGAGTTAATGATCTGTGCCTTAGAGAGTAACTGGAAGGATTTCATGAGCTCAAAGGGGGGGTGGGGGGAGTCCTCAGCCTGTGACACAGAACTCGTGGTATGTCCCGTTAGGGGGCGAGCACTGCGGGTGTAGGGAGAGTGTGTAAGTGGGGGAAGATGCAGGTGCGCTGATGGGTTAACACGCATCGGGGAAAGAAGGCACGGGTGGCAGGACTGTAATGATGTTCACGTGTCCCTGATTCAGCCCAGGAGAAGGCAACGCAGCAAGACCGTCCCCCGGGGCCCCCGCTGGAGAGCCGCACCAAAGACGCAGTGTGTGACCACATGATGTGAGTACCCAGAGGCCGTGTCGGCGCCAGAGCACCCGCCCTGGCGTGCTCGCCAGCAATGACAAACCCACAAACTCCCATTTCTGGCCACGTTGTCGGAATCTGAAAAAAGGAGTGGAGCCCGGGGTCTGCTTGCTGTTATTTGACTTTCTTGATTCTTTTAGCAAGAAAAGAATGACCCAGGAGGTCATCATGGAAAAGCCTGGGTGGATCTGTGTTCGAATCCCAACTCAGCCCTCTCCAGCTGTGTGAGGCTGGACCTCACCTTCCTCATCTGTGAAACAAGGAGGCTCAGGCCGGGCGCACGGAAGTCGCTCGGGAAATGCTGGCTCACACTGCGGCGAGCAGGTGGTCGCGGCAAGCCGAGAGCAGAGGTTGCCAGCAGTGGAGACCACTTGGTGGAGAGGTCCTAGCGGGGGTTCAAAGTTCAGAGGTTAGACTAAATGACTTTGAAGATCCCTCCCAACCCCAAAGTCATATTTCAGCCTCAGATGGAACCCAGCCAGGGCCCTTTGTTCTATCTCGATGTACCTCTCTCTCTCTCTCTCTCTCTCTCTCTCTCTCTCTCTATATATATATATATATATATATATATATATATATATTATTGACTTCAGAGAGAGGAAGAGGGAGAGAGAAATAGAAATGTCAATGATGAGAGAGAATCACTGATCATCTGCCTCCTGCACACCCCCCACTGGGGATCAAGCCCACAACCCAGGCATTGGACTCGAACCCTGACCTCCTGGTTCATAGGTCGACACTCACCCACTGAGCCATGCCAGCTGGACGCGATGTATTTGTCTTCAGTGATGTACATAAAAATGAATTTTGTTTTGAGAGTTATTAAAGCACGTGCTTATCCCGTTGCTGGGACCCGTATCCCATGGACCATCAGTGACGGAGCCTCACTGGGCATTTGCACGTGGTCCCTTCCAGGCGCCGAGACACCGCGGGTCGGGGTTGACCCGGCTCTGCCTGTTTTGTGACTTGCAGAGAGGACTTGCTGACTGCTCAGAAGGAGATCCTGTCTCAGCAGGAGGTCATCATGAGCTTAAGGAAAAACCTGACGGAAGCCCACAGCCGAATGTCAGATTTGAGAGGTTCGTATGCTTGCCCGGGTCCCTTGACTTCCTGGCCCACTTTGAGGAAGGAAAGAAATGGGGCTGCAGAGATGGACAGTGCGGCCTTAAAAGCCCTGCTCAGTCTGCTTTCCTGGGCGTCACGGCACTTGTGGCGGAGTCAGCAGAAGCTGGATCCCGACTATGGCCCTGACTCCATATCCAGGGGCCACGGGTCACCCCCCAGAGGGCACAGGACCTCTGCGATGAGGCCCAACTCTCCTTTTTGGGGAGACTCTCCTGTCACCACTGAGAATTTGCTCCCAGATCAAAGGCTCCCTGGGCCAGGGCCACCTGCACAAGCCCTCACACTCACCAGCTTTGGGACCCAGGGCCAGGTATTCCTTCTAGGACAGTGGTTCTCAACCTTGGCTGCACATTAGAATCACCCGGGAATCTTTTTAAAATCCTGATTTCTGGGCCTCCTCCTCCGGAAATTCTGTTTCTTTGTTATGGGGTGGGGCCACAACATTAGTAACAAAGAAACAGAATTTCCAGAGGATGAGGCCCATAAACCAGGATTTTTTTTTTAATATATTTTATTGATTTTTTACAGAGAGGAAGAGAGAGAGAGAGAGAGTTAGAAACATCGATCAGCTGCCTCCTGCACATCCCCCACTGGGGATGTGCCCACAACCCAGGTACATGCCCTTGATCAGAATCGAACCCGGGACCTTTCAGTCCGCAGGCCGACGCTCTATCCACTGAGCCAAACCGGTTTCGGCGTAAACCAGGATTTTAAAAAGATTCCCGGGTGATTCTAATGTGCAGCCAAGGTTGAGAACCACTGCCTTGGGCAAAGAGATGCAGAAGCAGGCAGCGGAAAGTGGCCGGAGTGCCCTACAGTGCCATAGGTACAGGGCCGGGGACAGACAGCACCTGCGGTGTAATACTAGGCTAAGGCCGGAGCACGCGGTCCTCCCAGAGCCAGCACTCACATGAGTTGTTTGCTCAGACGCAAGCAGACAGCCTGGCTGTTGCTGAAGCCCCCAGAGAATTCCTGGAGGGCGGGCCCTCCTCGTGGGTCTCGAACCCTGGCAGGGGACCCTGCCGTGGCCCCTCGTGGAGACCCCAGGCAGGACACCCCCTCACCAGCGTTCATGTCGCTCCCAGGGGAGCTTAATGAGAAGCAGAAGGTGGAACTGGAGAGGAACGTGGCCCTGGTCCAACAGCAAAACAGAGAGCTGGGTGCGCTCAAGGAAAAGATGGCCCAGGTGACCGGCCTGGTGGAGAAGAAGGACCGGGAGCTGGAGGACCTCAAGGAGGCACTCAGGTGTGTGAGAAGGTCTGCAGGGCGTGCAGGGCCCAGGTACACCTGAGTGCCCCGGGAGCCTTGCACAGAGAGGTGGGCAGTAAGTGCTGATTGAGGAGTGGGATGGATGCATGGTAGGTGGATGGATGGATGGATGGATGGACGAAGAATGAATGAAGGGACGAATGAATGACGTGTTTCATTGCTCCACAGCCTTATCAGGTAGAACAGGCCTTTGCTAAGTCCTGTGCTTCCCAAAGATTCCTGCCCAATATTCCAGATGACTGGTCCCGGCTTAAATGCCACTTCCTCCAGGAAGTCCTTTGTCACTCACCCTCCCCAAATATAGACAAGGGCTCCTGCTCTGCCTGGGACCCTCAGCCCCTCACTTCACCTCCCCTAACTTCTCAGTCAGGCTGTGTTTAATTGCCCATTCAATGGTCTGCCTTCTCCCTGAGAACAGGCCTTGCCTGGCATTGCCTCCCGGCAGTCACGCAGTGCCTAGCACTGAAGGAAATCAATAAATATTTATTAAACAAATGTATCCACTAGGGGTGTCCGAGGTCAGCTCAAAAGAAATGTTAAATACCCCCATCCCATGGATTTGTCTAAAAAGTGCATGTGACTTTGCATTTTCATCCATAGTTTGTCCAAATGTTGACATAAAAATAATGTTTTCCCCCAAGAAAGTGTGAACAAAACTGATACCTTGTGTAGACCCTGTAGCTTCTCGTGCCTCGGGGCTCATGGCCACAGCAGAGTCACACAGTGGTTAAAAGAACAGGCTCCAGACCCGTGCTGTCTGGGTGCAAAGCCGGGCATTTCCACTTACAAGCCCCGTGACCACGGCAAATTGCTGTGTGTCTCTGTTCCTGTCGGTCAGATAGGGCCAGGAGCGTCCCCCACTCATGGGACTGTTATGAGACCTGGAAGGGCTTACCCATCAGAGAGTAGGAAAGAGCGTCACACAACAAATGCCCTGTACGGGCACAGCAGGTGTCCCGCAGACCCAGGTGGAAGCAAGGGCAGGCAGGTGCCCGCCGCCCTGGCCACTCTCCTGCAAGTCCCCTGAGACTAAACTCCCTAGCGATCTGTGGGCAGGAGACTTGAAGGCCGGGAGACTTCAGTTACCATAAAAATGGAGCTCCTTTTCCTGTCCTGCGGGGTGGGGGGTGAGGGGTGGGAACTCGTGGCCCCCGGAACCTTGTGCAGCCCCGTGACGCATCGCCTCCGCCCCAGAGTCTCCCAGGAGAAACGCAGGCCCCAGCCGCCCAAGGAGAAGCCGCCGAGGCCCAGGAGCACGGCCCAGACCTGTGACATCTCGGTGCCGATGGAGCCCATCCTCACTGACATTTTCGTGAGCAGCCAGGAGGTGAGTGTCCGCCCCGCCCTGGCACCCGAAGGACAGGCTGAGGAAGGAAGAGCCCAGTGGTGGCTTTCCTGGCTTTGGAAAACATTCTCCTCCTAAGTTCCCAAATCAGCACGTGCTTCTGTGCAAAGGACGTACTTCTGTGCCGGGTGCCAGTAACACACCAGGAGTCCTGCCCCTCCAATGCCGTCACCAGAGGTGCCAGCTGTCAGCAGGCTGGCACAGGCACCAGCAGCCCCTGCACATCCTTACGCAGCGTGACTGGGCAGTGGGTGGAGACCGGGCTCAGGTCTAGTCTGCCTGGGTCCTCTTCTCAGAAACTGTGACCTCAGGAGGTCACTGAGTCAATTCCCTCGTCCGGAAAGTGGGAGAAGTGACCCTCACTAGTCACCTCGTGGGGTTGTTGAGAAATACATTTTATTTATAAACTCGGCGCAAACAGACCTGTATACACAGGGGTTGGCAAAAGCCGGCTCACAGTTGTTCGTATGGAAAATTATACAATAATCTATAATAATAAAAGTGTAATATGCTAATTAGACCAGACAGCTGAACGACCTTCTGGATGACCTTCAGACGAAGCCATGGCTGCGAGGGCCAAGCCCCATGCATGAATTCCGTGCATCAGGCCTCTAGTTAATAAATAATAACACAAGAATAAACTGTCTCATGTACTCACAACTATAAACCTACTTTGCATCCCACCCTGTACATATATTTATTTTTTAACTTCTTTTTTTTAAGTTTTTTTAATTTTCTTTATTGATTAAGGTATTACATATGTGTCCTTATCTCCCCTTCCTCCCTCCGTACATATATTTCTTGAAGAGATTTTTTTTTTTTGCGAAATAATGGTACCAAGCCATATACATTCTACATACATAACTATTGAATGGGCATCTTTTCAACTAAGATCTACCTCTACTTTTAAATGGCTGTATAGAATCCACTGTGTCCCTTTTTGTCCCAGCAGCCCCCTGCTGATGGAGATTTCAGTGGCTTCTGCATTCCCACGTTACTGTAGCTAATACTGTATCCTGTCCTAGCCAGTTTTGCTCAGTGGATAGAGCATCGGCCTGCGGACCAAAGGGTCCCAGGTTCAATTCCAGTCAATGGCAGGTACCTTGGTTGCAGGCTCCTCCCCGGCCCAGGCCCCGGTGGGGGCCTGTGCAGGAGGCAGCCAATCAATGTGTTTCTCTCACATCGATGTTTCTCTGTCTTTCCCTCTCTCTGCCACTCTCTAAAAATCAGTGGAAAAATACCTTTGGATGAGGATTAACAACAATAACAAAAACACTGTATCTAAATCGCTGGGTCCAGAGGACATCCTAATTGCGCTCGATAGGGCCACTCTGCCTTCCCAAAGAGCAGTGCCATTCATGCTCCGTGGCTGTCCCCTGGCGACTTCTCTCGGGTCCCTACCCAGAATCCTCCGTGGGCCTGAAGTCCCAGCCTCGCAGCAACAGGGGGTGCGTGTGCGAACAGCCTCCATCACGCCGCCCTCGAAGGTGGCACTCACGTTCTGTCGTGGCTGGGGCTGTGGTGCTCCCATTGTCCGTGGCGGGCTGATGTGAGCCCAGTGCTCCCTGGAGGCCCCGGGTTTCCGGGAGGCCCGGATGTGACTCCCCCTTTGCTTCATGAAACTAGAGAGCAGGGCGCTTCAGTCACGGGCTTTGGATTTTCACTTGGAAACGGGGCCAAATGTGTCAGCTTGCCTTCCCGTGTCCTCACAGATGCCTCCCTCCTGCCAAGCAGCCGTGAGCCAGGGCCGCACACAGCTCAAACGAAAGGGCTCGGGGCCCAGCAGCTGTCCTTGGCACCCACCGCTGTCGAGAGCCCTTGAACAGCGTCTCCTTGTCGCTCAGGGTGGCCATGAGCTGGGGCTGCAGCGGGTCCACGGGCTGAGCTCCGTGGGGGCAGAGAGCAGGTCTCACTCCTGCTGGAGCCCCAGGCCCTTAGTGCGAGACCTGGCCCATATTCATTCATTCATTCATTCATTCATTCGTTCAACAACTATTGAGCACCTGCTGTATGCCAGGTCCTGTGCTGGGCGCAGGGGAGGACGCACGGGATTTCTGCCCACAGGGGACCTGTGTTTGTTGGGATGGATTGTTAGTACTTTCCCTGATGGGGTGGGATTAGCAGAGCCAGATAAAAGGGAAAAAGTATTTGTTCCTTCTCAGAACGGTTTCCTCCCTCCCGCCACTTCCTGCTTTCTAAGCCAGAGCGGGTCAGAGGGCTTAAGAGTTGTATGAGAAAGAATCTCCATCTTCCCTAAATAAACAAGTTCCCAGAGGGCCGTGAGTTGGGGTCACGCCGGGCTCGGGCGCGCTCTTTATGCGGAGTAGAGGCTGCCCCCGAGCCTCGCTGCCCTGCTGCATTGTTTCAAATAACAGAACACTGGACGTGGGTAGATTGTAAAAATCTGAGCCCCTCCCACACTTTGGCCCTGACTTTGGCCACGTGACTTGCTTTGTCTCATGGGATAGGAACAAACACAAGGCAGATACGTAAGTGTTTATACTTTGGGGCTTGATCGCTCCTGCTGCTCGTAAGAACCGTGCCCACCACACATGAAAGAGCCTGGTCTAGCCCGGCTGCCGTGGCTCAGTGGTTGAACGTCGACCTGTGAGCCAGGAGGTCATGGTTCGATTCCCAGTCGGGGCACAGACCCCGGTTGCAGACTCGATCCCCAGTGGGAGGCGTGCAGGAGGCAGCCAGTCAATAATGCTCTCTCGTCATTGATGTTTCTATCTCTCTCTCTCTCCTTCTCCCTTCCTCTCTGAAATCAATAAAAATATATTTAAGATAATAAATAAATAAATAAGTTAAAGAACCAAATGGTCAATTCCTTCACTTTCTTGCCATTTTGCCTGGGACCTTCATTAGCAGCTCTATCTACAACTGAACGCCATTGCTAACATCCCATCTCATTTCCATTTTCTCTCCTTAACACCTACCACCGTCCCCCTTGTATCTCCCATGCTTATCTTTCTTGTTGTCTGTCTCCCACCCCGGGATACAGAATCCAGGACAGTAGGGATTCGGCCAGTTTTACTCGCTGCTGAGTCCCCAGAGCCTTAGAATAAGTCTTGGCATGCAGAGGTGAATTGCTTACCCAAGAAAAGTGTTGCTTAACAACACGTAACATGACTGGTCTTCAGGGGGACCCCTGAACCCCCAGAAGTTATATGCACTGCGTTCTGTGTACATGGATTTTTCTGGAGGAAGGAACCCTGCATTCTGCCGAATCTCAAAGGGGTGCACGGCCCCTAGACGATGAGGAAGGCCTTCCCTTGTCTGTACCCTTCGTAAACCCCGTTCCAGCTGTGTGGCTGGCGGCTGCCAGGCCGCGGTGCAGATACAGAAGGCTCCCTCCATCTCAGAAGTTCCGCTGGACACGCTGTTCTGGGGGCTCCTGGGGGCTCCGGGGAAGCGTTTCCTCTCTCCAGACCAGCCGAGAGCCCATTTTCCAAACCCCCCCTGGCAAATATTCGCTCACCGTCCTTGCTACCAGTGAAGAAGCAGGCATCCTGTGTGTTCTCGTCTACACATGTCCGTCCAGAGCAGAATGTGATGTGTTGTTCAGAGATGAGCCCAGAATGACAACATATGGAAACCGAGCTTAGAAGAAATATAAATGAGACGTGGGGAGGTAACCCGGAGGGGATCTTTTGTTTACGGTTGTGCTAAGCAGGGAGGAAAGTTGGAAATCTTCCGAGCTGTGAATTTATATTTGAAGTGAAAGATTGAAATTCCTCCTCAGCTGAAGCCCCCTTAACGGTACTTTCCAAAGTACTCGGTGGCCAGGTTTCTGCTGCGCGCGAATTGTTCACGTTTCTCCACGTGTAAAGGAGAGGCTCTCATCCCTAGTAAAGCCGCCGTCCGTCCTGTTCACCGCAGGAGCAGTCCTTCTGTGACCTGGGGGCCAAGTGCAAAGGGTCCCGGCACGAGGAAATCATACAGCGTCAGAAAAAGGCCTTATCCGAACTCCGAGCACGAATTAAAGAACTCGAGAATGCAGGCTCAAGTAAGTGTCGTCCTTCCTCCTCTGCCTCTCCTTGCGTAGAGCTGTCGGGCGGGGGGGCTTTCTTGATATGATCAAACATTCTCAGAGGTTGGGTGCAGAGGAACAACCTCCAGGTGGGTTCACTTTGGGAACTGACCAATTTGCCAGGACCACCGTCTTCTGTCCCTGTCATTTCATAACCAAAAGGATGTTCTAATACAAAAAAGCAAGATGGGCAGACATGATCTCCGAGTCAAGGGCAGAACTTGATATTAAAGAAGTAGGGTTTCATGAAACCCATACATTGTCCTACTTTTTCTTTTTTCACTGTGGCCTGGTGGAAACTTTCACATGGACCAACACGGTACAAGGATCGACCTTGGGGAACCTCCCAGAATTCCCTGCCTAGAGGGGATGGGGCTTTCCGGGTGCTGGGGTGGCTGCTGGGTGGGGCACTGGGCTAGGACCCAGAAGCCTGAGTTCAAGTTCCATCCTGTTCCCGTGAGGCAGCCTCCCATTAGCTGTGTGCCCTTGGACAAGACCAGTAAAGAGTAGCTGTGCGTATTACATGCAATCACTGAGCCTTTCCTCTGAATCGAAACCATTTCTTTTCTAGACGATAAGGTTCACCAGAATAAATCATTTCAAGACTTAAAGACTCTCAGAATGGAAAAAAATGTCCAGAAAATGTTGGACGGGAACCCCGATTGGCCAGCTCTCTCAGGAATAGAGATCCAAGCGGTAACCAAATTCAGTTTGTCTCTGCCTGCCTGACAGACAACGTGGAGAGGGCGGGCATGAAGGCAGACACTGGCTGTGTGTGCTGGCACGGCCGTGCATATTGGTGGTTCGGGGCCAGGACCCTCCAGATGGGCCATTGTCTATACCAGTGGTTCTCAACCTTCCGAATGCCGCGACCCTTTAATACAGAGTTCCTCATGTGGTGGTGACCCCAACCATAAAATTATTTTTGTTGCTACTTCATGACTGTAATTTTGCTACTGTTATGAATCGTCATGTAAATATCTGATATGCAGGATGTATTTTCATTGTTACAAATTGAACTTAATGAAAGCATAGTGATTAATCACAAAAACAATATGTAATTATATATGTGTTTTCCGACGGTCTTAGGCGACCCCTGTGAAAGGGTCGTTCGACCCCCAAAGGGGTCGCGACCCACAGGTTGAGAACCGCTGGTCTATACCCACCGGTCAGTGCCTCGCGTCCCAGCAGCCCCGTGTTAGAATAGAAAGGTGGCCCCGTTTGTGCACTGCATGATGCAGCTCTGCATTGACACGGGGCCAGGCCAGCCTCTGGTGGACCCTGCTTTTCACATCGCATGTTATATTCTGCAGAAAACATTCAACGGGCTAATTTGTGGCGTGACGCCATGAGTTGGCCTAAAGTTTGCTTTTTGCTGTAAACTGAAAAACACGAACACATAAAGGGTAGCAGAGGGAGCCATGATTTAGAGGACGCCATTCTGGAGTAGGAGAGACCTGTGCTGGAATCCTGGTTCTGAACGTTGTGTGACCTTAGGTGAGGCTGGTAACCTTTCGGGGCCTCCACGGCCCGGATGTAAAGTGATGATGAAAACAATGAAAGGGGGTAATTGTGTAAAGTGCTTATCCCACCACTTAGCTCACAGTGAACACTTAACCAGTGATGGCTGCTGTTATTATTCACTAGGATGGAAACAGTTTTATACAAGAAAGTCTTCCTCTCTTGGCATAGTTTTATTTGACAGGATTTTCAGAAGTAATTCTGTTGTTAAGTTGAAAGTGCCCTGTACCCTAAATGGGTATTTGATTGACACATAAGGATGGACAGCTCAGGTCAGGACCAATCACAGGAGCCACTGGGCGGGGCTTGCTGCCACCCTTGGATCTAAACCAGCGGTTCTCAACCTGTGGGTCATGACCCCTTTGGGGGTCGAACGACCCTTTCACAGGGGTCGCTTAAATACATCCTGCATATCAGATATTTACATGACGATTCATAACAGTAGCAACATTACAGTTATAAAGTAGCAACAAAAATAATTTTATGGTTGGGGGTCGCCACCACATGAGGAACTGTATGAAAGGGTCGCGGCATGAGGAAGGTTGAGAACCACTGAACTCCAAACCATACTCAGGCTTTCAGGAGAAACAATAGTCATCCTATCTGTACTAGCATTCTCCCCAACAGTTTTTCTAGACATCTGCTAGAGATGCGCCAGTCTTCAAGACTCCGTTGGTTTGCTTGGTAAGATCAAACTTTCATTCTCTGAGGTGGGAAGCTCAGCCGGATCTCATATTCTGACCGCTGATCCCGCCCCTGACACCACAGGGCACGAAACCTCCCAACTCTCCTAGAAGACCTCGCTCCTTCAAGGTCGGCAGTAATTAAAGTCAGAGGACGAGAAGCAGCAGGAGGAAGAACAGCTGACATCTGTTACGTGCTGACTAGCGCCAGGCATTGCGCTAAGCCCTCTACACACATTACCTCATTTAATCCTCACAGCAGCCTGCGTCTAGCGACTGTTCTCATCCCTGGCTTACAGATAAGAAACCTCAAGGCTTCTGGAGGTCAAGTACCTCCCTCACCCAAGGTCACAGAGTGATGGATGATGCAGCCAGGGCTGTGTCCCTGGCAGTCTGCCTCTGGCACCCTGCTAGACTGCAGAGAAGGGGGCGGGGGCTGTGTGCCTGCACCCTGGAGCCCAGGCTCTTCCTTAGGTGACCCTCCCTCAGGAGAAGAGGGGGGTCTGTAGAGGGGTGCCGAGGCCGCAGCTCAGGGAGGTGAGGACACTGAGCAACATTTCAGGTTCTTTTTGCAGCAGACCTGCCCAGCTTAATGTAATCTTCAAACACCCTATTTTATTCTCCTCTCAATAAATATATAAATCAATGTCTCTACTCTTCTCTGACACAGTCACTTTGGGGGCCTCTATGCTTTTATATTTGGGGGGGGGGGGTTGTTTTTTAATCTCAGAGGCTTGCAGCATAGTGCCCGCAAAGGCTTTGGGCTAAGAGATGCTACATGGCAAGCACCGAACACCCAGTTTAGCTTTTGAAGGAGATGTATTGGCCCTTTGTGGTCCTTCCCTGATCGGTCTGGTGGCTTTTCCACGCAGTCGGCAGGGCCTTCCAGCAGCCAGCTGGCCGACTAGGTCTTAGTGAGTGCACAGCTATGAGCACCATCCCCCGTAGTCCCTGGGAAGGCTCCGAAGGGCCCTCGCCCACCAGGCCCAGCACCAGGAGAAGGCGGGGCCAAATTTTGTGAGGGTGTAGCTTCCACTGCATAAAAATCAGGTTCCTTTCGTAAAAGGAGGAGGGCTGTTCTCTATTTAACCTTCACTCATTCATTCGACAAGCACGCCCACGGAGTGCCACTCTGCCAGGGGCCATGGCAGCCCAGGAAATGGGAGAGTGAGCAAAAACAGCACCGTTCCCGCTTCCTGGGGGCTGGGCATCTAGACCAGGCTTTCTCCACATCAGTGCTACCGGTATTTGGGGCCAGGTAATTCTTTTTCTTTTTTTTTCTTTTAAAATATTTGTTATTGATTTTAGACAGGAAGGAAGAGGGAGAGAGAGATAGAAACATCAATGATGAAAGAGAATCATTGATTGGCTGCCTCCTGCACACCCCCCACTGAGGACCGAGCCTGCAACCAAGGCATGTGCCCTGACCGGGAGTTGAACTCCTGGTTCATAGGTCAATGCTCAACCACTGAGCCACACCAGCCTGGCAGGCCAGGTGATCCTTTGTCGTGGGCCGCCCTATGTGCTGTGGGGTGTGTAGTAGCATCCCTGCCCTCTACCCACTGATGCCAGTAGCATCCGCCACCCCCAGGCTTAACAACCAACAGTGTGCCCAGACATGGCTAAATGTCTGGAGGAGGGGGAACAAGGGTGGGCAGAATCACCCCGGGTTGCGAACCGCTGGTCTAGATGGAAGACAGTGACCAGAGAACAAGACAAACGACGTATCGTTTCAAAGGGAGTTGCGCTCCGAAGGGTGGGGACACAGTTACCGGAAAGCAGTTGGCAAAGGAATCAGACTAGACGGTCGGGGACTAAAATCAAAATCAACTCTGCCGAGTTATTCTTTGGCAACACACAGCGCTTCAGCTTGCGGATGCAGACATCCATCATGGGACGCCACGAGTTTTTAACTCTTTTTTTTTTTATTTCAGTCTCAAAATAGCTTTGCCAGCCTGGCCACCGAGAAGCCGGGGAAGATGGACGTGTCCGAGGCTTTGGATCTCAGTGAAAAGCTGGTACGTACAGCCAGCCAGCCTCCTGTCGGACCCCGGGTGCCCTGCAGTCCGTGTGAACCGCGGGGTAGTGTAAACACCCGCCCTGCGTGCACAGCTGGCGGGTACAATGGCTCCGCAAGGCCCGCCCACGGCCCCAGCGGAATGTTTATAACTGTTGTCACCTTCCCCCAGTTCTCAAAAAGGCAGGCTGTAAATGCATGTGGAGAAAATGAAAATCGCCCTAAACGCCCTAATTGCACTCATTTCCAAAACGTGGGTCTGCTCCCTGCGATTGCCAACAAGGGGTGAAGGAGAACTAGGCGTCTGCCGCCTCAGCGCGGCCGGCAGCGGCCCCGGCCAGGCCCCTTACCCGCGCCGCCTTCCTCGCACGCAGTACCTGGACATGAGCAGGACGCTGGGGAGCCTGATGAACATCAAGGACATGGCAGGTCACGTGTCCATGAGACACCTCTCCCCCAAAGAGAGGGAGCGAGTCAACCAGCTGCGGCAAAGGGACCTCGGCCTGGTGTTCGATAAGATCACCCAGCTTAAGAGCCGGCTGGAGAGGAAGGAGGAGCTTCTGAGAGGATACGAGCAGGACGTTGACCAGCTCAGGTACCCCGGGTCCCCGCGGAGGCCCAGGCCCCCAGGCCCCCGGCTCAGCCTCAGGGCGGGGCACCGACCTGGGTGTGGAACAACTAAAATCTGTGGGGCTCTGAGCGGGCAGGACGATGGAGGACTAGAGCCTGGAAGTGGCAAGTCTCTCGGTGACACAGCGGCCACCGGAGTGCGCAGGGCTCTCCGCTCTCTGCTCTCAATGAGTGAGCTGCACCTGCTGTGACCAAGTCTCACCCTCCAGCCTTTGTGGACTTGCCACAGCTCCATCACATTGTCAGGGGCCGCAGGTCTCCCCCGCCCCGGGAAATTGGGAGGGGCCGCTAACACACCCTCTGCCCCCTCACGCTTCACTGACTCAGCCGATTCGCTATTTATCCCGCTCTCTACTCCCGCAAGGCTTTGTCATTCCCTCCTGCGTGTAATGAACACACTAGGACAGCGGGGTCTGGGAGTATTTGGAGATGCCCCCGGGTCGGGGACATTGACGGTGGCTGAGAAGGATGAGGGGAAAAGAGGCTTTGTCTCTCCCGTCCGCTCAGGCAGAGCCAAGTGTCCATTCAGATGTACCAGTCACAGGTGGCGAAGCTGGAGGACGACATCTACAAGGGGGCCGAGGAGAAGGCGCTGCTGAAGGAGGCCCTGGAGCGCACGGAGCAGCAGCTGCGCCAGGAGAAGAGGGTCAACCGGGCCAGGAGGCAGCAGCAGGTGAGAGGCCCCGCCCCGCTGGGAGCTGCAGCTCCGAGGCTGCCCCGCCGCCCCGGACAGAGGAAGGTGGCAGAATAGCGTTAGCCTCAGACCCGAGATCTGCCACTCACTGTGTGATCTCGGGCCAGTTTCTTTTCTTTTTTTAAATATATTTTATTGATTTTTTTACAGAGAGGGATAGAGAGTTAGAAACACCATCAGCTGCTTCCTGCACACCCACTACTGGGGATGTGCCCGCCACCAAGGTACAGGCCCTTGACCGGAATCGAACCTGGGGCCCTTCAGTCCGCAGGCCGATGCTCTATCCTCTGAGCCAAACCGGTCAGGGCTCGGGCCAGTTTCTTAACTTCCCTCAAGTGCATATGTGTGTGTGTTTTCATAGTGGCGGTTATTTGCGTTTTTATTGTTCTGCCACATCCTGGGGATAAATAGATGATTAAACTCTCTGAGAACAGAGATTTGGTTTCACGGTTCTGATTGCCCAGAACATAGGAGACACCCAGTATTTGGTGGATGGATGGATGGATGGATGGATGGATGGATGGAGAGGTGGATGGATGGATGGATGGATGGAAGGATGGATGGATGGATGGATGGATGGATGGATGGATGGATGGATGGATGGATGAATGGATGGATAGATGGATGGAGAGGTGGATGGATGGATGGATGGATGGATGGATGGATGGATGGAGACGTGGATGGACGATGGGTAGACAGGTGGATGGATGGATGGATGGATGGATGGATGGATGGATGGATGGAGAGGTGGATGGATGGATGGATGGATGGATGGATGGATAGATGGAGAGGTGGATGGATGGATGGATGGAAGGATGGATGGATGGATGGATGGATGGATGGATGGATGGATGGAGAGGTGGATGGATGGATGGATGGATGGATGGATGGATGGATGGATGGAGAGGTGGATGGATGGATGGATGGATGGAAGGATGGATGGATGGATGGATGGATGGATGGATGGATGGATGGAAGGATGGATGGATGGATGGATGGATGGATGGATGGATAGATGGATGGAGAGGTGGATGGATGGATGGATGGATGGATGGATGGATGGAGACGTGGATGGACGATGGGTAGACAGGTGGATGGATGGATGGATGGATGGATGGATGGAGAGGTGGATGGATGGATGGATGGATGGATGGATGGATGGATGGAGAGGTGGATGGATGGATGGAAGGATGGATGGATGGATGGATGGATGGATGGATGAATGGATGGATAGATGGATGGAGAGGTGGATGGATGGATGGATGGATGGATGGATGGATGGATGGAGACGTGGATGGACGATGGGTAGACAGGTGGATGGATGGATGGATGGATGGATGGATGGATGGAAGGATAGATGGATGGATGGATGGATGGAAGGATAGATGGATGATGGATGGGTGGATGGATGGATGGAGAGGTGGATAGATGATGGATTGGCAGGTGGATGGGGATGGATGGATGGATGGATGGATGGATGGATGATGGATGGACAGGTGGATGGGGATGGATGGATGTCCTTGAAGAGCGTGTCCTTTAGTGCTGAGCAGACAGGTAAAGAGCTGACTTAGATGAGATACCTGCAGAAGCCTGTCCTCCGTCCTGCACACCTTCCAGACTGCAGGCTCCCTGGCTG
Source organism: Myotis nattereri (assembly GCF_964212035.1). Classification (NCBI taxonomy): domain Eukaryota; kingdom Metazoa; phylum Chordata; class Mammalia; order Chiroptera; family Vespertilionidae; genus Myotis; species Myotis nattereri. Next base: position 207,955,832 of record NC_138077.1, on the reverse strand, counting down.
CAGCCCCAGAAATGAAAGCGGCTTTGAGGGAGCACCAGATGTGGCATCCGCCGCTCTGAGTTAAATTAAACATCGCAGCCTGCCGTCTGCATGTGTTACAGGGCTGCCTCAGCACAGGACAGCTTCCTTTCACACCGAGTACCAGGGGGAGCCGGACCGCGGGAGAGGCGGGCCTCGGGGAGAGGAGAGCCGGGCCGCGGGGAGAGCCGGGCTGCGGGGAGAACCGGGCTGCGGGGAGAGCTGGGCCGCGGGGAGAGGAGAGCCGGGCCGCGGGGAGAGGAGAGCCGGGCCGCAGGAGAGGCGGGCCGCGGGGAGAGCCGGGCCTGGCAGAGCTCTGGCTCTGCCTTTGATGTGCCCTCTGGAGAGGTGCCCTCCTGGGGGTGTCCCTCCCCCCAGGGTTTGGCAGGCTCCGTCCTAAAGCACCAGACCACAGAATGGGACAGCAAAGGGCCCAAAAAAAGGCCATTGTCATGTGCTGGCTAAAAATGTAAGAAAACCCGAGGATTTACATAATCAAGCTTCACATGCATTATTCATGAGCTGCCTCTTCATACACAATGCAGGCACTGGACATCCTTCCGTGGAGAGGGTCTGAGTTGGCCAAGCTGAACCTGTGACGGGGACCCCAGAAGAGCTAGAGCTGGGAACTTTCAGATGTATGGAATTCACAACTTAGGGGCAGATTTGTATGAACCGGAGCCATAAGCATGGCAACGCTGTTGGCATTATCTAGCGAGCGCTTACCAAGTGGCAGGCACCTGCTCCACACGACACATGCTTGCTCTGTCCCATCAGCCCTTCGAGGAATGCTGGCGAGGGCAGCCCATCGGAGAGGGGGGACACGGAGGCTGGCAGAGGGTAATGTCGCCTGGCTGCCCAGCGCAGAAGCAGGATCCCCACAGGCACCGCTGCCCTCCCCAGCCCGGGCTCACTTCTCCACGCCCATTCCTCGCCATGCCCCTCGGCAGGGCATCCCCCGCCCCCTCGCCCTCCACTCACCCCTACCCTGGTTTTCGTACTCGGGCTTGGGTTTGCACTTGAGGTTGGCTATTGATGTGTTGTCAGAAATACCTGTTTGTCAGGGAAAAAATGGTAACTTTTTAAAGTTTTGCAGGATTCTGAAGGGAACTTATATTCATCTGTCTCTCATCAGTTCCTTCCAAGGAGTATATACTCATTTTTTAAAAGAGAAGTTAAAGGGAAATAGAATTCCTTTTTGTTTTTTAAGTTTTACACCTAATATCTGTGTTTCCACAAAGAGCCTTATTTTTTTTTTTTCAGTCTCCAGCATACGGTTTCACCCGTTCACAGAAACGGCGTGGGTGGAGCCTTGGGGAATGAAATTACTCACCTGGAGCTTCAGAAGCCCCCTCCCTCTCCACCCAGAAAATTTAGTTGTAGTTTTAATGTTTGAACATCTCTTCGCCAAACGGAACTTTCCAGAATCAAAAGGCATGCTTCCATACTAATTAATACCTGTGGCTGTGGAAACGAGGCTTGATATAAAACGCGGAGAAACCCTCAGTGCTGGGCATCCCCAGAGAACCCTGTGGTCACCGCCTCCAGGTGCCTCTGGAGGGTCCTGGGTCCGCAGCTCCGTCCACGTGACAGACAGGCAGGGACCGTGGCCCAGGCTGTGCTGAGTCCAGTCCACTCCCCACGTCACTAGAGCAGACGGCAGTGCCTGTCAGAGTTCACGCAGGAGGACTTCAGAGTCTAACAAACAGGGTTCAAGCCCCACCTCCGCCCCAGGGACCCTGAGTCAGGGGCTGAACCTCTGTATCTCAGGGTCCTCAGCAAAAACCACCAAAAATGGTAGCGATGGGATCTGTTCCCGGGGCACAGGGAGGTACAATGATACGATGCCCGCAGTGCCTGGCACACAGCAAGCTCGGTTACCACCAGGGAGAGAAAGGCAACTAAGTCCTGGTTTCCAGGGAGCGTCCTGCCCGCTGTCGGGCCAGCAGACCCACAGCCACTTTCCGTTCCCTGTGCTCCCAGAGCCCGCGGCTCCTTTGTCGCCTCTTTCTACTTGGTGAACACAGCGAGGGCTCCAGCCCAGAAAAGGCCCAGATGCTTTTTGTGAAGAGGCTAAGGCTGGGACTTTCAATAGGAAATGTGTCAACGCACAGAAGTGGCCGTTTGAGAAGCAAGCAAGCCCTTCCTTAGCCCTCTCTCAGGGCCCCAAGTGGGAGAAAGGCTGAAGTGCACTGGCTGCTTCTGGCTGGGGAAGCAGGCCCCGCTCGCCTGCCAGTCAAATTTCCAGCCAATGGAACCCCGGCCAAGGGGCGTGGCCACAGCGTTGCCAGGTGGTCTCAGGTACCACCTCTCCTCTGCTTTATTAGCTCAGATCCCTCATCTTTAAGATGAGAATAAAAATGGCACCGATCACATAGCATTCAATCCCATGAGAACATGTATACAAAACCCTTAGGACCACTCAACAGATGCTCTTATACCATCATCATTATCATCACTGTTCTTTCAACTCACTATTTTCCCAGATTTTCTTGGGCCCAGGTATCCTCAAGACCCTGGTTCCCTCAGCACCACTTGTGTGTGTGTGACCACGGAGTAGAAATTGGCAGATGTCGTGTAGGATGTGAATGGGATGGGTCAGGGGGTGGGAGGTGGTACCCTCTGGCCCACACAAGGATGAAAAAATAAAAACGTAGTTAGGATGGCCCAGGATAGGGACAGAAGGTGGCTGAAGAAAAAGACCCTCCCCCGCACCCTACCCACCCCCCACCCCCATTTTTGCCCACCAACTCGAATCCTCACGTCTCCCAGAAGCCTCAGAGGTGTGTCCCAGAGCGGGACAGGCCAGGACACACTAAACACGGTCTTGCTCACTGATGATTTCCCTCAGGAACATTCAGAGGACCACGAACAGAGAAATGCAAAAGAATCAGCATCTTGCAACTGTGTCTTCAAAGAGAAAGAAAGGCAGGTATGGAGAGGGTTTCTGACCTAGCCACCAGACGCAAAGAGTGGGAGCTTATGGAGCGTCAGTGCCAGGGTGTGCTGCCTGGGGAACAGCCACACACCTCCCTCCCTCCCCTTCCCCAGCCAGCCCCTGCCCCCTCCCCCCTTGCCCCTTTCCTGCCCCTCCCCTGCCTGCAATCTGAACAAATGACCTAAGAGACAAGCCTCTAACCCAGTACCCGGAGGCGAGAGAGGGCAGAGGGGAAGTCCAAGTGTAGTTGTGGCTGATGGGGCAGCCATCCTAGGGTCACATGAGCTGGGGACTTGGAGACAGATCGTAAAAGAAGAAGAGAGGAGTGGGGAGCCCCAGGAACCCCTGCCCCAAGAATGAAACAAGTGGGTAAAAGAAAGGAAAAAGTGGGTACAAAATGGAGCCAGGAATGAGGGTGAAGGTGCCAATTGTAGCCACCTCCTCCCTACCACAGGGAGCCTCGCTTGACTTCCTGTGGGCTCTCCGCTGCCGCTGGGAAGTGGAGAACCCAGCGTGGTCCAGACTCACGGTGTCCATGAGACAGGAAGGATGTGATGCTCAGAAGTGTTCTCAGAACAAAGGCGATGCCGGCTCTTCCCTGGCGAGGACACTGTGATATAATGAACAGCATCCCTAAGAATAGCAATGCGAGGTTGGCTGGGCCACGTCTGAGAATAGCTTTTGAGGCAGACTGATGTCATCACACATCCCAGTGAGTCCAGGGAAAGCGGGTGTGCGGGGGCCAGGCTCTGCCCTTCAGCGCTCAGCTGTCCACTGATGGGACCTAATCCAGAAAGATATTTTGGAGCAATGTTCAAAACTGGGTTTCCCCGGAGCCCATGGGTGCCATGGAAGAGAATGACTCAATATACACACGCACGCACACACCTCACTTCCACTAGAAAAGCTCTCCATTGCCTGTTTTATATGCCAAGTTCTTCCAGGGATTTTGCTTGGGTAAAGGGTTCTCCTACAAAAAAATAAATGAAGGAAGGGAGGGAGGGAGGAGGGAAGGAGGGAGGGAGGGAGGGAGGGAGGAAGGAAGGAAGGAAGGAAGGAAGGAAGGAAGGAAGGAAGGAAGGAAGGAAAGTTGTTGGTTTAAAAGCACTGTTTTATAATACCTGGGGATTTGGATGTGACTGTCTTCTGAGCGTAGGTCCTCTCAACTCAGTTTGTGATCAATACTGAGCAGCTGCAGGCTCAAGGCCTTCTCCACAGAAGAGGCCGGAGGGCACCTGCTGGTTAAACACGGGCCTAATCCTGCAGAGACCCGCGCTCTGGGACAAGTTAGCACCGTCCATGGGGCGGGAAGAGACTTAGAGCCGCCGTGCCCGTCCCAAAGGCCGGCCTCCTTTCTCCGTGAGTTTTGCGAGTGCCCAGTAGGGTTGCCAGAATTAAAAGGGGACAAAACAAAACAGGATGCCCAGTTAAACCTGAATTTCAGATACACGACACACAGTTATTTAGTGTATGTCTGTCTCAAACCTTGCACGGGACCTACATCCACTAAAACATGCTTTGGCTTCATTCTGAGATTCAGACTGCACTGGGCATCCTGTGTTTCACCTGGCAACCCGCGTGCAAGGATTTACTGAGCCCCTGGTAGGCGCCCGGGGCAGGCTCTGAAGCGGATGCTGCGAGGCGGCAGCCGCAGACGTTCTCATTTGACTCATGGGAGTTTTATTTTTTTTAAGTAACATTTCAAAATACGGCACCTTCACGGAATACTCTGGATTCTTGGCTTGTCTGGGAGCGGCGGGAGATGGGGTGACGCTCGGCCCACAGTCCCACAGCCGCCATCTCCCAGGCCCCTTAGAAAGGGGCTGGGCTTGGGGCGTTGCTGGCAGCCCCACCCGCTCGCCTCACTTCTGTTACTTCCCTGGCCCTCAGGGCTCTGAGAACAGCCCCTTCCCCAAGCCCCTGCACGCCCACCTCCCGAGTGCCACCTGTGAGGGAGGCCCCAGCTCGCGTTCTCACAGGGGCTGCTGGCTCTTCAGTGAACTGTCCCTGAGATGTGGGGTCTTGGGGAGACCAGCGTCAGCAACGGTAACCAAACCCCAGGGTGAGCTCCAGATTGGCTGTCCCCGCAGAGACTGGCTGCTGTGGCTGTCATCGCGCTTGGGGCCTGGGATTCCTGGGGGGAACCCACCGTAGGACCACTTCTACAGCCTCACCCACCGGCCTGGAGGCCCTGCTTCCAGCTGAAGCAATTTTCCTCCAAGAGGGATACAGGCTCCCCCAGGGCCTCGGTGGACCAGCCTCCTCCCCTCAGGTTCCCCTGGAGTGGGGAACAGAGACCCCTAAGGGGCTCTGCAGGACAGTGTGGCATCGCCGGCCCCAAAGCCAAGTCCGCTTGCACAGACCCCACTGTCCCCCGCCCCCGTCCCTAGGAAGGCCCAGCATTCCATCCAGATGGGTAGCATCTGAAGGGTGAGAAAAATCCATTTTTCTTCGATGCAAAAGTCAAAGAAGAACGTAGGCTAAATGTCGTCCCTATTCTTTCTGTGTTAAAGAGACGGGTGTTTGTAGAGACGGTGAAGAACAAGATGCAGAACTCCGGTTTGCAGGTGAGCCAGAAGCAGAAGCGAGGATGCAGTAGGAGGGAGCAGGAAACCCCGTAGTCAGTGGTCCCACGTCTGTTATGTGTGTGAGCATTTAGTATCTGCCAGGCACAGAGCTGAGCATCGTCGCCTTTAATCTTCACAGCAACCCAATGCGGTGGATATCATTATCGCCAGTTATCAGGTGAGGTGGCTAAGGCCCAGAGACTTTAAGTAACTTGTCCAGAGCCACACAGCTCAGTAAGAGAGCTGGAACTCAATGCAGGTCCCTCACCCAGGTGAGCACAGCGTGCCTTCCTCGAGATAGAAAACGTCCAGGTGATAACGTTTCGGCTGGCATTTCTCTTGAATTCCCAGGAAGCAGCCTCTAGAATACTCTTTCCTTAAGAGCTGAGAAGCAAGACTATGAAATCCTAAACCTGCTGAAACATTGCCGTTCACAGTTCAGGCCCGGAACTGGAACTGACCCAACCCACACTCGCACTTTGCAGAGAATAGAAGCAGCTCTCAGGAAGCTCAAGAGCAGACACATTTTCCCTGGGAAGGAGAGAGGAGATATATTTGAGTTTGATAAAAGGCCACAGTCATTCTGAGACAACAAAATTCTCATTGGAAAAAAACAAGGTGATCCTAGGTCAGGGACATTTTGGGAAATAGAAGTCTCTTCTCAACCAACCCCCGCGGTCTGAGACTAGAGGGTGGGTACTCCCCAGAGCAGGATGTTCGGAGGGCAAAGCGCATCCCGAGGGCCCCCCTAGATCCGAGCCCTTTGCCACCCTGCAAAGTGGGAACGAGTGGGAGCCTTGTCACTTACTCATCTGCACATATGGCCGAGCCGGAGCAGGCAGACACCGCCCTGCAGCTAGGCTTTGTCTGAGGACCAACTGGGGGTGTGAGATGACAGAGGAGATGCTGGGGTGGGCCCGATATCTTGGATGTTGTAGGAAGATGTACATCCCTGAGAGGTGAAGCCTCCTGGAATTTCAGACCGCCTCTGGACTTAACAGAATGTGGGTCGGTGATGCAGAGGATGTGAGTAGGTGATGCGGTGGATGTGAGTAGGTGATGCAGTGGATGTGAGTAGGTGATGCAGTGGATGTGAGTAGGTGATGCGGTGGATGTGAGTAGGTGATGTGAGTAGATGAGGCTGTGGATGTGAGTAGGTGATGCGGTGGATGTGAGTAGGTGATGTGAGTAGGTGATGCGATGGATGTGAGTAGGTGATGCGGTGGGTGTGAGTAGGTGATGCAGTGGATGTGAGTAGGTGATGCGGTGGATGTGAGTAGGTGATGTGAGTAGATGAGGCTGTGGATGTGAGTAGGTGATGCGGTGGATGTGAGTAGGTGATGTGAGTAGGTGATGCGGTGGATGTGAGTAGGTGATGTGAGTAGGTGATGCGGTGGATGTGAGTAGGTGATGTGAGTAGATGAGGCGGTGGATGTGAGTAGGTGAGGCGGTGGATGTGAGTAGATGATGCAGAGGATGTGAGTAGGTGATGCGGGGGATGTGAGTAGGTGATGCGGGGGATGTGAGTAGGTGATGTGGGGATGTGAGTAGGTGATGTAGAAGATGTGAGTAGGTGATGCAGATGGATGTGAGTAGGTGATGCGGGGGATGTGAGTAGGTGATGCGGGGGATGTGAGTGGGTGATGCAGACGATGTGAGTAGGTGATGTGGGGATGTGAGTAGGTGATGTGAGTAGGTGATGTGAGTAGATGATGCAGAGGATGTGAGTAGGTGAGGCGGGGGATGTGAGTAGGTGATGTGAGTAGGTGATGTGGGGATGTGAGTAGGTGATGCGGGGGATGTGAGTAGGTGATGTGAGTAGGTGATGTGGGGATGTGAGTAGGTGATGTGGGGATGTGAGTAGGTGATGTGGGGATGTGAGTAGGTGATGTGAGTAGATGATGCAGAGGATGTGAGTAGGTGATGTGGGGATGTGAGTAGGTGATGTGAGTAGATGATGCAGAGGATGTGAGTAGGTGATGCGAGGGATGGCGGGGCTTCCACTGAGAGCACAGACCGAGCTCCCCGGCCCTCCAGCCCTCTCATAGAGCTGTGTCTAGAACCTGCTCTGCACAGAAGGGTTTCCTCCAGGTTCCTTGCACAGTGTGGCTTGGGGTGTCCTTCCTCCAAGTGTGCCCTGAGCCCTGTGGGCCTGGAGCCATCGTGGCCCCTTGAGAAAGGACGCGTGGGATCGGATCCCTCAGCCCTGCCACTCACAAAGGAGTCTCCGCCATAGCGAGCTTCAGAACTGGCAGCTGCTTCCTCTCCAAGGTCCTGGGAGGGTTGTGTTCTGTCCTCCAAACGCCATTCCTTGGTTTGATGTGATACTCATCGCAGCTAACCATCTTTTACAATTACTTGTCAGTTGTATGCTAATGAGGAAACTCTCCTCCTGAACAAACGTGTATTGAATATCCAGTCTAGGCCACATGCTGTGCCAGGCACTGGGGCTGGAAAAGTAAACAAAAGGATACTCCCCGGCCCCCATTCAGTCAGCAATATTCACCCAGAGCCTCGGATGGGCAGGGACTGTCCAGGTGCTGGGTTTCAATCACGAATTCTCAGTGGGGGCAGAATCACCCCCGAGAGGGCAAAATTCCTCTTGGGAAATGTCTAAAGCACAGATGTACAGACAGTGCTATCTGTAATGTTAACATGGGTGTGGGAGCAACTAAGGAAAAATGGCTAATGTGATGAAAAAAATGCCCACCTGGGTGTCGCTATTTCAGTGACCGGCTTCTAGCCGCGCCGTTTCAGTCTGAGGATGAGCCAGGTGCTTCCAGACATCCCAGCGGAATGCCTGGTGGTCACCTGTGTCCCCGGTTCAGGGAAGACCCTGCCACGTCTTCCCTGCCCTTCCTGCCCTCATCTGCATTTTCACATTTCTCATTCCCCATCTCTTCCTCTTCCCAGGCGCCCATCCCGGCTGCCTTCTGCTGCCCCCCTCCCCTTGTCACTCAGAAAAGTGGACCAAACCCCCAAACTCCTGGCAGACCTCGGAGCAGGGGACCCTGGACTGGGGACGCTTGACTTGTAACAAACTCCCTGGCTCTAATTCCGACAGCCAGCCCCACGCCGGGTCAGGGCACTGGCTTTGGGGAACCATCCCCAGAAAGCACTTTTATTGAAAATCAAATGAAAGAGGATGTGAAGGGAAGGTGGTTTCCAGAGGAAAGTTCTCAACATCTGCTGTCTGTTTTCCTTTTCTCCGGCACGCAGACCAAGGAGCTTTGTGGGCTGGTGCAGACGTTAGCGCTTCTCACTCCGAGATGATATTGAGCACAGTCCACAGCACAGCACACCCAGGGCCCTGCCAGCCACAGCCCAGGCCTCTGGGAGGGACGCTCAGACCGGTCTGAACGTGAAAAGAGCTCAAGGGGTGGCCCAACGGCCCCTTCCATTGAGACCTACCTAGAACGCCTCTCGGCCGCCGAGGAAGACAGGGCGGGTATTCTGGTCCCTGATTGACAGATGAGGAAACCGAGGGTCCCGTAGTAAGTGGCAAAACTGAAATTCAACCACCCAGAGCCCTCTTCCCTCAGGGGTATTGTGTCCTCACTGTAGAGTCAAAGCCTGCAGGGAGTAGGGCTGGAATTTGAAACCAGTTGTACAGCTTGCAGGTTGCAATCTGCCTACAGTAGGTGCAGGACACAGAGAGAATCTTAGGCTGCAATGAATACAGCCCTATTCAGACATAAGGAATGGGCTTTGATAAGGATACCAGGAGCTTTTATAAGGATAAACATGGAAGAGCTGAGCCCTAGCTGGTTTGGGTCAGTGGATAGAGCATCAGCCTGCGGACTGAAGGGTCTGGGGTTCAATTCCATGACCGGGTTGCAGACTCCATCCCCAGTGGGGGGCATGCAGGAGGCAGCCAATCAATGATTCTCTTTCATCATTGATGTTTCTATCTCTCTCTCCCTCTCCCTTTCTGTCTGAAATCAATTTTTGTAAATGTTAAAAAAAACAAAACTAAAAAAAACGAAGAGCTGAAAGGGAGTCTGGCCTCGTGTCTCTTATACACACACACACACACACACACACACACACACACATATCTCTGCTCTGCATTGTCTTTCCGTATCTCTGCAATCTCTCTTCAATCATGTGATAGGAAGGGATGACCTCGAGGTCCCCCAGTTCAAAGGCCCAGCCCAGGGAGCGAGTAACCTCTCAGAGCCCATTAACCCCAAATCCTGGGAGTGGTCACCTTAAAAGCCCAGCCTGTGCCAAGGGTCCAATCAACCATGACCAGGGCCAGAGCCACACCATGGCTTCCGGGAGTCGGGCAGCGCTCGGAAAAGGGCTAATTAGACCCTCCAATCTCCTGTGTTGTCCCTCCTGTGACATCAGAGACCTAAGACACATGCTGTTCGGTGAAAGCTTTTCGGAGAAAGATACTCCATCACAGTGAATGTGTTCATCCTAAGATGCTCCTAGTTTGAGAAACATGAATGTTGACAGGGAGAATGTCACCTGTACACCTGGAAGGGTGGACACCACAAGCCTTCCGAATGCTCACCTCGGCGGTGCGATAATGGCGGATCATTTTAGCTTCCTTTGCTCACATCTATGTGTATATATACTGTATTTTTTTAAGGAAAGATTTATTTTGAGTAAAAAAAAACAACAAAAAACATTTGAGTGGAATGTTTGGGGATCTCACTGCACTTATAGATTTAACGCATTTATGTCTCTTGTTGGTTCAAGGCTGGAGCCAGAAAAGCCACCCCAAAGACAGACCAAGAAAGAGAGACGCTGAAGAGAGAGTTCCCCAGCAAATCCAGCCAGAGTCTGCAGGTCTCGAAGCCTGGCGGAAGGAACTAGAAATGCCATCAGCTGGCCTTGCAAGATCCTCTGTGAGTCGGTGTGACTCTGCTGGGTCAAAATACTGAGATGCTTTTGCAGGATGTTAAAGCATGCTCCCCTCGTGTGTTGCTTCCGAGACTGGTATTTTACACAGTGCTGTATTTTGTTCTGTTTTTTTCTTTCTTTCTTTTTTTTTCTTCCTTTTCGTTTTTCTATTTTTTTCTGCACAATACTGTATTTTGGAATGTGTGAGGTGAGGCGTTCTTTATTAAAAATAATAATGTATACATACGTAGGCATGTGAAGAATATAAGTTCAAAACCCAGACATATGAGTCTAGTTCAGTGATGGCGAACCTATGACACGCGTGTCAGAGGTGACACGCGAGCTCATTTTTTTAGTTGATTTTTCTTTGTTAAATGGCATTTAAATATATAAAATAAATATCAAAAGTATAAGTCTTTGTTTTACTATGGTTGCAAGTATCAAAAAATTTCTATATGTGACACGGCACCAGAGTTAAGTTAGGGTTTTTCAAAATGCTGACACGCCGAGCTCAAAAGGGTCGCCATCACTGGGCTAGTAGATACAATTATCTGGTTCCACGTTTGAGTCGTGACGCACCCAAATGTCACACCACCAAGGAGCTCCAAGAAGCTCACAGTTAAGAAAACCCAAGACGGATACCAGGGCCACGGACTAGAATGGTAACCGCAGGGCTGCTGTGAGTTTATTATAATAAATTCAGAACGCCAATCAGTTTTGTCGCTGCCATTATAGTGACTAACATTGATATGGCACTCGGCAGTTCTCAAAACGCTTCTCATCTAATCCTCCCCCGAGCCCAGGGAGGTAAATACTGTCGCATTATGTTCCCCATTTGACAACTGAGGAAGCTGAGGCCCAGAGAGGTTAGGTGGCCTGTCTGAAATCACACAGCTAGTGAGTTTAAGAGTTGGGTCTGGAATCCAGGTTTCTAGTTCCATTTCATACTACCCATCCTGCTGCACCAAGGTGGCCCCGTAATTCAGGACAGACCAAGTACCCAGTCACCAAAGAGCGCACACTGGCCAGGTGGACCACACCCCTTTTTCATGGTGTGTGGAGAGAACCCCATTTTTCTTGCTCTGCTCTCTACTTCTCCCATGTTCTGCTCCCTCTCCAGCCAGCCATCCTCTTACCGCCTCTCTCTATGGCCAGGACCACCAAACAAAATGGGAGGAAGAGCCAGAAGTTAGGAATATCATTTATTTTTTATTTTTCAAAAGCCATAATAAAAATAATTTGATATTTCAAAACCAAATGCATGCTTTATACTGATTAAAACTAGAAGGAAATAGATTTTCTTGGTGTGATATTCCACCGAAGGTCCACCTAACCCAGGGTTAGGTTCTAACGCAGGGGTGGGCAAACTTTTTGACTCGAGGGCCACAATGGGTTCTTAAACTGGACCAGAGGGCCGGAACAAAAGCATGGATGGAGTGTTTGTGTGAACTAATATAAATTCAAAGTAAACATCTACACTAATAAAAGAGAAACATGGTAATTGGCGTACGACCGCTACCCTTCCCATTGGCTAATCACGGTGATATGCAAATTAACTGCCAACTAAGATGGCAGTTAACCGCCAACAAAGATGGCGGCTAATTTGCATACTGCAGGCAGGATGGTACAGCGCCATCAGACAGCGGGTTGGGGGCGTGAGTGCCGGCGTCGCCCGGGACCCAATCCCGCCGGCAGACCCGGACGCGGGCCAGCGGGGCAGCTGCGGCGTCCGCCCACACTCACGCCCCCAACCCGGACCCGATCCCGCCAGCAGACCCCCCCCTCCTACCCCCCCCCCCCCCGAGTGCACAAATTTTTGTGCACCGGGCCTCTAGTCATTACATAAAAGGGTACGGTCTTTTTTTTCAATAGTTTTATTCATTTCAAATGTGCTGGATCCGGCCCGCGGGCCATAGTTTGCCCACAGCTGTTCTAACGTCAGTGAGAAAGGTAGGCATTACCTGATCTTAACAACACTCTTGAAATTTCTGGAACTTTTTTAAAACTTATTATTTATACTGTACCATATCCCAGAAGTCCAAATCAGCAAGTTTTTCTCTAGCATCTGAAGAGACCACTTGGGTGGGCAGTAGTTCAAGCATCTGGCTCATGTTTGGGAGCCAATTGTATTAGGAAAAAAATGCTTGTTGGTTGAATATTTGAATTTGCATAAGTTAAATGTAATGCCTATATGACTCCATATATTTTAGGTCTTTCTAAGGATGTGTTCAGTTTTATCCTATGAACATTATAACTCATTATGGCAATTTCTTTTCTCCCTCTCCCTCCCCCTGCACCCCCCCTCTATCCCCACCAAACTAGGTAACTTGTTAGGTGTCTCCCCAGCCACACACCCCTTTCTCTGATAATGCACCCACCCTGACCCCAAAAAGGCTTGCCCTGCCTAATACTGCTCTCTTGGCCACAGCTGGTTGGTCAAGCCAGACCAATCAGGTTTCTCTTCTAATTCAAGCTGGGCCAATCAGCACCTCTGTTTTTAGTGTTTGGAAGGGGGCTCTGGGATGTCACACAAGTTATTAGTGGTCCTGGAGCTGAGAATCTGATGCAGTCCCAGGGCTGGGATGACCACTTCCTACCTTGTATTTGGAGGAACAAAGCCAGCCTTCAGAGAGAGAGAAGGCTGGGGTGGATATGCAATGGCAGAGACAAGAAACCAAGACCCCAGAGAGACAATGTAGCAGATACTACCAGTCCCTTAGTTATCGCCTCCCTCTGCTGCATAAGCTGAAGGCTGGTCCCCTTCATTTCCCAGCCTCCCTTGCAGCTAGAGTTGGCCATGTTGTTCACTTCTGACCAATGACATGTAAGTGAAGGCCCCTGGGGAGGATTTCTCTTTGGCAATAAAAGGCACATCTTTGCTAGGAGAAAGGTTTTTGCCCTTTTTCCCTTTTCCTTGTCTCCTCTTTGTCTCCTGGAGCTCAGACTTGGAGCCGGAGCAGCCATTTGGGGATCACGAGGCAGCAAGCAAGAGGCTAAAGCCAGCCTCCAACGACAACGGAATGGAAAGATGAGAAGGGCCTGGGGCCGCATCCCTGTGCTCTGCGCCATGCCTGAACTGCCTACCTCTGTACTTCCTGTTGTGGAAGACAATAAATTTCTTCCTGTTTAAGCCACTGTAGTCGGGTGTACTTGTGGGACAAACCATTCAAAACGTAGTGAGTGAAAATAAAACGATTTATTATCTCTCATGATTCCATGCACCAAGGTGGGCACTTGTACTATGCTGAGCTGGCTTGGCCGGGACTGGTTTAGAAGGGCCGCATTTACATGCCTGGTCACTGGCAGGCAAGTTGGGTTAGGTCAGTGGTTAAATCACCTCAATCTGGAGTGATTTTTGCCCCCCAGGGGATATCTGGCAATTTCTGGACACAATTTTTGGTCTTACAATTTGGGAGGGGTGCTGAACATCCTACAGTGCCCAGTGTTCCCCACAACAAGGACAGATTTGACCCAAAATTAGCAGTAGCGAGAATGAGAAACCACTGTCTAGAGAGGTTACATCTGGGACAGTTTATCTCTGCTTGGGGTGGTCTCTCGTGATGCAGCTGGCTAGACCAGGCCCTTTCTTCCTTTCTTTCTTAATTATATTTTTACTGATTTCAGAGAGGAAGGGAGAAGGAGAGAGAGATAGAAACATCAGTGATGAGAGAGCATTATTGATCAGTTGCCTCCTGCATGCCCCTCCCTCCCTGGGGATCGAGCCCGAAACCTGGGCATGTGCTCTAACCGGGAATCAAACCCATGACCTCCTGGTTCATAGGTCAATGCTCAACCACTGAGCCACACCGGCCGGGCTAGACCAGGCTCTTTCATGTGTGGTGGCACAGGTTCCCAAGAGCAGCAGGAGAGATCAAGCCCCAAAGCATAAGCACTTACCTGCCTTGTGTTTGTTCCTATCCCATCAGACAAAGCAAGTCACGTGGCCAGAGTCCGTTTGGGAGGGGCTCCGGATTTTCACAATCTACCCACGTCCAGTGTTCTGTTATTTGAAACTGACTGCAGTCCAACTGATACCAATGGAGAAAGTTGCCTTGATTCCTGATAACTTTCTGGTTCCTAATCTTTTTTCTTCAGAAAGCCAGTTCCAATGCCTGCCCCGGGGTCCCACTAGGACTCAAGATTTGTATCACTCAAGATTCTTTGATGGCAAACAACAGAAACCTCCTGTGGCTAACTTAAGCAGAAAGGGAGTTTAGTGAAAGGAAATGAGGATCTCTGGCCAGTGTGGCACGGTTGGTTGAGCGTCCTCACGTGCACCGAAAGGTTACTGGTTCAATTCCTGGTCAGGGCACATGCTCAGATTTCGGGCTGGATCCCTAGTAGGAGGTGTGCAGGAGGCAGCTGATAGGTGTTTTGCTCTCACATGGATGTTTCTCTCTCTCTCTCTCTCTCTCTCTCTCTCTCTCTCTCTCCCCCCCCTTCCTCTCTCTCTAAAAAACTCAATTAAAATATTTTTTTAAAGAAAACACAATATTTTAAAGGAAAAAAAAACAAAGGAAAGGAGGAAAGTTAGAGGATCAAAGGGCAAGCAAATCTGAGGAGTCAGGACCGTCGGGAACTGGCTTTCCCTCCCTTTCTGCTTCAGCTGGTTTGAATTTCTGTTAGTTGCTACCAAAATGACCTTTACTGAGACACTCTGCTCCACAGCCCGCTCTGGGAAGCTACCAGAAACCTTTCCCCTGGGGTTGTATCTCGGTCCAGCAAGGGACCCGCAGCCCCTAAACCCTTCCAATCTCCTGATCCCCCAGGAAGCTAAGACAAACAACTTCCACCCTCGCCAGTGGCAGCCCATTTGGATTCCTGGATTCGTGACTTTGCAGATAAGGTGCCCTTCCCTAGAGACTTGGCAGAGCGCGGAAGCCTGCTGCTGTGGAAACCAGGCATGAGGCGTCTGCAGCAAAAAGCAGCTTCCAGATCGCATTCCAAAGTGCGCTCCTGGTAAGTGGCGTGGTTTCCACGTTGTGGGGGGTCTTAGGGATGAAAGCAACGCCCTAATGATGAGAGGAAACCCAAACCTGCCCAGGCTAATGGGTTCCTCTGTTCCGCAGAGGCCTCCAAAGCAGGAGTCAGGTCACCGGGGAGGGGAAACTATTTCGGCTTATCAGCTTGGCCTCCTTTCCATCAAGATGTGCCGCTTGCATCCGTCTGCTCAGTGTCCCAAGTTATTTTGGGCCAATTCATGACCTTATGTGCCTGCTTTTATTTTGAAGCGTTTTTTTTTTTTTCTTGGCCTACCTGTTCCCGGGAATCCACCACCATGTCCGGTCCCGCAGTGGGAATTCTCAGCAGCCTCCGTGCCTTGAGTGTCCCCTCGGCTTCATATTGCTTTCATCCTAAGACCCTAAGATATTGGAGGTGGAACGCTTTATCTTCTGACTAATTGTGGTCTTACCATCGCAGAAGCCAGAGGTGCTCTTGGACTGATAAATCACGTTTGTGGTTAAACCACCAGCCTTCATTCATTCAGGCAACAAATACTGGGTACCTACTATGCACCAGGTACTCATGGGTACTGTGCTAGACCTTGGGGCCTTGACCTTTGCTCCCCTTTCTTTTCCTGTTCTGATCTACTGCTCTCCTGAAGAGGGGATCATTCATTTACTGGGTATGTTGCATGGGAGAGCCCGCCTGTGGCGTTCACATCCTGCTTTTCGGCTTTCTATGGGACCACTGCTGGGTATTCTGTAGCGAGAGCTGCATGCAGCAGTGACCCTTTTCCGGAAGTTTCTCTCTGCCTTTCAAGAGTGGACATTCAGTAGCTAATAATAGCAAACCTCTTTTTCTTTTTAAATATATTTTTACTAGAGGCCCGGTGCATGAAATTCGTGCATGGGAGGGGGTCCCTCAGCCCACCTGCACCCTTGCGCAATCCGGGACCCCTTGGGGGATGTCCAACTGCCAGTTTAGGCCCAATCCTGCAGGAACATCCCTCTCAAAATCTGGGACCACTGGCCCCTAACCGCTCACCTGCCTGCCTGATCACCCCTAACCGCCTCTGCCTCAGCCCCCCGCCACCTCGGCTTCATCCAGAAGGACATCTGGAATGACATCCGGAAGGTCATTTGGTTGTCCAGTCTAATTAGCATATTATGCTTTTATTATTATATTGATTTCAGAGAGGAAGGGAGAGAGAGATAGAAACATCAATGATGAAAGAGAATCATTGATCAGCTGCCTCCTGCATGCCCCACACTGGGGATGGAGCCCACAACCAGACATGTGCCCTGACTGGGAATCAAACCGTGATCTTCTGGTTCATAGGTCAACGCTCAACCACTGAGCCACACCAGTCGGGCAATAGCAAACCTTTTCCAGTGCCCTAGGCAAGCCATCAGACACTTGCTAAGCACAGTCCAGACTTGGGTGGCACTCACTATGGTTTTACCTATGAAAACGATGAGTAGGAAGTAACCGGCCCAAGACCAAAAGCGTCAGAAGCCAGACTTCGTACCCTTAACTGCTCCACTCTCTCTCTTTCTTCAGTGAAGTCCAGGACCCAGCTGGTTATCTACTACTCCATGAGGACAGGTCAGCAACTTTTCCTGTAAAGGGCCAGGCAGTAAAAGCCCTTTTCCTGTAAAGGGCCCTTTCGCTTTGAGGACCAGAGAGTCTCTGTCATCACTGCTCAACTCTGCCATTGCGATATGATACCCAAATAAGTGAGCATGACTGTGTTCCAATAAAACTTTATTTATAAACATAGGCAGTGGGCCAGATATGCCAGCCCTGCATTAAACTCTCACCCAGACTAGATTATTAATGTCTGCCCAGCTAGAGCCTGCTGCATGGCCACCTGGGAGGCAGGTTATCAGCATCTCCACCACTGAGAGCATTTTGAGATTTTACATAAATGTTTTCATTTAATCCGCTCAAGTATTCCAGGAGGATATAATTATTGCCATTCTATAAACAATGAAAAGTCACCCACTGGGATTTTCAAACTCCTAACCACGACCCCACCTTGCCTTTCACCACACCTATGCCTGGACAACTGGGAATTTGGCTGGTGAGTCTGAAAACGCCTGCTTTCCACTGGACCCAGCATGAAAGAGCTGAGTCTTCACCACACACATCCTTCCTCTAGGCCAGAGGTCGCCAATCGGTGGTCTGCAGACCACTGGTGGTCCGTGAGGTCCAAAAGGTTGGCGACTGCTGCTCTAGGCCCGTGGTCGGCAAACTGCGGCTCGCGAGCCACGTGCGGCTCTTTGGCCCCTTGAGTGTGGCTCTTCCACAAAATACCACGTGCGGGCGCACACGTACAGTGGGATTAAAACTTCATGGCCCATGTGCAGAAGTCGGTATTTTGTGGAAGAGCCGGTATTTTGTGGAAGAACCACACTCAAGGGGCCAAAGAGCCGCATGTGGCTCGCGAGCCGCGGTTTGCCGAGCCGCAGTTTGCCGACCACTGTTCCAGGCTACCTGGTTCACTAGCCCCTGCTGAGAGTCACCTGCTTTCCCTAGGTAAGACCTCAGCCTAGGCTCGGGGCTCTCTCCCTCTCATCCGCCTTCGCCCATCTCTGCATGGTGCCAATTTTACAATTTCCCTGTCGGGTGCCCCTGCAGCGGCCACATGCGGTGTTTATCTGCACCTCCATTTACTCCTTCCACCCTGTCTGCTGAGCAGAGAGCTCCAGATGACCTCTGGGCCACCCTGATGCCCAAGGACCAGCAGGTCACCGGCCTCGATCTGATGCCGCTGACACTGTCCTCAGGGGAGCAGGGGACGGACACCTGAGAGGTTTGTTTTTGCGGCGCTCCTGTTATCTTTTGTGTTGAGTCATGTGGGTGCATAGAGGTGTCACTTTAGCAGCTTCTCTTTCTTGGCAGTGACCTTGAGACCTAAAAATGGGCCACTGGATGCTCTGGAGGGGACACTGAGGAAGCACCCAGTCTGACCCCAGCCCCTAGACAGAGCAGACCATCTTGCATTCATTCATGCTTATTGATTTTAGAGAGAGGGGAAGGAGGAGAGAGAAAGAGAGAAACAACGATGTGAAAGAGAACATCAGTTGGTTGCCTTCCATATATGCCCCAACCAAGGATCAAACCCACAACCTAGGTATGTGTCCTGACTGGGAATTGAACCCACAACCTATCAGTATACGGGACTGACACTCTAACCGACTGAGCCACCGGGTCAGGGCAGTGTCAGGTATTTCATTAGCAGCTTCATTGAGGGTGCAATACGTGCTGAGTGCCAGCCACAGGCCGGACCCTCGCCCAGCTCCCCAGCATGGGGTCCAACAAATCTCACTCTTCCAACTGCCAAGTCCTGCTCCTCCCCCACTCCTGCCCACGACCAGAATTCCAGGACCAGAGCCTGTCTGTGCCCAAACAGCGAATAAATATGGCTTGATTGCCTGGGTGTGGACGTGCACTGCTTTCACGGTGTAATATAACGATCATAATCGGCTACGCATATCATTGCCACTTCGGGAAGGGGTCCCCAGGGCACCTCGGGTGCAGCTCTGCTGGGTTTTAAGCCACAAAGTGCACGCGCGCACATACACACACACACACACACACACACACACACAGACCCTTTGAGAGTTTAAAACAGGCTAAAACTCAGGCTGTTCAACTTGGACAGTGAACTGCCTGGGGTTTAACAGAAGCAGAAAACAGCTTTCCCCAGCCTGCCCAGCTGAGCAGATGCAACTAATTTGAAAGGGAAATCTCAGTTTTCAGGTAGAGTCTTCCCTTCCCAGATAGCCACAAAAACGGAGCTCGATAGATAGATGCTTGGTTTCTAATGACCTGCCAATGGGGCGACTGCAGCTGTCCCCAGCACTCTTTCCCCCACCCCCACCCCGCTCGGCGGGTCCCTCAGCGCGAGCCTGACAGCGCCTTCCCCGTGGCACCCTTCCCTGACAGCGCCTTCCCCGTGGCACCCTTCCCTGACAGCGCCTTCCCCGTGGCACCCTTCCCTGACAGCGCCTTCCCCGTGGCACCCTTCCCACGGCTCCCAGACTCGGCAGGAGCTGAGAGAGCCTCTGAGACCCACCAGGCTGTGACCCATTCCCTGTCATCTCTCCTCCAATTGCTCCAGATGCAGACTTGGACTGTCCCTAAATCTTGACCTCTGTGCGTCTTCTCACTCCCTCAAGGGTTTCCTGTTGACCACAGAGTGCCTTCGACGATTAATTAATAAGCCGGTATTTACAAAGTGCTGAGTGTGTACTGCACTTTGAGCCAACTTCATCTCGGCGGCCTCCCTAATCCCTTCTTGTTTCCAGCATCTCAGGGTGGAGGGACCACCCAGTTCTGATGCGGCAGATTGGAGTGAATATCTCTTTGTCTATATATATATATATATATATATATATATATATATATATATATATACACATATATATATATTTAATTTTTTTATTGATTTAAGAGCTAAAGGGAGAGGGGGAGAGAGATAAAAACATCAATGATGAGAGAATCATTGATCAGCTGCCTCCTGCACGCCCCCTACTGGGGATTGAGCCTGAAACCTGGGCATGTGCCCTTGACCGGAATCGAACCTGGGACCCTTCAGTTCACAGGCTGACGCTCTATCCACTGAGCCAAACCAGCTAGGATTCTCCCCCTTCTTTTTCAAAGTGCTGTTGTGTTTTTTAATGCGACGTTACCCCTCCCCAAAAGACAGTTACACAAGTGGATGTGGGAGGAAGAAGAGAAACAAGCCGATGATGACTAAGCCAGCCAAGCCGCCTCGCTGCTGGGATGCCGTCAGCGTTGGCTCTCGCCGGCCCCGCCTCTGTAACAATCCTTTGCGGAGGGTGTGATTTTTCCTGAAGATCATTCTTTCCACATGACCAAATGCTGTAACGCGCAACCAGTCCAGATCATTTCTCTCTGCCCAAATCCCTGCTTGGGGCACACGCCAGGGTCATTCACAAGTGGTTTCCCTAATGAAGAGGCCACCAAGGGTTCCTGGGAGTTTCACAACCTAATCAGTGCTCAGCAGTTATCCCTGCTTTTCCTTTCTTCACCGTTTCTTTAATTTCTAAAGTGATTTCAATGAAGTTCGATAGCCTCAGAATGTTCACATAAAATGTAGCCCTCCAGCCGCCCACCCTGGCCAGAGTGGCTCAGTGGTCAGCGTCGGCCTGCTCACCCAAGGGTCTCTGGTTGGATTCCCGGTCCCGGGTATGTACCTGGGTTGTAGGTTCATCCTACCCAGGGTCGGGGTACGTGCAGGACACAACTAAGCAATGGGTCTTTCTTACACTGATGTGTCTCTCCTCTCTCTGTCTCCCACCTCTCCCCTCCCTTCCACTCTCTCTCAAAATCAGTGGTAAAAAATATCCTCACTCCTTGGGTGAGGATTTAATTAATTGATTGATTGATTGATCGATTGAGCGATTGATTCAAATAAAATGCAGCCCCTAACATGCCTCTCTGGCTTTAGAGCAGATCAACCGTTGTCTTTTATAGGCAGAGCCCAGCCCACGGCCTGCAAATGGGGCCGAGCACTGGCAGCGTGAGCTCTCATCCTGCAGCCACAGAGCCGCAGAGCTCGCGAACCCAGACAACCTGTGCAGAAATCAATCCCAGGTGTTCCACGGGCTCGCCCTCCCAGGCAGCTCTTCCTGAGCTCTGCCTGCGTATAATGTATAACGTATAACGGCAAGTCCTGCGCGTACCACTCCCCCGCTACCAGATGGAATAGGTCATGGTCGGAATTCCCCAACCTGTGCATCAGGGAGCCGCCTGCTGCCCCAGAGTGGTGTCCACACAAGCCAAATGGGTAATTGATCGGGGTGTTTAAGACCGCCAGCCCGTGGGAATAATTCAAACGAAACAGGTTTTTCACACACATGCAAGTTGTTTTTTAAGAACACAAACCCTCACGCAACCTCTTCCCTGATAAAAGTGCGCTCCCACATCAAGCAGAAGCAGAGCATTTCATAACAAAGGCAGCCCTGCCTCATGCAGACCCATTACAAATCGCAGGTTAAAGCAAGTTGAGGTTCATCCTATTTTTTTAAGCTATTAGCCGCTTTGTGAGGAAGACTAAGAATTTGGCAAACCCCAGCCTCTGTAGACACCATTTTTGAGGTTTGCATCTGCACCCTGTCCCCAGTCTTTTGCATTCAATAGCAAACAAGCTACTGTACTTCTGGGAGGTCCTTCAAGGCCATATGTGGGAGATACAGAAACCTGTCTCCTGCAAGTAGCTGGGCCAAACTGCCCAAGACCAACAGGAATGTCATTCCAAGCTTTAAAAAAGACAAAATCATGTCATTGAACCTGAGCTTCTTTATTGAATCCAGAAACAACCTCAAAAATAAATTAATGAAAATTTCATGTTTTCTGAACGCCAAAGTTTTTTCTTAATTTCGTTCTTTTAAAACTGCCTTTTAAATTAATTCAGCAATATTTTTAAACTCTGGCAAACCGACAAATATCAGTCGAGAGTCTGTTGTTTAAATCACTTTGGAACAGGTGCTCGCTTTACCCTCCGGGGTGCTCCTCTGCCTCCAGAACGCGGGTCTCCTAAACCCTGTCCATCCTTTCTCTGCGCCTTGGCTGGTGGGAGGGGTTTCTGCGTAGGGGCCCTCAGCACCCCCCCGTAACATTTTCAAGAATAAGCGCACCCCTCCTTCTAGATTAGTGATTCTCTAACGTCAGAGAGCAGAACTCCCCCGGGTGCTGGTTGACATGCAGAGTTCCGGGCCCTACCCCAGAGATGGGGTTTGTCTGTCTGGATCGGAGAGGGACTCTGATTATTAAACATCACCCTCCTCCTACCCGCTCTCCCCGCCCTGGGTTTCTTTGGCTGGAGGTCCACAGCTTTGCAGTTTGAAGGTGACAGGCCAGACCATAGAGAGAAACGGCATCCCGTGAGCCTTCGGAGAGGACGTGTCTCCTCGGAGGCCCTCTGCGAAACGGCGGCACGCAGATCACGGAAGCAGACAGCGTGGCCAGCACCTGTTCCGCCAAGTCATCCCTGTGATGAGCTGGGCCAGGGGGAGAGGACCAGCCCCTTCCCCTTCCGCTCTCCCCGTCTCCCACACCTTTCAGGGCTGGGGCCCAGCCCCATCTCCCTTGCCGCCTCCGGTTCATCCTTTTCTAAAAGATGCAGCAGCTTAAATCTAAACCGGTGTGTGCGTGGGGGGGAGGGTCCCTGCTTACCGGGTCCACCTTCTTCATACCCATGCAACCCTCCGTGATCACGCCAGAGTGTAACAACGAGTCGTCTCCATGACAACCGACAGGGTGTCACGGACACAGGATCACGACTCCACCGCGTGGAGATTCCAGAGCAGGGGTTGGGGGTGGCGACCCCCGCACACCCAGACTGCAAAGCGGGGAGCCCCTCTTCCTTCCCGCCGGTGCCGGGCCCCTGCCCGACCTCTCCCGCTCAGGGGCGCAGTGAGAATGGAGCCGGGGGTGGATTTTTACGGAGATCCCCGTCTCACGGGGCGGATGGTGGCAGGCTCGGCGCCACCGGCGCCCTCCAGCCCCAGCGCCTGACTCCCAGCCCGCCGGCCGCGCAGGGCCCGGAGCGGGGGCGGGGAGCGGGCGGGCCCCGAGGGGCGCAAGTCCCACCTCCGGGGCGGCGCCGGGCGCGGGGAGTGTCAGGAAGAGGAAGAGCGCGCCAGAGGCGGTGCGGGCGCGCGGCGAGCGAGCAGGGGCCGGGCCGAGTCGATCGCCGCGCGGGCCACCATGGCCACGGACGAGCTGGCCAGCAAGCTGAGCCGGCGGCTGCAGATGGAGGGCGAGGGCGAGGGCGGCGGCGAGGCCCCCGAGCAGCCCGGCCTGAACGGGGCGGCGGCGGCGGCGGCCGGGGCGCAGGACGAGGCGGCCGAGGCGCTGGGCAGCGCGGACGACGAGCTGAGCGCCAAGCTGCTGCGGCGCGCCGACCTCAACCAGGGCATCGGCGAGCCCCAGTCGCCCAGCCGCCGCGTCTTCAATCCCTACACCGAGTTCAAGGAGTTCTCCAGGAAGCAGATCAAGGACATGGAGAAGATGTTCAAGCAGTGAGTGCCCCCACCATCACCCCGCCAGCCGCCTCGGGCCCCAACCCCGACCCCGCGCCGCCCCGGGACCCCTGCTGCCAGCCTGGCTCCCCGAATCCCGGCCACCGGGGATGGGGACCCTGCTGCCAGCCTGGCTCCCCGAATCCCGGCAACCGGGGATGGGGACCTGGCAGCCCCTTCCAGATAAACACGAGCTGAACCCTCCACCCCACCAGGCGAAGGGTCCGGGCATCCCCAGGCCCTGGCTCGCAACCCCTCGCTGGGTGACAGGGTGACGGGGTGACGCCGCCCCCAGTGCACCAGACACATGCACCGGAGTGGGGGACCCGGAGGCTCCGTCTAGATCATCACGAGCCCGAGGAGCCCCCGCTATCCCTGGTTACCTGGCTCTGAACACTCCGGGTCGCTGGCCTAGGACCTGCCCTGTTAGTGACGTTCCCCCCACCATCTGACACTGAGACTGAGGACTCCCCAGGCGTCCCTTCCGCCCCCCACAAGCTACTCAAATCCCCCCCCACCCCAAAACCCCTCCCCAGCGCTTGGGCAAAGGTAATCATACCCTGCACCCCATGCCCCGCACTTTCCTCACCTTGGGGTCTGTTCACTCCCTCTGCCTGTCTCAGACCCACTCCCCCCTCCCCCGTAGTTAGTTATTCAGCATCTGATAGCAAACTACATCAAAACCCTTCAGCCCCTCCCACCCCTGCCCCCCACTCTGTTAGCCAGGACCCTGAACCTTGTCCCGCAGGTGGTCTCCCTAGGGAGGGACCCCTCAGTCCCTGCCCCCCCACCCATTTTGTAGGTATGTGCAACCTCTCCCCCCCCCCACAAATATCTCCTAAGGCTCAGTCCCCTCCTCTCTGCACACACTGCCCCTCCCTTCTCTTGCCCTCACCCCAAGCCCACCCAGCCGCTTTGCTGTCACTGCCCCCTGCTTCCTTCAGAAAGTCCCATCTCTCCTCACCCCCTCCCCTGTGCCCTCCTTGCTACTGTGTGTCCCCTTCCTGCCCCACAGGGTCCCAGATGCCCCACACCTTCCTCACTTCCCAGTTGCTCCAGCCTTGCCCTTCACCCCCCATAGCCCCACACCTGTGTTCTCAGCAGGTTGGCCAGGCACCTTGGTGGGTGGACTTAGCCCTTCCCCCCCCAAAAAACACCCTACTGTCTCTGTTGAAGGACTAGAGAGAAAGGGTTCCAGGTCCACTCTGGTCATCCCTGATTCAGCCCAGTTGGGATTGAGATGGTCAGCCACGCTCCCCGCTAGCCCCCCTCCCTTTGGCACCCTTCCCACTTCCTGTCCTGCCCTTGACTTCTAGAGGGGACCCAGCCCAGGAGTCCTGGTCTGGAGTGGATCTGAGAGGAAGTGGAACTATCTGGAGGCCAGGTCTAGGGTGGAGGCCAGGTCTAAGGTGGAGGCCAGGTCTAGGGTGGAGGCCAGGTCTAGGGTGGAGGAGTCAGGCGTTCTCTGACCAGGGACAAACAGCCCAAGGCCAGGGAGGGGTGCTGGGCCCACCTTGCCCCAGGCAGGAGGAAGACCGGCTGGGGCTGTGTCTCAGCCACAGACAGCTGGCTGTCCAGCCGCAAGCAGGAAGCCCAAGAAGGTGGGGTTTTGCAACCCCAGAGCTGGATAAAGGCTCTTCCCACTTCTCACACTTGCTGCAGCTGCTGCTTCTGCATTTGGCCCCAACAACGCAGGGGAAGAGGTTTCTGGTTCCCAGACCTGGAGGGCTGGGTGCCCCATACTTTTCTAGGGGCCATCCTGGGGGGAAAGAGCCCTTGGCTCCCCTCTGGGCCTCTACCTGCCGGTCCCAGGGCCCTGTGGCTGCCTCTTTGACTCGACTTGTTGGGAGTTCTGAAGTTTCTTGCCAGCCAGAGGTTGGCACCGTCGGGAAAGCAAGGAAATCTCCCAACAAGGACATTTCCGGGGTTTCCAGGAGGTAAAGATTTCCAGAATTCTGGCAGGAATAGATTGAAATTTCCTTGAGCTCAGGATGTGTGTCGCTTCACTGTCTAGAGCAGTGGTTCTCAACCTGTGGGTCGCAACCCCTTTGGGGGTCGAACGACCCTTTCACAAGGGTTACCTAAGACCATCGGAAAACACATATATAATTACATACTGGTTTTGTGGTTAATCACTATGCTTTAATTATGTTCAATTTGTAACAATGAAATTGGGGGTCACCACAACATGAGGAACTGTATTAAAGGGTCACGGCATTAGGAAAGTTGAGAACCGCTGGTCTAGCGCTTCCTTGTCAAGGCTGCCGCGGAGTGCAGGCGAGGTTACTCAGCGCAGCCGCGATCCCTGCATCAGTAGCACCAAGGCACTAAGGAGCTCACTGATCCTCCGAGCCACGGGGCCATCATTCCCACGGCACAGTTGGGGAGTTTGAGCACAGATGTAACTTGTCAGGATCTGAACCCGGGTCTCTGACTCCAAAACCCATGCTCTTCCTTCCTTTCCGCGTTTCCCGTCACAGCCATCGGCTTCCACGTGGAAAAACACACGCCTCCAACACCCCTTCATGTTCACGGGTGATTTTCTGCCTTGTGGAGCCACCCAGCACCAGCCTCCTCCTCTCCCCGGGAGCCCTCCTTCTCTTGGGGTTCCACAGCATCCCTCCCCGCCCTCAAGAAAAACATGGGCTGTTTGGGAGAGCCCAGCCACCCCCCAGAGCAGGGCCTTGGGGCCGTGGCTGGGGGGAGTGGGCTCGAAGCTGCCTTTGCAGAACCAGCTGGCTTTTTGCAGAGGCTGTTTTTGGTGTTAGTTTGACGAGAACTTTGATGAAGACTTGGGGGAGTTGAACCCTAGCAGGCCGCCTCTTGGCACCGCTGCGGCTTGCTTGCTGGGGCGCGTTGGGAGGGGTGAGGGGCAGGAAGGGGCCCGGGAGCTGGACTTCTAGGGAAGGAAGTGCTGCCCGCTGGGGGCCCTGGCCTGAATGGAAAGCTGCAGACTTTGTATTCAAGGAAACAAGGCTCCACTGTGCCAGCCGAGCCCAGCCCGCCCAGGCCGGTGGTGAGCCGCCAGCAGCCAGGCTCTCGTGGAGGACAAAACCCCCGTTCTGCTTCTGCTGCCTGCGAGGGGCTGCAACCCGCCGGGTCCCAGCCGGGCCTCCAGACCACAGCCAGGGCTCTGCCGAGCGACTTCCACCCTGGTCCCCAGCTCCCGGGGCAGGGAGGGGGGTCCGGCCCTCCTGGGAAGCCGTCCACCAGAGCCCTGTGCAGGAGACGGGAGGTCAGAGGGAGCTGGGAGCCGGCCTTTCCTTGGAGGCCAGGAGCCTGGGCGTCTTGTGGCTCTGCCCCCGAGTCACCGAGTGCGCCTGCCCTCCCTGGGCCTCAGTCTCCCCACCTGTCAAGGAGCAGGCTCTCCCTGATGATTCCCAAAGGGCATTCGGCAGCGGCCTGATTACCGAGGGGTCCTGAGCCCTTCTAGGTGGCAGGGCTGCCTCCCGGGGTCTTCCAGTCCATCCATCCGTGTTCGACGGCAGATGCTTCCTGAGGAGGGAGGCGGGGGGAGCGAAGGGGGCGGGGGACAGGGACTCTCCACCGTCACTGACCTCACGCACAGCCATGCGGGTTCCAGCAGGGACAGGCCTCGAGGGTTGGCCCCAGCCCTTCTCCCCATTTTACAGAGGCGGAAACTGAGACCCAGAAAGGTGCAGTGATTTGCTTGGGGTCACAGGGAGGTCTTCAGTGGCTGAACCAGAGCATCCTTGCTGGACAGTGGGGATAACGGTGCCCACTTCTGGGGCTGAAGCTCCGTGAGGTGACGCAGGTAGAGCTCTGGCGCCGGCCGGCACGTGGGTGCACCACGTCAGCGGAGCCTGGACACTCAGTCCTCCCTCCCTGTGCAGCTTGGGCTGCGTCCACTGCCTCTAATCCACCCACTCCCCCAGGGCTGTCTCTGGAACCCTCCAGACAAGGGGGGAAGGTGTGGCCCCAGAGAGCATCAAGGAGGGCCCTCTGGGCTGGCAACAGCCTGCGTGGGACTCTGCAGTGTTTTGTAAGCGGAGACCTGCCAGAGACGTAGGCAGCCGTGTAATTCTGAACCGGCTGCGGAATCTGAGGAAGATGCCCTAGTTCCCTGCCTTGCCCAGCCCGGTCCCCAGCCACCTCATCTCATGACCCCTTGCGTCAGAGGAGGCTTCCCTCTCCTGGACTCCTCCTCCCTCCTGTCCTGCCCTCCCTCCTCTTCACCTGCTCAGATCCTTGCCACTCACAGCACCCCCCACCTCCTTCCTGGAAGGCAGTGTGGTGCAGTGGTTAGGGGAAGGGCCTTTGGACTCTGCGGCTCTGGGTCCTGGGACGGAATGCTGAACCCTTTCTGAGCCTCAGTTCCTCACCCCAGGACAGGGAGAATCATGGCACCCCCCTCACAGGGGTGGCCTGTAGTACGTAACCCAGTGCTTGGCACGAAGTCAGGCCTTCGTGAGTTCCTGTCACCAGGCTGCCTCCACCTACCCCCAGGGAGTTCCTGGGCTGGCAGCGAGCCTGATTTGGGCCCGAGTGACAGAGACCCCGCAAGGCAGGCGCACCTGCTGACAGACGCTCTGATTGACAGCTCCACGTGGCTTTGATAAATAGCAAAAATGGGGACAGGAATTCATTATCACGTAGTTACGCGGAAGGCGGGTGGCAGGAAATGGGGAAGAGCAGACAGCGGCTCCGGAGTGGTACAAAAGCAGAACTCCGACGCCCAGATTCTCTGAGCCTCGGTTTCCCCCAGGGCTGCAGCACGTGCCAGGTGAAGTTCTGAGGATTAAATTCTAAAAGTCCTAAGCCTTTGTAGAGTCCACCATCGGGTCTGGTCTGTGGGTCTTGGGGAACATAGGTGGTGATTCTGAAAGACCTCAAGTCCACTCTTTGGATCACTCATCTAACAGACGTTACATTAAGGTTCTGCTGTGTGGGCTAGAGATGGGAGGTTCCATTTCTTTATTTCTCCCGTGAGCACTGAAGTTCTAAGGGATTGCCATGACCAGTGGTCGGCAAACTGCGGCTCGCGAGCCACATGCGGCTCTTTGGCCCCTTGAATGTGGCTCTTCCTAAGCCTTAGGAGTACCCTAATTAAGTTCATAACAATGTACCTACCTATATAGTTTAAGTTTTAAAAATTTGGCTCTCAAAAGAAATTTCAATCGGTGTACTGTTCATATCTGGCTCTGTTGACTA
This sequence comes from Myotis nattereri, assembly GCF_964212035.1. Classification (NCBI taxonomy): domain Eukaryota; kingdom Metazoa; phylum Chordata; class Mammalia; order Chiroptera; family Vespertilionidae; genus Myotis; species Myotis nattereri. Next base: position 207,927,285 of record NC_138077.1, on the reverse strand, counting down.
ATGAGTTTGCCGACCACTGGCCATGACGCTGGGCTCTCCGCAGCCAGCCCCTGCCTCCACACCCTCTCCCTGTTCAATGGAGCCACACCAAGGTCAGTTAAGGAGCCCCTGTGTGTTATTTCAGAAACTGGATTTAATCCTCACACCCGCACAGTGAGGTGAGTCCTGTCCTTATTATCCCCATTTGCCAGAGGAGGACATTGAGGCTCAAGGAGGTGGCAGGATTAGAACCAGGTCCAGGGAGCTCCTGGGGCCACGTGAGGGCTGTGTTTATGGTTGGGGGACAGGAGACTTTCGGAGCTTCAGGGGGAGACCCTCTGGGGGATGCGGAGGTTGGGACCTCCCACCAGCAGCAGCCAGAAGCGTGACTCTCTGGGGAGAGAGGATTTCCAACCTCGTTGTTCACCCTCTGCTCGCCCTCCTTCCCTTATGGTTCTGAGTCACCTTTCTCCTCCCCCGGGTTCCCGGCAGCCTTCTCTCCTCCCTGCCCTCTGGGCCCAGGGCCGGCTTCAGCTGTCCGGGCTCTGGGAGGCCAGGCCCTGCTGCCTCGGGAGGTTAAAGGCCTTTCCTGCCAGGGGAGGGCGTCGCTGCCACCTCAGCAGGGACGGTCCCCACACCCTCCAGCAGCTGAGTTCCCTCTGGCTGCCGGGCAGCCTTCTGCTGGGCTGACTTCTGCTTTTCAAGGCCTGCAGAGAAGTGGGGGTTCAGTGCCAGGAAGGAGGCCTGTGTGGAGACCCAGCTCCAGCCCTCCCCAGCACTCGGCCTTCCTCTGATTGAAAGGGCCCCTCCCTTCCAGGCACTGTATCTCTTTCATCCTCCTTTAACACCCTGTGAAATTATCATCACCCATTTCACCGATAAGCAGACTGAGCCTCCAGGAGCTTCACATGACTTGTCCAAAGCCACACAGCTCGACAGGAACATGAGATAGGACTTGAAATCAGGTCTGCCTCGACTCCAAGTCCCTGGCTCCCATGGGACCCAGATAGGGCAGCACCCGCATCGCTCAGGAGCTGGTGGAAATGCAGATGCCCAGGTGCCGCCCCAGATCTACTGGATCAGAATCGGCATTTTAACCAGATCCACCGGGTGTGCATGTTGAGAGCGGGAGGGAGGGAGGCGGTTCAGGGTGAGCGGACAGGAAGCCCACCGCTGACACTAGGGGAGGGTGTTGCCCCCCCCCCCAGGCCAGCGTGAAGTGGTTGAACCCCCCACTTCGGATGTTCCCAAGCCCCGACAGCCCCCCGCAGGTTGCCATCAGCTTGGGGTCTCCCACTGGATCCTCAGAGCAGCACATGCGTGTGAGCACACACACCCTTGGCTGACGCAGGGCAACAGGTTACCTTTCAGATTCTGCAGATAAGACAAGAGGAAGTGGTGAGCGGCTGGGTTTTCCCTGCATGAGTCAGGCAGTCTCTGGTGGGGGCGTGCGGAACGGATGGGCACTGCCAAGCAGTCGTCACCCAGCATGTGTGCATCCACCCTGGTGAGGGGAGGCTGGCAGGGCCAGGCTGGCTGTATGTAACAGCAAAGCCAGGATTTTTCTCTCTGGCAGAACGTCCCTGCCCCCAAGGGACCTAGGTTTCTATTTCGTAAGACAAAGAGTAGAGGCCTGTGAGCTACTGGGGCCTCCCCAGACAAGATGGGGGAGGACCAGGTCTGTGAATGCTGAGACCAAAGCCAGGGTGGGGGAGGGGGGGGGGCGGGCGGCGGGAGGACGTGGGAGGGAAGACGGGTTCTTGGTCCATAAACACCACCTCCAGTTGTCTGTCTTCCTGGACTCCGGTGGGCAGAGGGGCCATCAGCAAAGGCCTAGGATGGGAATCAGAAGAGACAGATCGGGGTCCCCTGTGCTCCCAAACCAGCTGCTCCTGCCTTCCCCTTGTGCAGTAGCTGCCATAGCTCCTCATCTGCCACCGGGCTGTGCAGCACAGCTGACGGATGGGGAGGGCCAAAGCCAAAACGGGCTGCCTGAAGGAGGCAGTGAGCCTCCCGCCCTCAGTAGTATGTCAGACACCAAGCCGGAAAACCACATTTACAATCTGACCCTCACAAATGGCTACATGAGGTGGCCTCCAGCATCCCCGCCCCAGCCTGGGCTTCTCTGCTACAGGGTCTTGTAGGCATCAGAATGTAGCACAGTAGTTAAAAGTGCGTGTTTTCCAGCAGGCCTGGGTTCGGACCCCAGCTATGTTCCTGTGAACTGTGGCTTCAGCCAAGTCACTTCCTCCCTGAGCCTCAGTCTCTTCATCTGTATTATGGGGATATTTATGCCTGCTTCACAGAGTTCCTGTGAGGATCTGATTCAGAACACGTGCACAGTGCCTGGCACATAGTAAGTGCTCAGTAAAGAGTAGGCACTGATAACCTTCTTATGAAATGGGGACACCACTGTCCACTGCAGGAGCCAGCCACTGCCCACCCGCATGACTCCTGGCTATCAGAACCGGCCGGGAGGGTGGAGAAGCAGCCGGCTGGTGGGACCTGCTCTTCCCAAAGGACAAAGTCCGCCTGGGTGGTGGCTGGCTGTGCCACTTTCAAGGACGGATGGGAGGGGATTTTGTCACCAGCATCCCGGGCGGCAGCTGCCGAGCCCTCCCCGTTGAGAACTATTCAGGGGGAGGCGGGGAGGAATGTGGGCACGGTGCCAGGTGCAGCCACCTCCCTCCAGTGCTGGAGAAAAGTGCTGAGCTCCCAGCCCGGGAGCTTTGTTGCCAGTCTTGCCGACGGAATTGGGCCTCCCAGGCAGGCCCCACTCCGGGCTCTCAGCCCAGCCTCCTCTCGCCCTGCAAACTTGAGAATTCAGGACCCTCCATGGGACCAGGAAGAAGAAGGAGGCAGGTAGGCAGAGAGGACAGATTTTGGAATCTTGAGAGCTGCCAACTGTGTGACCCTGGGCTGGTTGCTGCCCGCTCTGGGCCCCAGTGTCCCCACATAACATGAAGGGGGTAGACCAGGCTATTCAGATGGCTCTCCTGTGCCAACTCTTTCCCTGGATCTTCTGAGTCACCTGCAGCTTCCATTCCAGCTCAGGGAGAGAACTGATGGATGAGAGGCCTTCCCCAGCCAGGGAGATGCCTGTCTCCCTCCAGCCTAGAGCATCATTCTCTCCTGTGTGGCCAGTCGCCCACCTGCTGTGGCGCAATGACAGTCCCTGCCTTTGTCGCTTCCCTCCCTGTCAGAGGAGGGACAGGAGAATAATCTAGGCCCGGGCTCCTCTCTCCCTCTGCCCAACAGGAGAGTGAAGGACTGCGTCCTGCTATCTTTCCACCTCCCCCAGGGGCCGGGTCTTTGAATCAGGCCTAGTGGGGGAGGTGGTGGGACCTTCAGAGGAGGGGGAGATGCTGGAGGGACCTCAGGGACACCTTGTCCACCCCCTGCCTCCCGGCCAGCCTACAAAGGGCATGTCCACCCAGCATGCACCGTCAGGCCTGGTACCAGGGGAGAAGCCGTTGTATTTCTTATTATCATTAACGTTATTGTCACAATTATGTGCAAAGTACTTAACATAGTGTCTGGCTCTCAAAAGGTTCTCAATGACCACCGTTGTTATAATGAAATTAGCAGCTTTTAAGCACTTAGTGTATGAGGCGTTTTATATCTATAATCTCATTTAATCTTTGATCCTGAAGGTAGATATTAACAATAATAGACTTATTTTTTTTAATTATTTATTTGTATTAATTAAGTGCTTACCATAGGCTAGGACAGCTGTGGGCAAACTACAGCCCACGGGCCGGATCCGGCCTGTTTGAAATGAATAAAACTAAAAAAAAAAAAAAAAAAAAAAGACCATTCCCTTTTATGTAATGATGTTTACTTTGAATTTATATTAGTTCACACAAACACTCCATCCATGCTTTTGTTCTGGCCCTCCGGTCCAGTTTAAGAACCCATTGTGGCCCTCCGGTCCAGTTTAAGAACCCATTGTGGCCCTTGAGTCAAAAAGTTTACCCACCCCTGGGCTAGGATCTGTGCTAGGATCTCTTTTAACCCTTTCCTCAATCCTGAGATGGGTCTGCTGATACCCAGGATGGGAAAATGGAGGATTTCAGAGCCAGTTGATTTGACCAGGATCACCCAGCCAGCAGGTGGCAGGTCAGAGGTTCGGACCCAGGTCAGTCTCAGCAGAGTTGATGTGAGCGCAAACCTTCAAGGTCATCTTCAGGTTAACCCTGGTACCTGGCTGAGCCCACCCTCATCAGAGCCCCGGGCACATGTGGGTGCCCGCTCCCCCGGGGATCTCATGGGAACAGCCTTCTCCAATGTCACCTCTGGGGGCCCGGCTCCCACCCTAGCACCTGGCCTCTCTCTGACCTCCATCACCCCCGCCCCCTTGGCTATCAATCCACTGGCACTTTGGCCAGTCCCTGCATTGCCCCCCTGGGGGCTGGAGCCTGCCCAGGATGGGGCCCAGGCTCAGTAATTGATCGCCCTTTGATTGATGCAGGCGGCGGTTCAAGCTGTGGTTTAGGCTGCAGCGCAGCCAGGCCCAGGAGCTGCCAGAGACCAAGAAATCCAGAGCCCAAGTTTCCGTCCAAGTTTGGACACTCTATCTGCACTTCCTCTGAAACTAAGCCACCAGTGGCTGCGGGAGAAACCCGGCCGCTTGAGCAGTAAATAAAGCTGGGCTCAGGAGAGGGTGGGCCGGCGGAGAGTGGAGTGTGGGAATCGGAGGGAGGGGGTTCAAATCCCCGGCCTGCTGGTTACCGGGCCAGTGCCTTCACCTCTACAGCCCTGGTTCCCCCCTCATCCCATGGGGACATGCTGCTGACCTCCCAGGATGGCTGAGCGCAGAGGGTGTAAAGAGAACGTGCCTGCTACACAGTAGGAGCTTGCTAACGGCAACTGCATCTTGTTAAGGTGGTGGCGGCTGCCATTTCTGGAGCCAGCTCTATATGCAGGTGCTGAGTGCTGGCGTGCATGAACCCAGCCCTCACAGTGGCCCTGTGAGAGTCGCCAGGATGGCTGGAGGCTTACATGGCACCGGCTCCTGGAACCCAGGCAGCCTGCACTGGCCCTGACATGTCCCTGACCTTCACGGGAGCCCAAGTTCAGGAAGCAGTAGGAGCCTTGTTTTCCTAGGAGGGGAGTCCCTAGGAAAGCTGACGTCCTCACCAGGCTGTTTCCACCCTGTCGCGAAGGGTGACGCAGCGGCCACCCAGCCCGCTCCCAACTGGCAAACAGCCTCCAAAGATGGAAGGAGGGGCTGCTGCCTTGCCCCCCCCCCCCCCCCCCGCCCAAAAAAAAGTTCTTCCAGCTCTAAGTAGAGCCGGGACCATGGATGGGATCATGGGCCTGCCCAGCCCTCCAGACTCCCACAGCCCTCTACACACTCGCATCTGCTTCCAGCCCAGCGATGGCCACTACCCTAGGGACCGCTGGCCCGTCCATCCCCATTCCACCCGCTCGCGTGGTGGGGAAGGAGCCCTGAGGATCCTGTGTTCCATGTGCCGCACCATTTCCAACCACTGACTCACTCTCTCGGGAACTATTTATACCCCTTGCACAAATGCTCCCCTCAGCGCTCCAGGCAGGCGTCTCTGTTCTGCCGGCAGCCCCAGGACATGTGGAGCGGGGCTGGGCCCAGAGCACATGTGCAGGTTTATGAGCCAGACACATTGTGGGGGGAAGGGATAGCCCAGCTCTCTTTTTTTGCTGCTGTGTGACCTTGGGCAGGACACTGAACCTCTCTGAGCCTCCATTATAAAGTACTTGTTTTTTTAATATTTTTTTTTATTGATTTCAGAGAGGAAAGGAGAGGGAGAGAGAGGCAGAAACACACCAGTGATGAGAGAGAATTATTGATCGGCTGCCTCCTGCACGCCCCCAGGTTATTGAGCCTGCAACCGGGAATGTGCCCTGACTGGGAATCGAACCGTGACCTCCTGGTTCAGAGGTGGATGCTCAACCACTGAGCCACGCCGGCTGGGCAAAAATAAGGTTATTTTGAGAATTAAGTAAAATAAAGTATGTCACGTTCCTGGCACAAGGACAGATTTCAAAGAGTAGTTGCTGTTAGATGTCCAAAGTTGTGTGAAGTTCATGTGTAACCAGAGAAGTAAAGGGGGCTGGGGAGCCCCAAGGAGGGCAGAGGATTGAGATGGGTGTTTAGGTAGGAATGTCCAGTCTTCAGCATATAGGTTTCTGGAACTCAGCCCCTCTGTCACCCAGCCAGCTTGAGGCCTTGGGGACTGCACAAGGTTTCTTTAGGCTCAGAAGGGCCATTCTCCCAGCCCTGCGACCACTCCCAGCCCAGCAGGAGACAGGCAGGCCGAGGTCTGCTTAGCCTGATAGAGGGCCCACCTGGTCTGTGCAAACAACACCCACGTCTGCCGAGCTCTGCGCTCCACGGCAGCGCCTCCCCCGCCGGGGGCCGGGGGACAGGGCTGGAGGCCAGCTCCCACCCAGGCTCTGACACAGGAGGCCAGTTGAGAGGGACGCTGAGACTCCACTCCCCACCCCATCCTGTCTGTGCCAGGCCCTGGGTGGTAGAAAGAGACCTGTACCATGTAGAGCAGAGACCCTGTCGTCACCTAATCACGGCTCCAGGCCTCTCCAGCCACCAGCCATACCCCTCAGCTCGCTGCAGGCACCCTGCACAGCTCGCTCCCTGGGCACACCCAGCCACCCCCCGGGAAAACTAAAAGTGGCCCTCCCTCCTGTGACCTCTGGGCCTGCCCTGTGACACGTGGCACCTTCTGCCTCCCTCCTGGGAGGGGGCATGGAGTAGGAGAGAGATGGGGCACAATGCCCCTCAGGTAACCCTGGAGATGGTTAGTGAGCGCTAACATGAGAGCCCACGCCCCCTATCCGTACCCCCATGGTATTGTGAACTTCTTCTCCCTGCTTGTTCCTATCTCATTCAGCACAGAGAGGCTATGGTTTCAGGTTCCCTGTACAGCAGGCTTGCCCCAAACCGTACTGTTTAACATGCAGGAGGCCACCAGGCCGTGTAGTGAGTTCCCCATCATCAGAGGTAACCAAGCACTAGTTGGGCCATAGATCAGGACTCCGCCTGGGCTGAGGTCCCCTTCAGCTGTGATGGGATGACATGTTGGTGGGTGGTGCCCTCTGAGCCCTGGCACTCTGGCTTGTGACCGCTCTGCCTGGTCAAGTATGCCGTGTCAGGGTGTCCTCAGGCCTGTCTCCTTGTGCTCACAGATACGATGCCGGCCGGGATGGCTTCATCGACCTGATGGAGCTAAAGCTCATGATGGAGAAACTTGGAGCCCCCCAGACCCATCTGGGCCTGAAAAACATGATCAAGGAGGTGGACGAGGACTTTGACAGCAAGCTCAGCTTCCGGGAGGTGAGACCCGCCCCCGCTTTGCCGTGGAGTGGCATTGTCCTTGGGCATGGGGTTTCTCTTAAGGGAGGAGGGACACCCATTTCTTCATGTCGTGAGCACTTACAGAGTGACTTCTGTATACCCGACCCTGAGTGGGCGCTGGGGGTGCAGCGAAGGCCCTGTGCCCCACGGGTCCTAGAGTGTAGAGTGGGAGACGCCAGCGTGAAATGACACAATGCTGTGTTCAGGAGGAGAGGGGGGCAGGCGGAGGGAGCGACAGGTGCTGTGGGTCCAAGAGGAGCTGAGGACTGGGGCACTTCGCACTCTGGATCTCGCTCAGGCCTCACTCTGAGAGAGGGCCCATGGCAGGCCTTCCTGGGAGGGGGAAACAGGCCCCCACCCGTGGCAGTGGCCCCCAGGCAGCATAGGGTTAAATGCCAGTGGCGGGGGGTGCCGGGAAGGGGGCCTCCAGAGAGCAAGGGCCAGGCCTTGGAGGACTAGCAGGAAGCAGAGAGGAGGCGGGGCAAGAGAAAGGGGCGGGCAGTACAGGATAAGGGTTTGGACTCAGGACATGTGTTCAGATCCTTCGTCCATTTCTGGGGCTGAGATTTGGGGCAAGTTTCTTCCTGTCCTGAACCTTCCTCATTCTGTAAAGTGGACACCATCATGTCCTGTTAGGACTCAGGAAAGGGGATGTAGAGTGAGTTAGTCTGGGGAACGTTGGAGACTACGTTAAGAGGTAACCCCAGGCCGAGTCATCAAGACTCTCAATAGCAGCTGAGTGTGGACAAGCAGGCCTGCCGTAGCCCCGCGTCCTGGGAGGACAGGAGCTGGGTCCCCTAGTCTCCCATTGTACAGATGGGCAGACTGAGGCCCAGAGAGGAAAGGAAGAACCCAGACCTCTGGCTCCCAGTCCCGGGAGCACACCTCCCAGGAAGGCCGGGCTGGGGCTGGGTGGCTCCTCTCTCTCTCTCTCTCTCTCTCTCTCTCTCTCTCTCTCTCTCTCTCTCTCTCTCGCCCTGACACCCCCTGCTTTTCTCCCCGCGGCAGTTCCTCCTGATTTTCCGCAAGGCGGCGGCTGGGGAGCTGCAGGAGGACAGCGGGCTGCACGTGCTGGCCCGCCTCTCCGAGATCGACGTCTCCACCGAGGGCGTCAAGGGGGCCAAGAGCTTCTTTGAGGCCAAGGTGAGGAATGGACGGAAGTACAGAGCCCAGGGTGCTGCCCTGACCCTGGCTCAGGGACGGGGGTGGCCGGGGTATGATAGGCCCTGGATTAGCTCGAGGGTCAGCAACCCTTCCTGCCCTGAGGGGCTGCAGACGGGAGATGGGGAACTGACGCCCAGGCTGTGATCCTTTCCCGCTGCCCCCGGGTGGATGCGAGGTGTGTATTCTTGAAGAGGGGATAGTGGCCCCTGGCCACTAATTCAGGACTGGGCCTTAAAGGGTAGGCCCAGAGACACACACTGGCTCCTGGGGCCTCTGGGAGACACTGGCCCCCGCCAGCCCCCGCCTGGAGGAAGTGTGGCGCACCCCAGAGGCCACTTCCATGCACAGCACCCTTTCAGTGCATACTCAGATGGAGGGGACAGTGGTTCCTGGATCCTGCCCTCCTTGGGCCAGAACACCCACCTTCCCTTGTTGCTCCCTCTTCCCATGTTAGCGAAGAACATTCCTTCAGAGGTCGCCTTCCGCCTCCTTCTGGGGTTGAGGGGGTGTTCGGGTCCATTGGGGGGACCCTGTGCAGCTGTCTCCCCGGGACAGGAAACGGGTTAACGATGCAGCATCTGAAGCTCCCCCGTATAGGGCCGTGCTGTGCAGCAGCCGCTGAGCCTGTTATCTCTCTCAACGAATCCACGAGGTCAGCGTTATCGAGCATCAGGCTCTCACTGGAGAAACTGAGGCTCCAGAAGTGAATGGAGAGCCCAGCCCAGGGTGGGAGGTAGTGAGAGGGGGAGCTGTGTGGGCATTGCTGGGCGGACCCCCGAGAGAGCCCACGTGGAGGCGCGGAGACCCCTCCAGCCCTGAGCCTCCTCCTCCTCCCGCCGCCCAGGTCCAGGCCATCAACGTGTCCAGCCGCTTCGAGGAGGAGATCAAGGCGGAGCAGGAGGAGAGGAAGAAGCAGGCGGAGGAGATGAAGCAGCGGAAGGCGGCCTTCAAGGAGCTGCAGTCCACCTTCAAGTAGCCGGGGCCGGGCCCGACCCAGAGCCCAGTCTGGCTGGCGGCGGGGGTCGAGGGGGGACAAAGTGGAGGTTGAGCTGGGATCCTCCCCGTGTCTGAAGGGACCATACTGAAACCTACAAACGTCTGTGAACACAGCCCGTCGAGGGTCTGGCAGGGGTGGCCCGGCCTCTCCCGCCCTCCGCCAGGTTCCTGAGGCCCAGCCCTCCCTGCGTCCTGCCCCTCTCACACCCCTGGCTGTCCCCTGCCTGCTCCAGCGCTGCTCTCTGCCCGTGAGCCTGCCCGCCACACACGCCTCTCCCTGTCACCTCCTCTCCTGCCCAGAGGCCACCTGCCCTTCACCGGCAGGCTGCACCGCCCCCTCCTAGACTGGGGGAGCGACAGATGGCAAGAATTTCGGCTGGCTCGTAGAGGGGGACCTCAGCGTGCTCCACGCCCTGCACCTGTTCCTCCAGCCCCGCCTCCTCCCTGCTGGCATAGACGGGGCGGGGGGACAGGGGAAAGGCTTCTACTTTTGTGAGGGGACCCAGGCCCTGGCACCCCACGCAACCCCAGTGCTCGGGCCCAGCCAGGAGGGTGAGGGGACAGCTGTGTCAATCTACCTCACTCTCGCAGCCATGGCAGGGAAGGCCCTGGGGGCAGAACACCACCCTAGTCCCCCAGGGACCACCTGAGGGTCCCAGGGGGCTCTGGAGAGAGCAGGGGGGCTCAGGGGGCCCCCTCATAGGAAGGAAAAACAGTGACGTCTCCACTCTCCAGGAGGCGCCCAAGAAGTGCTTTAAGAGGTTTGCCCGGACCAGGCAGTGGGGAGCAGGGGACCTCCCTGGGCCTTTCACACCCCCCTTCCCCAGAGTGACGCTCAGCGCCTTGTCACCAGCGACGGGACTATCCTGTCACCCCCACCCCGAGGAAGCATGGGGACCCCAGCCTCCCTGTGCCGCCGGCCCGGTCCCACGCAGCCCCCATGTGCTTGCTCACGTGTGTGCGTGTCTGTGTGTGTCTCTTGCTGTGTCGTGAAGCTGTGCCCGTCACCCAGTCCCAACCAGTGAATGGCCACCGAGGCCACGGTTATGCAACTTTCGGTGTGTGTCCCTGCTGTTCGGGCTCGATAACTTTATTTTAGTAAAAATGCCCCCCAAGAGTCTAAGAAGCTCCTGTCGGACATGCAGAGGTTTTATTTTTTTGGCCTTAGAATCTACAGACACTAGGGGGCACGACCCCAGCGGCAGCCCTGGCCCCGGATTGCGTTTGCCTTAGTGGATCTGTTTACACAGATGAATATAAGAAGTTCTTTTTCTTTGGCTTATTGCTTTTTTTTTTTCTCCCTTCTCACTCCTCCCCCCGCCCCTCCCAAAGAGCTACTTCTTCATTCAGTGGTACAATTATTTTTTTTTAACTAAAATAAGATAAAAATTCTATATTCTTATGTGCCTGTGGTTCTTGTTGGTTGGTGGGGAGGGAGCGGGTGGGAAGGGGGAGCGGGCTGAGGTCACCTGGGTGCCAGGGCGCTCCCGTGTCACGTCAGAAGCCAGGGATAAGGGGCCCTGCCTAATGGGAGGGGTGGAGTTTGATGGCCACCTGCTGTCACTTGATGTAGATTAACTCATGTAATCCTCACAGCCAGCCCATGGCAGGATGCTATTTCTTTCCCAGACAAGAACAGGGAGACCCAGAAGGTGTCTCAGAGGCACACAGGCAAGAAGGGTGCAGGCCAGGGCAACTGAGCCCCCAGCCTGTGCCCCCAGCCAGTTCGGGGGGGGCATACATGTCCATGGGGCCGTGGTGCACATCACTGTGGCTGGAAGTAGCATCAAAGCCATCAATATTATAAGTTGATGTACTCTCGAGTCCCCTTCCCCTCCCCCCCCCCACACACAGATACCCCAAACCTCCCCAACCTCGCACACAGGCGGGGGTAGTGGGGTGATGAGGACAGAGCCAGGGTACTCCCTGTATGACTTTGGACAGATCACCGACACACTGGGTCTCAGCTTCCCCATCTGTGTGATGCAAGGGTGGGCTAGGGTCCCAAGGCCTTCCCAGCCCTCTGGTTTCCAGGTAGAGTACCCCCTCTCCCAGGCCCAACCTAGGGTCCCTGGACTTTGGGTTTAGGCTGGGTATTACTGCCCCCGGGTGGACATGGGTGGTACTACAAAAGCCAGGATGCCCTGAGCCTGGGCTGTCCCATGCCAGGGCCCTCCCCCAATGGGTCTCAGTTGGGAGGGGGCTCTGCACAGGACCCCCCTGACTCCCAGCCTGGACAGTGGGCACAGGCTGAGGAGTGAAGAGGCCCGAAGTGATTTGGGGGTCAAGGGTGAGAAGGGAGCCCTAGCTGGTTGTGCTCAATGAATAGAGCATCGGCCTGGGGACTGAAGCTTCCCAGGTTCGATTCCGATCAAGGGCACATGCCTGGGTTCCCAGCTCGATCCCTAGTAGGAAGTAGCCAATCGATGATTCTCTCTCATCATTGATGTTTCTATCTCTCCTCCCTCTCTGAAATCAATAAAAATATATATTTTTTTTTAAAGAGCGAGAAAGCAGACAGCTCCTTAAAACCCTCCCCCGGTCCCATTTCTCAGTAAGCCTTCCCTTCCTCCCCGCTCCCCTCCCCCCCGAGTCCTGGCCACAAACCCCTCAGCCCCCAAACCGTTTCTGAACTCCCAGTATTCCATCCTGATTTTGGCAGGAGGGGGAGTTGTTGGTTTTTTTAAATCCTCACCTGAGGATACTTTTCCATTGATTCTTAGGGAGAGTGGAAGAGAGAGGGAAAGACAGGGAGAAATATCGATGTGAGAGAAACACATCGATTGGTTGCCTCCTGCATGAGCCCCGACCAGGACCCAGGCCGGGGAGGACCCTGAAACCAAGGTACATGCCCTTGACTGGAATCAAACCCGGGACCCTTCAGTCCGCAGGCCGACGCTCTATCCACTGAGCCCAACCGGCTAGGGCCATCCTGTTTTAAGGAGAAACCCTGCCAGCCCCAAGGCCCGCCCCTTAGGGACCTCACCTGGGATGTAACAGCTGCCACCGGCATGCCCTGTCCCAGCGGCGAGGAGATAAGGGCCCCAATCCATGGCACCTGCTGTTTTTCAGACTCCCCGCTGCCTCCCTGACCTTGGCCTGCTTCTCCTCAGGTCCCCTCTCCGGAGCCCAGCCTCCACCGAGTCTTGCTGGGTACTTTTCCATCGCGGCCTGACCCTGCGTGGCTGCGGGTCATTGAGGTCCCACATCCTCCGAGGCCCCGCTCCACCCTGGCAGACAAGGCCCAGCGGATGGGGCCTGGCATGGGGCAGCAGCCTCCCACTCTCAAGTCCTCAAGTGCATTTTGGAATCTGTAGAGAAGGAGTCCTTTCCAACCCGCACCCCATCAAGCTCCCACCCAGAACTAACTTCTGGTTCAGGGACACCCCAAGGAACACTTACCACCCTGCCCAGCAGGGGGCTCCAGCGATGCTGAACTGGGTCTTAGTATCCCTGAGGTCCCAGCCCTAGCACAGGGCCTCCACATAGGAGGTGCTCTGCGAATGGGGGATGAATGAATGAATGAGTCAGTGGCCGCTATGTGCATGGTATATCAGTGCCTCGCCGTCTGAGCATACAAGAGCAGAAGTCCAGGCTGAGGTCATGCCTTGGGAAAAATGGATTAAACCAGATGCTCTAAGGGACAGATTAACCCCAAACTGCTGGGGCTCCGGATGGAACCGCTGGGCACACCATAATGAGACCCACACCAAGGGCAGACCCAGATCTGCCACTCAATCTTGACCTTCCAGTCATGGACGCTTAGGACTGATAGGAACCTAAGAGTGTGTCTGGTCCTAATTGCCCATTTTAGAGATGGGGAGACTGAGGGCCTTGCAGGGAGACAACCGAGCTGGCTCTGGGTCGGAATTTGGCCAGGGGACGCCCACACCTCAGCCTCTGTTCGCCGCCCGGGAGGAGGTGCTGGGGAGCAGGGATGCCCCAAGCCCGGACAATACTAGTTGAATGAGGGGGGGGGGGGGCGAAGAAAAAGAGAAAGCAACAGGAAGAGAAGAAAGAAACGAGAGGAAGCTATGAAGACAGAAGGGATGGGTGTCAGCAGTGCGAAGCCCGGACCGGCTCTGTTGTTGCCCAGCTGTGTGGCCATGGAGGGCCCCAGGCCCTCAAGTCTCAGCTGCCTCATCTTTACTGAGCGGGTACGAGTGTCTCTGTGGTGTGTCGGGAGGACTCAGTGCGTGCGAGAAGCACTGAGCCACGATGCCTGGCATCTAGTAGGTGCCCAGTAAATAACAGCTACAAGAATGAGTTCGGGAGAGAGCACACACTCCCAGCAGAGTGGTGGGCCCCCCCAAACCTGCACACCTCAGGATTTGCTCTCTCCGGTTACTTGGGGAAATCATGCCTCGAGCCAGCCCTATCTGCTGCCCAAATTAAACAGTAACCAGCCAAGGTCAGGGAAAGGGCCTTGTAGGAGCAGGTTTCCTCCCAAGAGGTGGCTCAGCCTGGACGGGTGGGCTCACCCGCTGCTGCCTATAAATGCGCCCTTCCCGCCTGGACCGGCCACTCGCTCCTGAGCACGCAAACATGCTGGGCGTCACCGTCCTCGCCGCGCTCCTGGCCTACGGTAAGCTGTGGGTCGGGACCAGCTGCAGCCCACGGGCTGTGAGCTCGGGCCGGCCGCCCAGGAACAGGGACCGGAGCAGGGGGCCCTCTGCTCTCAGGTGGGGGGTGGGGGTCCAGGAAAGGAGCTTTGGGGTCCTATGAGAGTTCAGATACTGCTGGCTGCTGTGTGTCAGATGAGCCATTGCCCGCTTGGCAACTTGGCTTCCATATCTGCACAATAGAGCTGATGGTCTGACCTCCCAGGGCGAGGATAGAGCTGAGATGAGGAGAGCCCCAGGCCCGCGCTCACCCTGGTCTCTCCAGCGACCACCGGGGCTTGCCTTTGCCAGCGGGGCCATCTCTCCCTTGGGGAATCTTTCCTTCCCCGTGTTGGTGGCCTTCTGCCCAATTAGGAATCCACACACGTGGCTTGTCTGTCCCTCACTCTCGGCAGGACCTAGACAAGCCACTCACCTCTTTAAATCTCACTGGCTCTTTTGGCAAATGGCAGCACTTGATGAAGAGTCCTGCCCTGGCTGGTGTGGCTCCCCTGCACCTAAAAGCTGCTGGTTCTATTCCCGGTCAGAGCACATGCCAGGGTTGCGGGTTCAATCCCCAGTGAGGGTCATGCAGGACAAAGCTGATCAATGTTTTGCTCTCTGCTCTCACATCAATGTTTCTCTCTCTCTCAAATCAATTTTTTAAAAATCTTTAAAAAAATATTTGTAAAAGAGTCCTTCCAGCTAACAACCACGGCAGTAATAATAACAGCAACTCCCCATTACTGCGTGTTTACCGTGTGCCAGGCCTACGCTAAGCCCTTCACGTGCAGGAAGGAGCTAACTTGACCCTGGGAGGCAGGGTCCATTAGTACGTCCACTTTACAGATGAGACTGAGGCTCAGTGAGGCTCCGTATCTCGCCCAAGATCACGTGGCTGCTCGGTGGTAGAGCAGAATTTGAGTCTGGGTCTGTCTCCCTGTGGAGCGCATGCTCTTGACCACTCCACACAGCTCCCAGCTATGACAGTCTGGGCCTGTATGGACTCAATGCTCACACACACACACACACACACACACACACACACACACACACCTTTTACACTGTAGCCCCGTGGTCGGCAAACTGCGGCTCACGAGCCACATGTGGCTCTTTGGCCCCTTGAGTGTGGCTCTTCCTAAGCCTTAGGAGTACCCTAATTAAGTTAGTAACAATGTACCTACCTATGTAGATTAAGTTTAAAAAATTTGGCTCTCAAAAGAAATTTCAGTCCTTGTACTGTTGATATTTGGCTCTGTTGACTAATGAGTTTGCCGACCACTGCTGTAGCCTAAAACCAACAGCAGGGTAAGGATGAAGGACCCTGGTGGTCCCGGGCACTCGCACGCATGCCAGCCACCTTTTAGTCCCTCTGTACAGGCCTTTCACTGAACCCTTTGCAGGCATTGTCTAATTTGTTCCCAGGACAAGCACACCAGGTGGTGCTATTCTTCCCATTTCACAGAAAGGGAAGCTGAGGCCCCGAGAACTAGATGGCTCCCCCAGAGTCATCCAGTAAAATCTGAATCCGTGTCTGCCCAGCCCCAAAGTTCCACCTGCCCCTTCCCCAGCGGGAATGCCAGCCCCCTCACCTGTGTCCTTCCTCTCCTGTCTCCCCTAGCCTCCAGCTGCGGGGTCCCCACCTTCCAGCCCAACCTAGCAACCCGGGTGGTGGGAGGAGACAATGCCGTGCCCCACAGCTGGCCCTGGCAGGTAAGGACTGTTGCAGGGGTGGGAGGTGAGAGGTGGGAGGTGGGAGGAGAGGGACATGGGATGGGGGTCCCTGTGAACTGACACGTGGCCCCTCCTCCAGATCTCCCTCCAGTACCTGAAGGACAACACATGGAGGCACACGTGCGGTGGCACCTTGATCGCCAGCAACTTCGTCCTCACGGCTGCCCACTGCATCAGGTGAGCGGGGATGACGCCCAGAGCGGGGGTGGGGCCTGAGGAGCTGCTTTTATTGAGCACCTATTACTCACTCAGGCACGGCGCTAAATAAGCCTCTTATCTCCGGTAACCGCCTTTTCATCTCTCCATCCAGCAGTGTTTATTGCGCACCCACTATGTGCCAGGGCACACGGCAGTCAGGACGAAGTCTGTGCTCCCAACGAGCTTATAGTCTAGCAGATGACAGAGCAACAGACCATTAAACAATCGAATATGTGATATATCAAATGTCAGTGAAGAGAAAAGGCTGGAAGAGAATAAAAGTATAAGGGGTTCTATTTTAAAGGCGGCGGCCAGGAAGCTCTTTCTGCAAAGGGGACATGCAGGCAAAGACCTGAAGGAAGTGAGGCGAGGACTCATGGTCTGGGAGGAGGAGGCGGAAGCGGAGGAGGAGGAGGGGGAGGGAAGGGTGCTGCAGGTGGAGGGAACAGCCAGTGCAAACTTAGTATGTTTGAGGAATGATGAGGAAGCTGGGGTTGCAGAAGCAGTAACCGGGGGTGTTGGGAAGGAGGAGAGTTAGAGAGAAACGCAGGTGAGATGATGCAGGCAAGAAGCACCCGATTCTCACAGCAGCCCTGCAAGGGAGTTCCACTCTTATCTCCACTTTACAGATGAGAAACCTGAGGCCCAGGGCTCCGCACCTAGGAGGCAGAGCGGACTTGGCCAGGGCCCTTCTCTGCCCCCTGGGAAGGGTCCACGGGGATGGACACCCCCTTCCCCCAAATGGTGGCCATGTGGCCACAGAGCCGAGTCACCGAAGCTCCTTTTTTGTATTTGTTTTAGTTTTATTTTATTTTTATTTACATTTTTTTTGTTACTCCCCACCTGAGTGTATTTTCCCACTGATTTTAGAGAGTGTACGGGAGCGGGGAGACAGAGAGAAACGTCGATGTGAGAGACACACCTTTATTGGTTGCCTCCCACACAAGCCCGACCAGGGCTGGGGATCAAGCCTGCAACCGAGGCGCCTGCCCTTTTGATCAAACCCAGGACCCTCAGTCCGAAGGCCGGCGCTCTATCCACTGAGCCAAACCGGCTGGAGGGAGTTCCCTCTCTACCCCACCAGCCAGCGGGGACGGGAGGCCACCCTGACCAGCCCCCTTCCTCTGTTTAGCAAATCCAAGACCTACCGTGTGGGCCTGGGGAAGAACAACCTGGCAGTGGACGACGAGCCGGGCTCCCTGTTCGTGGATGTGGACACCATCTTTGTCCACGAGAAGTGGAACTCCTTCCTGGTGCGGTGAGTGGCCCCCTGACATCTCACGCCCCCGGGGGGCAGCGCAGAGGAGGAGGGGATCCCAAGACAGAGCTGCAGAACCTGCCCCCACCCTGTCCCTGGGCCCCATCCTTGCCCTGCGCGGCCAGCAGATGACTCCTTTACGCAAAATGGCAAAATACTAAGTGGAGACAGACACCCTTCCCATCTCCGTCACGGGCCAGGGTGCCCCAGAGGTATGCAGGGAATCACCCCACACTCCCCCCCATAGGTCTTGCCTGAAGCCCCTCAGCCAGGGCTGAGCTAGCACTCGCCTTAACTGAGTGCCTACACCTTGCCATAAGCACCTTATGTGCCATCTCTTATTTAATCCTCACAACAGCCCTGCACAAGGAGCTCAGAGAGGTTAAGGAATGTGTCCCAGGTCACACAGCCCGTACCTGCCAGAACTAGACATCAAACCAGGTCTGCTAAGGTTGCCAGCTCTCAACCTGGTGACATGAACACATTTAAAAAATTGCATCCACAAGGGTCCCTCTTCTATCATTGTAATTCCCTACTTCCCTTTGCTTAATTGCTGGTGGGTACTTAACCTGCTGGTCCCAAAGGCGTCATCTACATCTAAAGGGGCGGGCGATGGCCATGTTAGAAGGCAGATCATCTGTCCTCCGACATCTCTGTCAGCCCATTAGAAGCTGGCAGTCAGGATGTTCCGGGAGGACCCCAGGCACCCTGGGCCTGACTCTTAGCTCACAGCTGGGCCTCTGAGCCTGGGCGGGGGAGCCAAGACCTCCTGCTCAGTCAGTCCTCCGCTCTGAATTCCAGCAATGACATCGCCCTCATCAAGCTGGCGGAACCCGTGGAGCTGAGTGACACCATCCAGGTGGCATGCCTGCCAGCGGAGGGCGCCATGCTGTCTCAGGACTATCCCTGCTACGTCACCGGCTGGGGCCGCCTCTGGAGTGAGTACCGCCCCTGGCAAATCACGGGAGCCTTCCTGGAGGAAGTGGCTCTCCCAACAAGCACATCACCCACTTGGCCCATCACTTCTCCTCTTCAGAGTCTCTTAACGTTGTAATCACAACAGCTACTATTCATTAAGCACCTACCATGTAGCAGACACTACCACGTAAGAAGGGGCCCCACAAGGATTGAATGGATTAGAATTGGTCAAGTGCTTGTACAAGGTTTGGCACAACTAAGTGCCATATAAGTGACTATTCAATGAGCTCAACAACCTTTTGGGGGGTGGGAGGGTTAGATCTTATGGTACCGTATGCCCTATAAGTTCCAGCCAAATTAAAAGGATACATGCAAAGAGATGAAACTATGGAAGACTTAGAGAAAAATGCAGATTAATACTTGGAAAATCTTGGGGTGAGAAAGACCGTTTATTGTGCGACGTTACGGCAGAATCTTACAAGGAAACGAGGGACAGTGAACCCCCAGAATCACCTCCAAGGGCTTTCTGTGATTGGTCCTGCCTCCGGCCACTCTCCCTTCCCCCTCCTCAGAGGGGCCTCCAACCACACAGTCTGAGACCATTGGCTCAGAGCCTCTCCTCTCCACTGAGGGCCTATGTGTGGTTCCCACACACTCCCTGGGGACCTGTCCCAGCCGCACTCACCCTGAAGGCCTGGGCTGCCTGGACGGGTGCCCGCTCACCACTGTTCTCTCCGCAGCCAATGGCCCCATCGCTGAGGAGCTGCAGCAGGGTCTGCAGCCCGTGGTGGATCACGCCACCTGCACCCAGAGCGACTGGTGGGGCGCCATGGTGAAGGACACCATGGTGTGCGCCGGCGGTGACGGCGTCACCTCCGCCTGCAACGTGAGTGTCCGGGCCCCGCACCCTGTCCCTAGCCAGATGGCCAAGTGAGAATATGGACATGGAGTAAGCGCTTCACAGGGTTGCCATGACGATCAACTGAGTCTAACAAGTGGAGAGGGAACTTCATGGAAGTCTCTATACATGTTCTGTCGTGCCATCAGCTCCATCGTCCAGGGAGACAGGGGACTCGGGGGGCCTGACACAGACCCAGGCAGCACCTAGGACAATCAGGGACTGTCCTGTTTTCAAACACATGACCCCTCTCCCCACTCCCACCTGCCTCATGTTCCCAGCTCTCCAACATAGCTCCCAGCATCCTCATCCCTCTGGGCATCTCTCTGGACATGGTGACTTGAACAGCGAAGGAAACTGAGGCACAGAGAGGGTTACCATCATCCCAACATCACACAGCACATCAAGAGCTCATTTGACACCCCAGGGCCTCCTAGAATGAGGCCAAGATAGCCCCAAGCCACCTCTTCTCTGCCCCCCTCACCGTGGACACGCTGAGGCCAAAAGAGGGGGTGCCAAGGCTGCGAGGAGCCCACACCCCCACTCCGACTCGCTCTGGCTTCCCAAGCCTGCCTGGGGGAGGCCTGGGGCTGATGCCGCCTGTCTGGTGCAGGGCGACTCCGGCGGCCCACTGAACTGCCAGGCTGAGAGCGGCGCCTGGGAGGTGCGGGGCATCGTGAGCTTCGGCTCCGGCCTGGGCTGCAACACCCACAAGAAGCCCGCCGTCTACACCCGCGTGTCCGCCTACATCGACTGGATCAACCAGGTGCGTGCCTGCCCCCCAGCCTCCTTCCTGCAGGCGCCAGCCCCTCGCCCGCACTCGCCCTCACGCCCCCATTCCTTACCAACTCAGTCATTCATTCACTCATTCCTTGGCTGATTCCATCATTCATTCATTCGCGTGCTTGTTCCCATATGCACCCATTCATGCACTCACTCAGTCAAGAATTACTGAGTGCGTGCTGTGCACAGCCTCGAGTCAGGTGCAGTGAAGGACACGGTCATTGCCATTCGTCCTTGCTTCAGCAAATACTCAGATCCTGATCCCAGGCACCACCCCAGCCCCCAAAAGAGAAATGTGGCCCCAGGAGAGTGGGGCTCAGCAGAGGAGAGGGCAGCATGGCTGGCCATATAGACCTTGAGGACAGGGGAGCAGAGGGTCCCTCAGCCTGCAGCTTTCACGTGGCGGGTGGGGGGCAGATGTGTTCTGAGGCCCATTTGCACTGCAGCCTGAAGTCCTGGGGGGAGGGGTACAGAGCCCTTGGGCAGAGGCGAGGCTGGCTCGTGAAGTCCCGGGGCTCCCTACTCCCCCCGCAGCAGGGGACATGGATGTGGGCGCAGGCGCACACACACTCACCCTGTTCTCTGCTCTGCAGAAAATGCAGCAGTGAGTCATCCTCCGGAGCCACAGCCGCAAATCCCCGCAAATCCCCGCAACCACAATAAACCTCGTTTGCCCTTGAGCCAGCGCCTGCACTCTTAATTTGCGTCTCCGTCTCACAGCAGTTCCCGGGCTCTGTAGGGGTGGCCCCTTTCCACACTGGGAATGCAAAGAGAGCCCCCCTGCCCCCCCCCCCAGCCAGGCTGGTCAGGCCTTGGAGTTTGCTCCTGGTCCTGGAGGTGCTAATGGAGGGGACCCCAGGAAGCCACCTGGTGCCTGAGGGGATATGAGTTAGGGACACACCAGACACTTGCCCCCAACTTCTCACAGCTGTGGCCCTGATCAAATCGCCATCTTCCTGATCCTGTCCCCCACCCCCCAGAGGAGCCTGGTGGGTCAGCTGTAGGTGGAGGATGGGGTCTCAGCGGCTGGCATGGGGAGGGTGCAGACAGAGAAGGAAGGCACAGCCCAGCCCTCAGGGGTACAGGTTTGAAGAAAGCAATCATTGCCACACATGGTCACAGCAGTCAGCGCTGGAAAACTTTCACTGTATTAGACAGGCCGGGAAACTGAGGCCGCAAGAGAGGAAGGAGCTGGGCCAGGTCACAGGAACAGGGAGACAGTAATGCACCTGCCACAGGGGCCCCGGGAAGGGAGGGCCCTCCTGAGGCCCATTGGGGGGCAAGTGTGGCCAAGAAAGAGAGGGACCCAGTGTCCAGTGAGGGAAAGACCAAGTGGGGACCCTGACCCCTGACCACAGCACTCCTGAGAATGTGCTGATCCAGAAAGGGAGGTGCCCGCACCCCACCTCTGAACTCCCAGCTCCTCCTGGGCGAGCCCTCGCTGTACCGCCTGTGGCTGGTCCGCGAGCTGTCCCGCTTTCCCACGGATTTTGGCGCCGGGAGGTGGGACGTGGCAGACCTCTCCTGCCTCACTATGCCAGGCCATTCTCAGGAAAGACAGCTCACTCAACAAGAAAGACATCACCAAGCAGCTGGTGCTGCCAGAGCCCGAGGCACAGGACAGGAGGGGTGACCGACAGTCCCGGTGCAGGGTCCTTTCCTAGGATGTGAGGCTTTCCGCGCTAAAACCAGGGCCGTCCCAGGCACACTGGGGTGGTTGGTCGCCCTAGCAGGGGCAGGAGATGTGACGGGAGCATGAGCAAAGAGAGAGCCATGGAGGGGGTGTTGGGACTGTATTTGCAGAGTAATAGGGAGCCATAGAGAGTTTTAGATAGAGAGATGACCGCTGTGGTCCAATGCACACACTGGAGTGTTCATCTGACAGCTGGATGGAGGGTGACTTAGAGACAGGAAGGCCAGCTGCAATTAGGCTAACATCACGGTGGCCCTGACCAAGGTGATGATAGAAAGGAGAGAGGGGGCTCAGGAATTCAGCAATAACTCCTGACTTATTTAAGAGGCACCTGTGCAGTGTTAAACAACAGCCCCCAGTCCCAAATCTATATAACTTTTGGGAATGTGGTTGGATTAGCGCACCTACTCGTATTAGCTAATAACTGTTGAAACATAAGCCACGGTTCTGTTTGCTCGACGAGAACACAAATCTGAGATTCAGGGACAGGACCCACTGTTGTGGCCAAGAGTCAGCGTCTATGTGAGTGGACAGACCAACAGCCTCCAGAGATGTCCACATCCCAGTCCCAGAACCAGTGAGGGTTACCTGAGATGGCGAAAGGGATTCGCAGGTGTGACTGATTTAAGGATCATGGGACGGGGAGTGGCCTCAACTACCCAGGTGGGCCCGATGCAATCACAAGGGCCCTTATAAGAGGGAGGCAGGCGGGTTAGAGTCAGGAGAGCTAAGAACGGAAGCAGGGGTCCAGGTCCGGGTCCGGGAGATGCGAAGATGTTTCCCTAATGGCTTCGTGGACGTGGGAGGGGTCACAAGCCGAGCAAGGCAGGCGGCCTGTAGCGAGAAGCTGGGAAAGGCAGGGACAGGGGTTCCCCGCGAGGCCTCCGGAAGGACCCAGCCTGGTGTCGCCCAGTGACACTGGTTGTGGCCCTCTGGCCTCCAGAACTGTGAGAGGACACAGGTCTGCGTTTTGAGCCACTGCAGTCACGGTAAGTTGTTGAAGCAGCAACGGGAAATAAATACACCGTCTCTCCTGTCTTCTGGCGAAATCTAGAGTCCGCGGTGGGGGTCAGGTGGGGAGGAAGGGCAGGTCAGGAAGGACTCCCTGGGATCTGGCTGCGGTGACAGCAAGGATTTGTGCATTTTGCCCAAGAAGTCACAAACCGGTGGTTGGAAGCGGGGGGAAGGGGGCACTGAGGCGCTGACCCTGCCAGCAGCCCCCTAGAATGCCATCGTGTGTATGGCTGATGCAGTCGCCGTGGCTGGCGTGTAGTCAGCCCCAGGGAATCTGTGTGCCAGGCACCATCCCATACACTGTCTCATCTAATCATCATGGCAGCCCTGATTATTATCCCCTTTACAGAGGAGGAAACTGAGGCTCAGAGAGGTTTAGAAACTTGCCCAAGATCACACCGCTAGTGATGGGCGCCAGGTCTGGAACCCAGGTAGTCCGACTCCAGAGCCTGTGTGGCGAGCAACCATATTACTCTGCCATTAATCCCCAAATCTTAAGGCGCCCCTTACCCTGAAGCCCTCCCCTGGCCCTGTCGGGGGGGGGGGGAGGGGGTAGGCTGTGGGTGTGCTGACAAGCCTGAGCACGGCTGGCAACGAGCCCAGACAGACAGAAACCTGAGAGGAGAATCATTGCTCACAGATGTTCACAAAGGGCTCGCACCCACTGAACGGGCTACTGCGGGCACAATGAATAATGCTGGGGAACAACCCACCTCAAACCCTCCGTGGCATCCCATGGCAGGAGTTACTGCTCACACGTGTGGGGGCAGCTGGGGACCCGCTACATGGCCCTGCTGATTGTGGCTGGAATCCCTCCTATGTCTAAGGGCCTGGGGGTTGGCTGGTCAAGTCTGGGCACTCACGGGCTTGGAGCGCTGAACTCTGCCACTGACAGGCAGTGACAGTGACTGAGTCACTTAACCTCTCAGAACCTCAGTTTCCGCATCTGTACAATGGGCACCTGCCTCCCTCTCCGTTTCCCAATGAACTCACAGCAGCTTGTGATTGGAGTAATTACGTCTACTGGCCCCACACCTGGACTCCTGTTAGCAAATCTTCCCTCTCCCTTTGTTCCTCAGGAGAGAGAGCCTCATTCCCAGCAGGCCTTGGGGGCCGGTTCCCCCACGCTCCCTCTTCTGAGGTTGGGGCATGTGTCTGCAAAACTTCTCGTGGTGGTGGGCCGGGGGAGCGGGGCATGTAAAGACAGAGAATAAACTCGGAGCATCTCCCCGAAGCATCGATCTTCCGTGAAGATTGGGTGGGAAGAAAGAGAGTTGACATTGAGCCAGCGATGCTAGGAAATAAGCTACAAAATTCAGACTAGGTTTTCCAGATGAAGACTGAGAATTCGGAGACATCTTGCTGCTGTGGAGACTGCTTCGTGCTAGACCTCAGATCCGGAGCCCGCGAACCGAATCTGTTTTGTAAATAAAGTTTTATTGGAACCCGGCTATGCCCAGATGGCTGCTTTTGCAAGGTTGACTAGTCGCAACGGAGACCATATGGCCCACAAGCTAAAATATTTACTCTCTGGGCCTTTACAGGAAAAGTCTGCCAAGTCCCGGTCTACAAGGATTCTTTGATGGAAACGTTTGAAGCGTTCTGTGCTATTCATATCTGAGGCCCCCGTCTCAGGATTTAAGCGTGAACATTGTATTGCACATTTACTACTGTCTTAAGTGAATACGCTGTTGTTTAATTTTACCCACAAACCTAAGAGATAGGTGGGAGGCTTGTTGTTCCTATTTGATAGGTAGAGAAAGTGAGGAAATAGATGCAACTTGCCCTAGCCCAGTTCTTCCCAACTCACCACAGGCAGAACCGCCTGGGTAGCTTGCTAACCTGCAGATGCGGAGCTGGCAGCCTGGGTGGAGAGCCTGCACTTCTCACCGGCCCCTCAGCTGTGCGGATGCTGCAGGTGCACACCACTCTGAGCAGCAAGGACCCAAACCACAGAGTCAGCGCACACAAGCACCGGTGTGAACCCAGCCCCTAACCACTGAGCCGCATGGCTTTCCAGAAGAATGTTTTTGCATGAATGAGTCATAAACCCCATGAGAAGTTCACATCTACATCTCCCTGCCCCCACTGAGACCTCCAGGACAGAGCACAGTTCAGAACTTGACAAACTCTCTCATTGTCCAACAACAGACAAATGGGGAACCGAGCACTGAGGGGGAAGTGGGCTGCGTGACTGTTTTCTCTCTTCCTCCCTGGCCCCCATTCCCTCTCTAGAACCCTGGATTTTTGTGTCTGTGCCCCCCTTTCCCCACTCCTCCTACACGTGGTCTGGGTGGAACCCCATGACTAGATTTGGGGGTGGGACATATGAGGCCTGGCCAATCATTGTGTTGCATCTCCACCACGACCACAACAGTTGGCTCAGGGATGGGCATGTGACTAAGGCAGGTCCAATCAGAGAGAGTTGTGGGACTTCTGAACCCTAGAAGAAGGCTCTCTGTCCCTGCTGCAGGATGAGGTGTGAGGGTACAACAGCAAGAGGGAGAGAAAGGGAAGAAGGGGTGATGTTGCTTCCCTGGGGAACCATTTGGCACTGTATGGAGACATTTCTGGTTGTCATGAGTTGGGGCTGGAGCGGAGGGTGGGAGCCAGGGAATCTGCCAAGCCTCCTACAATGCAGAGGAAAGCCCTCATAACAACGGATCATCACCCCAAATGTCAGTAGGGCTGCAGTTGGGAAACCCTGAGTCAAAGATCCTATAGCCGTCCCGTCCCCATGAATGGGAGAACCTGCTGCTCCAGGCCACTCCGTGGAGCCGAGAAGGGACCCTCAGAGCGGCGGAGCCCTGGGGACACCCTCAGAGCCCTGGCCCCGGCTGGGCCTCAAGCCAGCCCTGTTCTGTGCTTTTCCAGTTTGTGGCCCCATCAATGGCCCGATGGCTTACGCCTGTTTGATGAAGTTTTCTGTCACTTTCAACTCCTCCAAGCAGCATGGTGGGCACACGTTCTTCTCTCTGCTTTATAGATGGGCAGTCCCAGCCCAGAGAGCCTGTCTGACTGGCCCAAGGTCACACAGCAAGCTCATGGCATGTGCCAACTGGTATTTGCTCAGTGACCTCACACAGGACAAACTGTGTTTTTATATTAAAACAAACACAGATTCACAAAGCCGAGCGCCAAATTCACACTAACTTTCAAGATCGAAGAGGAGCCTTCAGAAATAGTTTGCTGTTGCAAAGACTGCGGCAGACTACAAACGAGAGTCCAAACACTCGCGGGGCGTCGGGGGATCTCTCTGGTGCTCCCCCTCTGTAGGCATGTCCCCGTGCTTTTCAAATCCTCTCCACAATGTTGCACAACAGAGGGCACATCTTTCTCTGCCTGGGTCACAGATGGGCCGGCCCCAGGCCCGGAGGTGTACATGACTCATCTGAGGCCACACGGCAAGCCACGGCCTAGAAGAGCGTTCCTCAACCTTGGCACCATCGACATTGGCAAGGAGATCCTGCCTGTGTGTGGTAGGATGTTTAGCAGCTTCTAGGCCAGTGATGGCGAACCTTTTGAGCTCGGCATGTCAGCATTTTGAAAAACCCTAACTTAACTCTGGTGCCGTGTCACATATAGAAATTTTTTGATATTTGCAACCATAGTAAAACAAAGACTTCTATTTTTGATATTTACTTTATATATTTAAATGCCATTTAGCAAAGAAAAATGAACCAAAAAAAATGAGTTTGCGTGTCACCTCTGACACGCGTGTCATAGGTTCGCCATCACTGACTAGTCCAGGGGTGGGCAAACTTTTTGACTCGAGGGCCACAATGGGTTCTTAAACTGGACCGGAGGGCCGGAACAAAAGCATGGATGGAGTGTTTGTGTGAACTAATATAAAGTCAAAGTAAACATCATTACATAAAAGGGTACGGTCTTTTTTTTCAATAGTTTTATTCATTTCAAATGGGCCGGATCCGGCCCGCGGGCCGTAGTTTGCCCACGGCTGGACTAGTCTCTACCCACCAGATGCCCATAGTACCCCTCCTGAGCCATGACAATCAAAAATGTCTCCAGACATTGCCAAATGCCCCCTGGATGGTGGGGGGCAGTACCAGCTCCATGGAGGACCACTGCCCAGAATGCTTTTCGTTCAGCATGCCAGCTTTGTCTTTGAAAACTCGACTCCAAGGACCAACAACCCATCTTTTTCTTCTTCCCCAGCCCATAACACAGTCTCTTGAAAGCAGATTGAAACCATATTTCAATATCCACCTTTGGCATCTTTTCCCAAGGTATTTCCAGGGTGACAGATGGGAGAAAATGGAAAAACAATATTTGAACACAGGCCCTGTTTTCCACTGGGCTTTGAGAAAATCCCCACCTTGTGCACTCTTGGTCTATCTCCGGCCGATAAGACCGCTCATAAAGCCAGGGCCCCAGCCAAGTCCAGGATTCCTACGGACTCACCATGATCAGGGCGCTGCTGCTGTCTGCACTGGTGGCTGGAGGTAAGCCCTGCCACCCAGAGGCACTGTCCCAGTCCCCTGGTGGGATTGGGAACGGGACTCCCCTGCCCACACTGGGCTCGGCCCTCCGGTTATAAGAAAGCTGGAGTGACATCCCAAGGACAGGCAGCAAAGGGCAGGACTCTATGGCCTCTTCTCTTTGGAGTTGGGGGAAGCAACAAGTGTAGGTGAGATTACTTGGGTCACTGCTTCCTGGACTCACAGCCCTTTCTCTTTGCACAGCTCTCAGCTGTGGGCTCCCCACTTACCTGCCCCATCTGCCCAGGGTGGTTGGCGGTGAAGATGTGAGGCCCAACAGCTGGCCCTGGCAGGTGAGTCGCCCGCACTCCACTTCTTCCCCCCCTGCCCCCACCCCCTCACACCACCCCTGTGCCCTCCACCATGGGGTCTACTGCACTGGCAACGATGAGAAAATTCACCAATAAAATATGTTTCTGTGGCCTTGGTCAACCTTGGAGGGTAGAGGAAGGGGTACCTTCTCCAGCTGCAATAAGGAGCCGCCCCATCCAACTACCCGTACATATGCGTGTCCATAAGCACAGGTAGTGTGGGGACATGAGTGTGCACATATGCGTGTGCGGGGTGGTCATAGAGGTTTCCTGGAGAGGATAATCTTTTTAAAAATCTATTTTTATTGATTTCAGAAAGGAAGGGACAGGGAGAGAGAGATAGAAACATCAATGAGGAGAGAGAATCACTGATCGGCTGCCTTCTGCACGCCCCACACTGGGGATCGAGCCCACAATCCGAGCATGTGCCCTTGGCTGGAATTGAACCCAGGACCCTCCAGTCTGCTCTGTCCATGGAGCCAAACCAGCTAGGACTGGAGAAGGTAACCTTGGCCACACACCTGTAGGAAGTGAAGGAGAAAACTGTGCTAATACCTGGGAGAAGAACCTTCCAGACAGGAGGAATAGCAAGTGCAAAGGCCCTGGGGTAGAGTGGGCTCGGTGTACTTTTCCATGCCCTGGAGGTCGGTGTGGCTAGAGCAGAGGGGAGTGGGAGCCCATGAGGTGAAGGCGGTCATGTAGAGCTTTGTAGACCTTTCTACAGATCTGGATTTTACACTGGACGGTCTGGGCAAAGAAGAAACATGGATATTTTGTGTTAATTTTTAATGTTGCATTAAAATGTTATTGATCCTGATTCCTGAGTTTCTTGGTGCCCCTTACATTTCGCACCTGAGATGAGTGCCTGGCTCACCTGGCCCTGGCCCTGCTCTCAGGGATGCGGGATGGGACGCTGAAGAGCAGGAGGCCCAGTTCTTCTGGCTACCAGAGCACCCATGCTTCTCCCCAGGTCTCCCTGCAGTTCAGCTCCAATGGCCAGTGGCGCCACACCTGCGGAGGGACCCTGGTGGCCCAAAACTGGGTCCTGACCGCTGCCCACTGCATCAGGTAAGTGCTGTTCCAAGACACCCAGCAGCTCACCCCGCCAGCCAGCATTCATCTCCAGCGTTCAGCCCCAGGGCCCTGAGCCCCCCTGTATAAAGGAGCCTTGCAAATATCCACTTGCCTGGCCAAGAAACAAGCTTTCGTCAACCTTTAGTTTGGTCTGCTGGGCAACTGATGGATCAATAGGTGGCCTGAGTGCCCTGTGCAGGACACTGAGCAGGCATGTTTGCGGGGGAGGGGGACTCATTTCCTGCCCTCCCGGGGTACTGGGTGTGGCCTCCGGATCTGGAATTGGGTTCCCTTGAGCAATTTGAATGACTTCTCCAAGCCTCGAAACCATCACCTACAGAAAAATGCAGGTAACAGAATTTCATGTGGATTAAATGTGTTACAGGCCTGGCACTTAGTAAGTGCTCAATGAACTCCAACTGTTTCCATTACAAAGGCCCACAGGAAAGAAAGGTTCCCTGGCATTCATTGTCCACCTGTCTTATCCTGTCCTTAAGACCTCTGCTTATCGCGCCCCAGCAGGTGCCCAGTGGCATTGGCCTTGGGTTGGTATGACTCTCTCCTTGCCTGGAGGGGTGCCTTCTCCTCACCTAAGTTATAAGCTTTAGGAGGTGGTGGGGGGAATAACAGGCCTGAGAGTCAGGAGTCCTGGCTTCGAGTTCTAGACTCTCGCTAATTAGCTGTCAAACTCTGGACCAGGCACTCCTCTCTGAGCCTCGGTTTCCCCATCTGAAAATGAGAGGTTTGGGAGATTAAACTGAAAAATGCCCTTGAGGGCAAATGACTCTGAGTTCTCTGTGCCCATCTCATTTCCCCATAGTAACATAGAGTTTACTATAACTTTTGTTTTACATTATAGTTTATCGTTAGTATCGTTTAGTTATCATGCTTCTATAGTTATAGTCATTATGTTATACGATAACTAACCAATTGCCCCAGGGAAGAAAAATTCCCAAGTGCCAACTAGTGGCATACTTGGGCCCATCCCAGCATTATCCAAAGCCAGGCTTCTGGAGACCGTGCATTGGGGTGTCCCTGCCCATGGGGGAGAGGGGGACATAGACAGGACCAGACAGCCAGGAGCTGACCCTCTCCGCTCGCCCCCCTTCTCCCAGCTCCTCCAGGACCTACCGCGTGGTGGTGGGCCGTCACAGCCTCTCCGTGGACGAGCGTGGCTCTCTGGCCGTCAAGGTCTCCAAGATCGTGGTGCACAAGGACTGGAACTCCAGCCAGCTCTCCAAAGGGTACCTCCTGTCTGGGCACACTTGGGGGCGGGGACAGCAGGGGCACAGACAGGAGGGTGTCTCCCAGAAGGCACCCCCTCCTTTGTTCCTTCTGTAGGGAGGGGGGGAAAGCTCTGACCTTTATATGACCTTTAGAAGTAGAGCCAGCCCCAAAGATGCCTGGGATGAGGGTGTGAACTGGGGGAGGGAGAGTCAAAGACGGTCAGGGCCCCCTGGGTCTCCTGCCAGTGAAGCCGCAGATGCCCTGTGGGCCCCTCCCCCCCCCCCCCCCCCCGGGCACTCACTGACAAGGTATTGATTCCAGGCCAATCCCTGGGAACACCGGGATGGGTCTGCAGACCCCATGACTGTTCAGTGGAGTAGGACACGGTGTCTCCTGCCTTCCCCCACCCTGTACCCCTCCCTCCAAGGCCTTTTACATTTTCAAAGAGACCCTGAGAGCCTGCGGGGACAGCCTGGGGGTGATGGACACAGGCAGATGACCAGGGTCTCTGTCTGAGCTCTCCAACGCCCACAGTCATTATCCCCCCTTTCCTCTCAGATGGTCAGATGCCATCCTATGCCCACCCCAAGCCTCTACTGACCCACCATGTACCATGCCATGCTGGACACTGGACTCTGGGTGCGGGACACACAGAGGGGCACAGGTCACCGTGCCAGGTCGCAGGGAGCTCAGGGCATGCGGGTGGCAGTGGGGCAGTGCGGGGTGGTGGTTAGGAATTGAGCTTCTGGAGCCTGGTGGCTCAGGTATGAAAGATGACTGCTGACCCCGCCTGGGTTCCTCAGCTTTTCTGTGCCTCGGTTTCCTCTTCGCTAACAGGGCCTGCCTCTAGGGTTGTTGTGAGGATTAGATGAGATACTGTATGGAAAGCACTTAGACAGCGTCCTGGGAGGAGGGTGGCCCAGACTTCCTGGGGAAGGGGAG
The DNA here is from genome assembly GCF_964212035.1 of Myotis nattereri. Taxonomy (NCBI): domain Eukaryota; kingdom Metazoa; phylum Chordata; class Mammalia; order Chiroptera; family Vespertilionidae; genus Myotis; species Myotis nattereri. Next base: position 207,896,642 of record NC_138077.1, on the reverse strand, counting down.
GAGGAGGAAGCGAGGCAGGAAAAGGTCCCCTGCAGAATCCACCACTCGCTCCTGCCCGTTCCTGCTCTCAAGGGGCAGGCCAGCGGAGGCGCATAGTTCGCTGCTCTGGGATTAGCTGCATCATATGCAGAGCTTCCTCCCTCGCCCTTGGGGGTCGATGCCCCTGTTGGCTGGGACTGTCGTCCAGATCCTCCACACGTGGCCTCCGTGTGGCCTGGCTTCTTTGTGGCGGAGGCTGGGTTCCAAGCACAGGGGCCCCGAGGACCAGATGGAAGCTACATCTCTTCTCACGTCCTAGACTCAAGGTCACCTGGTTGTCACTTCCTCCACATTACAGGCCCCGGGCCCCCTGTCAATCCAGGGGGGAGAAACCCAGACCCCACCTCCTGATGGCCAGAGCATCTACATCACCTCGTAGCAAATGGGCTGGGAGATCCCACTGCAGCCACCATGGAAAAGGCACCTGCTCATCACGAACCGTCTCCTAGACGAGAGCGTGAGAGTAGGGAGGAGCCTGGGCAGGCTCAAGGCGGGAGGAGAGCATGGAGTAAGGGCAGAAGGCCTTTGCATCCGAGCATCTCCTGCCGTTTTCTCACTGAACCCAGGAAGGAGATGGTCAGGACAGACATCACCAATCGGGGCATGTGTCCTTGTCAACACGGCCCAGCAGGCAGCCATGACTGAGCCATCAGAGTGGACACTGCAAGACAAAACCTCCCTGCCCGCCCTGTTCTAAATAATCCCCTGAAAGGCTCTCGGGGGAGTACAGGGCTCCAAGCTCCACCAGAGACAAAAATGCAACCTGGGGTTTAGAGGCAGCTGCTCCCCAGTCCCTCGGAGCCCTGGCAGAAGGAAGCCTCGCAGTCAGGCTGGCCAGGGAGGGGCTCAGCGGTTCCAGCAGGGGCCACGCCAGGAGTGAAATGAGGACAGGCACCGTCAGCCCTCTCTTTACGCTCTCCCGCTTCTCCGACCCAGGAACGACATTGCCCTGCTCAAACTGGCCAGCCCTGTGCCCCTGAGTGACAAGATCCAGCTGGGCTGCCTCCCTCCCGCCGGCAAAATCCTTCCCAACAACTACACCTGCTACGTCACAGGCTGGGGAAGGCTACAGAGTAAGTGGGGGCCGGGAGCCCCAAGGGTTGAGAGGGAGGGAAGCAGTGTCACCCCTGTCCAACCAGGGGCTCTCTCCACACTCTCATCCCAGGGCGTCTGGGAGAAATGCTGGCTCTCCTGGGAGGGGCAGGATAGCATAGACTGATAAGCAGTCAGGCTGCCTGGGTTCGAACCCCAGCTCCTCCACTTGCTAGCTCTGTGACCTTGGGTACATGACTTAGCCTCTCCATACCCCGGTTTCCTCGTCTGTAAAATGGGAATAATAACAGCACCTACATCACAGGGACCTGGGGAGTGACTGAAGGAGGTAAAGCACTTAGGGCAGTGGGTGGCACCTAGTAGGGGCAGTGTGATAGTTGTCATGTCACTGTGACAGAATGAGGGTAATGGTGACCACATGACATCTGGCTAAGAAGTTTCTCTGTGTGGCCCAAGGCCGGAGTCCGGAACAGCATCCACCCTGTGACCTCAGGCCTCACAAACGTCCCTGGCGCCCTCATCACACCCTCTCTCCACACATCAAACTTACCTGTCCCACGTGCCACCGATTTTACTGCTCAGACCTGGCTTTGTTCGAGTCTCCTTTTGACATAAACTCCAGGGTCAGAAAGCCGATGATGGTAGGCCCCAAGACACAGAGGACCTGCCTTCCTTGTCATATCACCAGAGGTCTGGAAGGCTCACGCAGGTAACTGTCCCTTTCATAATGACATAAACCCATTAGTATAAGTGAGGTATTTTCCCAGAGGTGCATCAACACACATGCACTCAAATAAGTTACCACCGCCCCCTGGACGGGCGTATGTGCACAAACAAGGACACGGGGAAACTCAGCAGAAGTGAGAAGCAGGGGAGGCGTCACCAGCACAGCCTCTTGCTCATTTACCCAGAAAGCACCGGGGCAGAATGCATTTCGCCGGAGGCAGCGAGAGCCAGGGAAAGGTCCACAGGCTTGGCTCTCGGTACCAGCTCTGTGGGTGAGCTCTGTAACCCTGGCCAAGCCACTTTGCAGCCTCAGTTTCCGCATCTGGCAAAACGGAAATACAGGTGGCAAGATTAAAAGAGGTGACAAAAGAGATATGACAATACTTTATACATTGTAAAACATTATACGTGTTAATTATTTATTCAGTGGTCTTGGGCAAGCTGCTTAACTTCTCTCAGCTTCAAGATCCCGTCTGTCATACAGGAAAATACATTTACTGTGAGGTTTAGCATGTTTTGAAAAGCCTAATAAAGCACAGGTGTAGAATTATAATACTATCAATCCTTGCCATAAGTAGCAGTGATAATAGTAATGGAGGTGATGGTGACAGTATCATTAGGGGCCATTAGGAAGGCCCTATCTTAACCACATTAGAATATTTTTCCCAACTGGGGCTCGAAATGCCAGGAGGTTCACTGTTATATTTAAGCTAAGTGATAGAAGCCCATGAAAATAGCCAGTCTCAACCAAGGACAGAGACACAGCCAGGCTTCAGGAACAGGAGAGAATCAGGGGCTGGAAGACTAAAAAACTCCAGAAACCCTCTCTCAAAATGTCTTTCTTGGTAGATCTACTTCATTCTTCTCTCCCTAGAGGAAAATGGCAGCCACTGCCAACCGCTCCCAGGTTTACAACCTCTCTGCCTGGGATTTCTGAGTTCTAGTCCCAAATTCCCAGGGAAGGAGCTCATTGGCTGAGGTTGAGTCAGCTGTTCACCCCTGAACCAATCATCAGTGGCCAGAACACTAACCAATCAACTGTGAGGACACAGGATAAACAAACATGGCTGATCCCCTTGCAACCATGAATGGATGGGAAGTCAGAGTGACCAGAAGATAGGGCTGGGCAGGAAACCCAGCAGGCGTCTACTACTTCCTTAATTCTTAGCAGTCCCTTTGTCCCTGTAACGCCTTCTCTCTTCTCTTGCCTCATCAGCCAACGGGGCTACTCCTGACATCCTGCAGCAGGGAAAGCTGCTGGTTGTGGACTATGCCACGTGCTCCCGCTCTGACTGGTGGGGCAGCTCTGTGAAGACCAACATGATCTGTGCTGGGGGTGATGGCATCATCTCCAGCTGCAACGTGAGTGCAGAAAGTCGAGTGCAGCCCCTCCACGATGAAATGGGGCTGGGGGTGGGGAGAGGTTCTCGGGGGCCCTAAAATATGCCCCCTTCCTGCCAGCAGAAGCACCAGAAACAACTCCAGACATTCCTGTCCCTGACCTTCATCCTTGTCGTCTCCAGAAAAGATGTTTTGAGGTGTTCCTTGTAGTATCCACCCCCTCCCTTCGCTCCCCTCACTGCTGGAAGGTCCTTCCTTGGGTCTCATTGGGGTCTCTCATCACCTCATCTCTCATATTCTCCCCTCTGTGTCGGAAGGGAGCCAAGGGGTGAATGGTCTGGGTTAGGGCCTTTCTAAGTGACTTCGGGTTTATCTGTTGAATTAATTGCACTCATGGCCCAGTGTGTCCCCTTATGGTAGCTGCTACAGAGCCTTCCTGGAGACCGTGTCCTAACCAGAAGGAACTGCGAGGGGGTGGACCTTGTATCAGAGTGAGGGCAGAGCAAGAAGCCTCACATGTCCTGCCAATCACACTGTGCCCTACACGCTGCCCCATGCAGACCAGCCCCCGGCAAGGTCCCTCACCATGGGTGGAAATGGCCGGTGGTGGTTGAGCGCCCGCCATTCTAACTGTGGGACGCAGTCTCTGCTCCTTCCCTTACTGCCTGTACAACCTCAGGCAAGTCACCACCTCTGGGGCCTCCGTATTTCCTGTCAGTGAAATGGGAATACTAACACCACTTACCGCATAGGTTTCGGTGAGGATCCATGAGATGAGGAGTAGGAAATGCTTGGCTCAGGTCCAGGCACCCAGAAAGAATAAAGGCTCGTTCTTGTTGGTATTATGGTGCCACCTTGAGCTGTGAGGTGCCACAGGGCAGCTGGTCGGAGACCATGGCGACTTGTGGCGGAACAATATAAACATACTGCAAACGTGGGAACCCGGGTCTCTAGGGGCAGCCCCTCCCCCTCCCAGACCCGCCCAAGCTGCCAGGCCCTCCTGACAGAGCCCCGCCTTCCCCAGGGAGACTCCGGAGGACCCCTGAACTGCCAGAAGGACGACGGCCAGTGGGAGGTGCACGGCGTGGTCAGCTTCGGGTCCTCCCTGGGCTGCAACTACTACCAGAAGCCTTCCGTCTTCACCCGCGTCTCCAACTACATCGACTGGATCCATTCGGTAAGCACCGGCTGCCCTCGGGCCCCGGGGCCTGCCCTTCCGGACCTGGCTCCATCTAGGGTTGGAGGACCCCCTCCTTCCCCCTGAGAGCCAGGCCGGAGCCCCTAGAGGAGGCCGCAGACCTGGGCAACCCCTGCGCGGCCCCCTACGGGCCCCACAGTTTCTGTGTGGATGAAGTGACGTGAAAATGCACGTAGAGACTGACGACAGAGGACAGTCCTCCGGCACTAAGAGTGGGTGCCTCAGGATTAGTGGGGTGTTCTGTGTCTGCTTACCTGTGTGTCAGCCCAGACCCCACCTTCCAATGCTATCAGCGTGTTTATCTGCAAAGACCAAAGCCTGGTGGGCTGAGACCCACCACAGTCTTAATCATGGGAAACAACCCCCACTCCCACCCCCGTGCAGAGGGTAGGTGACAACCATCTCGCTCTGCACAGGACTGGAGGTTTCCTGGGAGGCGGGACTTTCCATTTTAGATGGGAACAGGCCAGGAGAATGGGACTCAGCTGGTCTCACTGTTATAGTGAATGTGTCCCCAGAGAGCTGTCTCCTGGCAGCTCAAAACCAGGACCTCATAAGCTTCCACGCCAGCCCAATTCCTATTTTAATGAAGAACATGCATTTATAATAATGACCATAAAAATTGTTCTTTAAAAGACTGGCACCAATCTTGGAAGAAGTGGGGTTATAATCAGCAGCAGGTCTGAGCAGCCCCAAAGGGAAGAGTTATCACAAGAAAGGCGGGCCTGGCCCTGGCCGGTTGCTCAGTGGTTAGAGCGTCAGTCCTGGGACTGAAGGGTCTTGGGTTGGATTCTGGTCAAGGGCACATGCCTCCGTTGCAGGTTCAAATCCCCGCGCTGGTCGGGGTGAGTGCAGGAAGCAACCCATCGATGTGTCTCTCTCACATCGATGTTTCTCCCTCCCCCGCCCCCCCCTTCAACTCTCTCTAAAATCAATGGAAAAAAATATCCTCAGGTGAGGATTACAAAACAAAAACAAAAGCTGGGCCTGGGGAACCTGGGGGCATGAAAGGAGGAGGCATTGTGCCTAGTGATGGCTGCTGGGAGGGAAGACACTCCATGTTGATTAGCGGCACTTTTCCCCGCCTTCTGGCATCACCCTCGCCTCAGTTGGCTCTTCTGTGAAATGGACTTGAATGTGACCAGGACTCCCCTGTGGGTTTAGGAGCCAGAGCAAGTGGGAGCCGGGTGTTTATGGCCAAGCCCCACAGAAGGGGAAGCTGGCATCCGATTTCATTATTTTAATTTTCAAAAACTATTCAACGGACTCAAAGTGACACTGTTATGAAACCAAATATGAAACCACAGCCATGAGCATGTGGTCACAGGGGGAAACACGCCATCAGACGGGCCCCGTCAAAATAAGCAGGTGGCTGCCTCCAAGTTTCCCATTCACGCTCGCCGGCTCCTTGCTCATCCGTCTGCCGCTGGCACCGCTTTCCAACAAGTGTCACAGACACCAGGGATTCCAGGCAAGTTTGTTTAAGAGAAAAGAGTAAAATCAGGAACAGAGTGGCTATTCACTGGTAGGCTTTTGTCTTTGTTTTGTGTTGTGTTGGGTACATTGGGGGAAAGCCACGATTCCGTTTTGGCAGAGGAAAACTGGAGTCTGGCTTTTAGAGTGTCACCAGCATTTCAAAGCAGCCTGGCCCAAGACCGGCTGGACGGAAGGATGCTTAGAGGACTTTTCCCAGACACGTCCCAGGATCCTTTCCCAGCCCCGCTGCCATGTGAGTCCTCGGGCAGCTGGTCCCGGCAGCACCTTCAGGGCCCAGAGCGGAGGCCAAAGGAAACTGTCCTGAGTTTTTGTCCCAGCATCAGCTGTTCCCAGGGACAGACACAAGCTCCACAGAGGAGGCCGCAGCCGAAAGCATGGCCAGATGTCAGAGGGGATCAACGGGAAAGTAAGCCTTTGCAGGCAGCGAGGCAGCGGTCCTGGGTTCACGGGACAGCAGCCAGGCAGGCACATGTGCCTGTAACGGGTTCCAGGAGTGGCAGAACCAAGCACCCAGCTGTCCCCCTGGTGGAGGCTGCCCGGCAGCTGCAGAGGCTGGTGAACCCTTGCAGCGGTCACGGCCCAGTGGCACGCCCGGTGTCACCCACAGGCGCTTGGGAGCACCAGCCCAGACAAACCCAGACAGGTGTCAAGGTCAGGAGGTTGCCATGGAAAGGCAGGAGCAGGAAAGTGACAGGAGACAGGTGGCCGAGGGCAGTCACCGTTTCAACAAATGTTCACTGAACGACAGCAACACATGAGTCTTCAGCGCTCACCACTTTTTTATTTTTACTTTAGAAGGTGATGCATACTCTTTACAAAAACATTAAAACAATAGAGGAGTATATCAAGTAAAAAAAATACGCCAAAAAAAGGAAGGAAAAAATATAGTAATAGTCCCCTTGTCTCTCATCTCCAATCCACCCCCGCCCCAGAGATAATCAGTGCTAACAGAGCCGTCTTCTGGACTAGGCTATGTCCACCTATACACACTGTCTTCTAACCGAAAATAGAATTTTACTCTTCATACTGCTCTGCAACTTGGTTTTCTTCACTTAACACCAAACCACATCTACACGTGAGCACATATATTTATGGCATCCTTTGGAACAGCTAAGTTAATATCCCATAGTGTGACTGTAACGAACGAAGCTTCCCCCCGCTTCCTGGTCCCCACCCGCACACGGCCGCAGGGACATCCGGGACACCTTCTTGCACACGGGTTGCGCATCTGCTCCAGCCATCCAGCAGCATCTCCGGGTCATGGGTGGCGCGTGAACACGTTTCAGAGAAAGCGGCTAAACCGCCTCGGAAAACAGGCAACAGCAGCGCTACACAAACCGCAGTGCCTGTTAATGAGTTCAGGGCTCCCGAACCCTTTGCGAAACACATGGAATCAAAAAGCTATCAGTTGTAGGCGTTCTCGCGCAGGTCGGTGGAAAGCTGTGATAACCAGAACTCCTCGGGCGAGCGCGGCTCCGCCCCGGCCGCCTCTGGTTGACCGAGCAGCGCAGAGCCTGGAGGAGAAAGCTGGCCACGTGCAGCTCTCTGCTCTGCTGGGTTAACCTGCTTGTTTTCTTACGTGTCCTGCAGGTGATGGAAAATAACTAACCACCAGAAGTTCCCAGCACTGTTTCAAACTTGGACAGGCCCCAGAGGAAAATAATAAAGTGACAACAACATGAATCACACCTGAGTGAGAGTCTTATTAGCAAACCAGCCCCACATCCAAGGCTCCAAAAGCAGAAAAGAGGCCAGATCAGGATCATTCAAAAGACCTCAGGGTTGGGGCCTTCTCTGGGGTGGCCAGCCAATCATGTCCCTGTCCCCAGCACGGCCGCCCTGCAGCGCAGGGTCCTCCGGCCAGGAAGGCCCCTGGAGGCGCAGGCTGGACTCAGAAGACCCGGGTGTGGCCAGGTCTCTCCACGGGTTAACGGGGTTCCCCTGGACAAGTCACCTGACCTCCCTGAGCCACCTCCTGGGATGGGGTAGGGGTGGGGGTCAAATGAAATGTTCTGAAAAAATCAAGTCTCCTTTATAAGGAAGAACAAACGGTTGAAGCAAAATGAGGGGGCAAATAGGCACAAGAGAGTCCATATTCACCTGAGGTTTATTTTGTTAAGGACATTGCAATGCAGGAAAAATTAATAATTTTTAAGACTTCATTTAAGATTCACAGAGGGCAGCTGTTCAGACCCCAGTAGTGCCAAACTCGCTGCTCTAAGAGATGCTGGTTTGTGCGTAGCTAAAACATCCCCACAGTTCAGTGGTTCGCAAGTGGGGGCCCACCAGGGGACATGTGGCAATGTCTGGAGGCATTTTTGGTTGTCACGGTCCAGAGAGAGATGCGACTGGCAGTCGGGGCAAATGTCACCGCAGGCACCTCCTTGGGTAGACGCCAGGGATGCTGCTAAACATCCTACCACGCACAGGACAGCACCCCACCCCCAGCAGAGCAGTGTCTGGCCCCAATTGGCAGAGGCGCTGAGGCTGAGAAGCCCTGCTCTAGAGGAAATACAAGGATCAGACCCGGTCGATAGCCAGGCAGCCAGCCACGGGGGAAAGCCACACACCGTCCATGGCATTCTTCTGCTCCTCTCCCTCCATCGTCGGTCGCTTGTCTCCAACTTGGAAGCTGCTAAGAGCCTGTCTGCCACCAGCTGAGAAAGAGCAGACCCCCAACGGCTACAAAATCCTTCCACAGGGGACAGCCGGAGTTGAAGGAAAGTCCAGGCCTCGGCAGACACCGGGCGGGGAGCAGGAAGGTTAGGGGGTAAAGGGTCAGGCAGGGTCGGGGGCCTGGCGTCATGAAGTTTTAAAGAAGAGTTTTTTCCGGAGGAAATTAAAACACCCAGGAATCTGTTTGTAAATGCCTTTCTCGGAAACAGCATTAGCGACCTGTGAAAACACGACCACGGGGAGCTCTGTGAGTTCTCTCCATCTAACCAAGAATTCCTTCCGTTTCTGGAATCCCAGAGGGGTGGGGGCATGTCTCCTAAGGAAACACCTTTAAACGGCTCAACTGCAGCCACCTTGGGCGGCTGGGGGTGGTTACAGAACAAGCATCTCAACCGTAAATTCAAAAAAAACTCAGAATTCAAAATTTCCAAATCCAAACCTTACCAAGTTCACCTGCCCATGGCACGTGGGGCCCTGCATCACGGCACAGACACCTGAGCAGAGCGGGCCACGCGCTCTGGGACCCTGGAAGGGAGCCAGTGCTCTGAGTGGGACCTCACTCATCAAGGCTGGGCCTATCAGGACATCCTCCCTGCTCTCTCGCTGGGGCCTCACCCTAAAGAGGAGCCATGATTCTGGAGGGTCAAGGGTATAGGACCATGCAGTGGGGCGAAGGGTGCAGGGACAGCCCCACGACCTGCCTTCGGGGTGCCATGCTCTGTCCACTGAGCCAGCCCACCCCGGTGCTGAGGACGGGCTCCGTCGAGAGAGAGGGGAGCGGAAGGTGTCAGCCTGGGACCTCGGAGAAGCCGAGGAGGATGTGGCCCTTGGCATAAGGGGCCAATGTCACCACAGGGAGTAACATCTCGCGTTAGAGAAGTGAAAGCACTGACGCATGGCAAGCCAAGGTGTTATGCCTGCGTGCTCCCCCCAGCACCCCGCCCTCCCAGCAGCCTCCCCTCTCCTCCCCAGAGGCGGGGCTCACCCGGAGCAGGAGGCTCTGCAGGTCTTCCGAGTGAGCCCACTGCTCCAAAACGCCAACCAGGGTCTCGATGTACCAGGAGCCGCTCTTGGTATCCCTCCAGGAGACAAAACCTTGGGAAGGAGAAAGGCCGGGCGTTGTTGGAGCCACCCCGCCCCATGCATGCAGGCGCCACCCCCCCAACTCTGACCCATTCACACATCCAGCCCACCGCTCTGCGCCTGTCCCACTCCCCTGTCCCGCGTGCCATCTGATTTCATCCTCACCACCACCTCGTGGCGTTGGCTAGGATTCCAGCTTTCCAACAAGGACACCAAGGCTCAGAGAAGTCAAGTGACTCCTCCGAGGGACCAGAAAGGAAGGACACTAACTCCTGCCCCACCTGCCACGTGCCGGGCACTGCGCTCAGCGACGTGCCAGTCACCTCGAGAAGCCCCGTGACAGGTAGGATCCTTAGTCCCACTTTAAAGATGAGAAAATGAGGCGAGGCCAGGATTCGGTGAGGCACACAAGCCCCAGGGCGCATTCCTCCATAAATTTTGTATCCCCGGCGCCTCGCCTGCCTGGACCCGAGGCTCAGAGAGGTGAAGTAACTTGCTCAGGGCCACACAGGTGGGTAGAGGGGAACGGAGACTCAGGCCCAGGTGTTTTCTCTCACAGCTGCTTCTGGGACCGATGGGGGGCCCCTGGCGGATGCACTCACCTGGGAAGGTGGAGTAAGACACGAAGATGTCACTCGGTGTGGGCAAACTAGACACGGCGTCCGGCTGGTCGTAGCTGCCGGGGTGGTCCTGGAACGGGAAGGCGTCTGGCTCGGGGTTACCGTCAGGGGCCCTGTCCTCACGGGAAGCAGAGACCACCTCAAACCCATGGTCCTTCTGCCCTGCAGGGAGCGAAACCAGACAGCACTCGTCACTGAAACACACAGACCACAGCTCGGGCCCCATGTCGCCTGTCCCAGCCCAAGACCGCCCGCTCCCTCTGGAGTGGGGTTCCCGTGCTGGGCAAACACACGTTGGAAACTGAAACAGAAGTTTTACTTTTGTCTATGACAAGCGTTTTACACATTCATTAAGTAAAATTTGGGGGCAGAGGGTGGAAAGATGCAGCTATAATGTAAAAAACAGCTATAAAAAGTTACAAGGTGTGCACCCAAAAGAATTCAAAGCAGGTGTCCAAAGGAAAACGTGTGCCCAAAGGGTCACAGCCGGACTATTCCCAACAGGCAGAGATGGGAACAGCGCAAGTGCCCATCCACAGGTGGCTGGATGAGATGTGGCAGAGACGTCGGATGGGAAGTGCTCAGGCTCAGAAAGGAACGGAGCCTCCGCTGGTCCACAGCACAAGTGGGTGAACCGTGGGAGCACGCGGAGTGAGAGAAGCCGGACACTAGAGGCCTCGGAATACGACTCCATGTGCAGAGCAGGCAAATCCCCAGAGAGGACAGCAGGTTCGCTGTCGCCAGCGCTGGGAGGAGGCGGGGACTGGGGCGGAGCTTCCTTTTGGGGTGATGAGAAAGTTCTGGAATTAGATGGTGGTGATGCGAATGTCCTCCATGCCACTGGGTTGTACACTTAATGGTTAAAATAGCAAGTTTTATGTCATTAAGAAAACAAGTCATAGTATTTCAGCCTTACAAATGGGAAGGAGCCCTGACCGGTTTGGCTCAGTGGATAGAGCGTCAGCCTGCGGACTGAAGGGTCCCAGGTTCGATTCCGGTCAAGGGCATGTACCAGTGGGGGGTGTACAGGAGGCGGCTGATTGATGTTTCTCTCTCATCGATGTTTCTAACTCTCTATCCCTCTCCCTTCCTCTCTATAAAAAAAATCAAAAATATGTTTTTTTTAAATGGAAAGGAAATTTTGATGCGTGTTACAGCTTGGACGGGCCTTGAGGACATTCTGCAAAGTAAAACACGCCGGTCACAGAAAGAAGGCAGCTGAAAGGGCTTCAGGAAAGAGAGGCGGAGGCGGAGTGGCCCAGAGGGTCCCTGAGGGCAGGGTGTCTGGAGCAGGGGCCTGGGACCCAGCCTCCGATGTGAGACGGGAGGACAGTCCTGGTGGGAAAAACGGCCAGCGGTTTGGGTGGCTCGTTTTTGGTGGGAAATAGCAAGGAGGTCACAGCTCACCCAGGAAGCTGGGGTCCCATCTGCAGGAACAAAGATGAGACAGCGATGGTTCTGGCAACCCCATAACAGCCACTCCAACATCTGCTGACCCCGCACCCCACACGGCTGAAGCTCAGAAACTTGGTAATTTGGGTTCTCACAGCTCATGGGCAGGGGCCAGGAATCTGCCTTATATCTTCCTGCCTCTCGGCCCCCATGCTGTGCCCCAGGGAGGCCCCCACACCTGCAAAGGGGGCTTGAGGGTGTGGAAGCTGGACTGCAGCTTACTCAGGTCGCTGTGTCTGGTTATTTTCTTGGTTGAGATTCTAGAATCTGGGACTGACCTGAGTGGACCAGGGGAGGGACCTGCGATGTGAACGTGGGACTGCGGCCAGGGCCACCTGGGGAGCCAGGTGTGGTGGTCGGGGGTCACTTCAGTGGACAGTGGGGGATGACTAAGAATGGCCTAGCAGCAGTTCTCAACCTGTGGGTCGTGACCCCTGAAAATACATCCTGCATATCAGATATTTACATTACGATTCATAACAGTAGCAACATTACAGTTATGAAGTAGCAACGAAAATAATTTTATGGTTGGGGGTCACCACAACATGAGGAACTGTATGAAAGGGTCGCGGCATGAGGAAGGTTGAGAACCACTGGCTAAGGAGACAGAGGTGGGCAGAGGGACTGCCCGTGAAAAGCGGAGCAGAGACAATAGGATCCGAGAGGGGACTCTGGGGAGAAATGAGTGGGTCGAACAGGGGACGCTAGCCGTGTGTATTCACGTGTCACCCTCATTCTACAAACCTGGTACGAAAGCCTAGCTCCCGGGTTACGCGCTGTATGCACAGCTTTGTTCTTAAGGAGGCTCGATCAGATTTCGCTCACAGATACTTTCATACGGTCCTATCTCAAATGCAGAACTCCCCGGGGGCAGGACTAACTCCTTCCCCGTCAGCGAGAACATGCAGTGGGGAGAGGACCTGCTGGCTGAGCACCTGCAACCCACAAGCACTGCAGCCTCCCGCGCCTCCACCTGCCTTCTCGGCAGGAGCTCCAACAGGGAGGCCCTCGGCGGCCGCCCCGTGCATCGCCACGCGGTGTCACCGTGCACCATGCTGCTTACCAACCCTCCACACCCAAGTTCCCCACTTGGACGCGGGTTTCCGCCCGGGTGCCCGCGCTGCCTCTCCGTGAAGAGCGTTAGAGGATTTTTAAATGGTTTTACACTGTAACAACAGGGAGCTCTAAAACAGCAACCAGAATCCAGGACAGACTTTCTGCTGCATGTCAACAGGACACCCCGCCAGACACACTGAGATGGGGACATGTCTATTTCTGTTCTCAGCTGACAGGCCGCCCCCGTGTGGCCACAGCGGTCATCACAAGCACCTGCGGGGGCTCCGCAGGGACCAGACCGCCCAAGGCAGCTGCATTCCAGCGCGGGAACCTTGGTCTTCCCAGCGAGTTGTTTGGGTTTGTTTTTTCATGGCGGGAGTCTCCATTATTTCAGATTTCACTCGCAGATATTTTTATATGCTTCTATTTCAAGTTCAAATAATTAGAATCTACATAAGATGCAACCAAACTGTGAGCTTTGTGCCAGGCGAGGACCCGCCTGTAGGGCAGACAGGCCTGCCCCTGCCCTGGGAGAGCTGACCAGGGCATGAGGTTGTCTCAACACAAGAAGGTGCTGTGAGCCCTGACCGGTTTGGCTCAGTGGATAGAGCGTCGGCCTGCAGACTGAAGGGTCCCAGGTTTGATTCCGGTCAAGGGCATGTACCTTGGTTGCGGGCACATCCCCGGTGGGGGGTGTGCAGGAGGCAGCTGATCCATGTTTCTCTCTCATCAATGTTTCTAACTCTCTGTCCCTCTCCCTTCCTCTCTGTGAGAAATCAATACAATATATTTTTAAAAAGAAGAAGAAGAAGAAGGTGCTGTGACAGGGAAAGACAGGAGCGGCCGGAGCACAAGAGCCAGCTAACCCTGAGGTTGGAGGAAGCAGGTGTTCAGGGAAGACTTCCTGGAGGCGGTGACAGTTAAGTTTTAACCAGAAGGATGGATGGTCAAGAGTTGGCCAGGAGACAAGGCAGAGGATGGCACAAGGAAAGGCAGAGGGGCAGGCCAGAGCCTGTGGCAGCCCGGGAAGGTTGAGCGGCGCTGGGCAGGCACAGCATGCCAGGCTTGGGGAGGCAAAGTGGCCGGGGACAGATCACCAAGGGCCTTGTGGGCCCCACTAAGGAGTCCGAAGACATGGCAAAGATCCTCCGTGCTACTGAGAATGGGTATTGGGGCGGGCACGGAGCTGGAAGACAGGCTAACTAACTTTCCCAGAAAGCTGGCCTCCCTTTCTTGGGGGTAGTGGGAAGGAGATCTGGTTGAGGGAGCTTAGGAGAATGACAACAAGGAAAACGAAGGAGTTTTTTCTTTTTCTTTTGTTTTCAATCCTCCCTCGAGGACATGTTCAGAGAAAGGAGAAGGGATAGACAGAGAGAGAAACATCAATGTGAGAGAGAAACATCGATCAGTTGCCTCCCTTTCATGCCCCAACCAGGGATTGAATCCGAAACTTAGGTACATGCCCTGACCGGGAATCAAACCCGCAACCTTCCAGCGTACAGGATGACACTCCAACCCACTGAGTCACACCGGCCAGGGCTGAAGGAGTTGTTCTTTCTCCGCCACTTGGTTTATTTTTGTCAAGTCTCTGGCGTTGAAGGTGCCAACGCTGCAGGAACCTCTGCGTTGAGACCTCGAAAGGCTGGACAGAGCTGACACCTACTCTCGCCAGATGCAGGTGCTGCCGCTTGAACAACAGCGACCATGTCTGGGCCCTGTGCCTGCCTGGAGAGACCCCTTGGATATCGTGGGGGGCTGGATGGAGCAGGAGGCAGGCGGCAGCTCCTTCTCCACCCGCTTCTCCCGCAGGGAGGCTGAGGACCTGCTTACCTCCCCCGCAGGCCTGGATGAAAAACAGCTTGGGCTTCCCTCCCAGACTGGGGCAGCTGGTCCCATTGAAGATGTTCACGATTCTCTCCACGGGCACAGGACTCCCATCTGTGCCATAAACAGCCCCCGGGAACTGGAGGTGGCTGGCCTAGAAGACCAAGAACCCTGGTTACAAAACCAAGAAGCCAGGGAGGACTCCAACAGCCTGCCCGGGAAGCTGAGGCCCCTACCTGGCAGCCGTGAGAGAGGATGACCACCACGCAGCAGTCCAGGGCCCCGTGGTCCCGCCGCGCCAGCTCCATCAGAGCCTGGACTATTTGCTGCAGAGAGAAGGGTGCAGGTGAGCCAGACACCGGCGGATCAGGTCCCCATCCTGGGCACCTGGGCAGAGCACCCTCCCTGCTCCCAGGGCCAACATGGGAGTAATGACACGCGTAGCAGTCACAGCAGCCACCATTCTTGGGGCAAAGGTGCTGCTGGGCACTGTTCACTTAATCCTCACAGCGACGCTGGCAGGCGAATCCTGTGCTCTCTGTGTAGGCAATGAAACTGAGGCCTAGGAGTCACCGCAAGGACCAGGAGGGCCAGTCCTCCACCCAGGGCTCTCCGAGTCTGAACCTAAACTGGAAACCACTGGGCAACACTGCCTCTCATGGTCCAACAGACCTAAGGGCTAGTCCTGGGGAGTCGCCTGCATTCAGGGTCCCTCACAGGGAGTCCGCCCCGCCTCGCCCGCCTCTCTGCAAGGACAAGGCCTCACCTTGGCAGTCAGGTCGCTCTCCACCTCCACTGCGAAGTGCAGCAAGCGGAAGCATCTCTGCAGCTTCTCGCAGTCCACGTGGGAGCCCTTGCGGGTGCTGAGCCCCGACTGAAGGCAGAAGTTCACGTTGTTGATAATGAGGCAGTGGCCACAGGGGTCCGCGTTCAGGACGTACGCCTGCCAAGCCCAGGGACCAACGTAAACTGGGGTCTCGCTGCTCTCACCAGGCGGGAAGGCGGGAAGGCGGCCCCTGGGTTTCACTCGGGTGGTGGGCAAAGGGCAATCGGGAGCAGTGAGACAGGAAAGGGGTCTGCCCTGCCTCTGAAGGAACAGCGGGGTCTACGCCCAGCATCGCAGGGCTCAGCAAACAGACTGCAAAGCAGACCGAGGGGAGCACTAGGTGTGATGTTCAAATCGCTCAAAGTGGGGAGATCAGTTCCCACGACCGTGCTCAGGGGTGGGAGCTGCTAGCTTAGAAATCCAACCCCACAGGCACGCACCCCCAAAGGACCTACAGACCGCCCAGTCCAGGGGAGCGCTGAGGATCATGTGGGTGACTCTGTGGGCAGGCTCGTGCCCAGGCCCACCTCGGAGCACTGACACCACTTCCTCCCCAGGCTCAGCATTTCCCTTGTAATCCTCTCTCCCATCGGCCTGTTCATTTTGTCTGTGGTATGTAGCACTCTTTCTACTCATATATTTCTTCCTAGAAACATATAAAGTATCCCAGCACAGAGGCCAGAGCAGTCACACAATAAACGCTGTGAGTGAGCGAGGGAGTGACTCGGCCTGGGGTGGGTGCCACAGCCAATTCTGACCCCCTGACGTCACAGATGAGGAAAGGGCAGGGTGGGCCAACCTGCTCCAGAAAGAGCTGAGCCGGAGTCAGGAAGCTGTAGGGGTCTGGGACCGGGACCCTCTCTCCAGCTGGGCGGGGTTCCCTGAGCTCCCGACACAGCTGCAGGGAAGGGCCTGGGGAGTAAGGAGCAAGAGGGCCCAAAGCCAACGCAACTGGCCCCAAATCATATGAATGCTCACCAAATCAGCGTTTCCCCTCCGTCGCCCGTGAGAACCTGGAGAGAGAGACAAAGAGGGAACACATGAATGTCAAGGTCCAACAGGGGAGGGGCCAGGGGCTCTGGAGCTGAAGAATACAATGAATAAAATAAAATAAATGCAACAGAGAACATCAATCTCAGACTTGACCAAATAGAAGAAAGAATCTGTGACGCAGAAGACGAGTCATTTGAAAGTACCCATTCAGAAAAGAATACATGCTTTTCAGAGGAGGGGCTCCCAAAATTAAAATATTCCACCCATCCCCTATGAGTACTCAGAAAGGCAAAACCAAAATTAAATTCTGAATTTCAGCCTGCCTGGCTGTACCAATGGCCACGCCCACCTCTCTCAGTACTCACGGATATCACTGAATCCTCCAGCACCAATGTCCACTGGCCGGGGCACCCCTGGTCTGAGAACCTGTGGATAGAGCTCCTCTGGCCCCAACACCACTGGAGTGAGTCTGCCTGGGGTCAGCTTCGACGGATCCTGCTTCACTACTCTTAGCTCCTCTGGTCCGACCACCACAGGCCTGAGGTCCCGGGGTCTGATGGCTTCCGGATTCCGCCTTGCTGCTTGGCTACTCGCTCTCAGCAGTGAAGCCAGGCTCTGCTGGCCTGTGTCCTCCAAGCAGGAGATGAACAGTGGAAGGGCCTGACTCCCTCGAGTCTCCAGATCTATGACCAGCTGCCTGGCCTGATCGCGCCGAGACCCAGAGCCGGCCCTCTGTTTGGACAGAAACACATGGCGCTATTTATTACTCACACACTTTCTTGTGACTCTCACCCTGTCCCCCTATTTCCCAGATAGCATAAATCTATAAACAATCAGCCATATGGGCAAAAACTGAGCCTGCCTTTCCTTATCTATTCATTCAGTATTTTAGAGGCATTTACTATGTGCCCAGGGCTGTGCCAAGTGCTGAAAATACAGCAGGGAACAATCTCGGTCCTCAAGGAGCAAACATCATGTGGGGACTGCACACAGATAAATCAATAATGACACAGCAAAGAGAGATGTGCCCCCGGGGAAGCACAAGGGACTGGGAGAGTACAGGGGCATCCAACTCAGTCCTCAATGGTCAGAAAGTCTTCCAGCAGGGGACCTTAGCTGAGGCCCTAGAGCAGCGGTCGCCAACCTTTCGGACCTCACGGACCACCCGGACCACTGGTTGGCGACCGCTGCCCTAGAGAATATTAGGATATGAATAGCAAGATGTAATGATGGAAGCAGAGGCTCAAGTGATGTGGCCACAAGCCAAGGAATGCCGGCAGCCTCTCGAAGGAATGGATTCTCCCCTGAGCCTCCAGAAGGAAGCAGCCCTGCTGACACCTTTATTTTAACCACTTAGGATTCACTTTGGATCCTTGACTGCCAAAAAGGCAAGAAAATACATATGTGTTGCCTTAACAAAAAGAAAAAAAAAGTAAGTGTGAAATAGAAAATGTAAGTTGGGATGGGGAACTGTAGTGAGGGATGAGGCATTTGTGTGGTCATGTCAAGGAAGCTGTGAGAAGCCACGCAAGAGTTTTAAGAAGGGAGTGACAGAATCAGATCTGCCTTTTAGAAAATTCACCCTGGAGGCAGGGAGGACAATGAAGGGAGTGAGCCACAGCCAGGTCGGGTGGTGGCAAAGGTGGAAGAGAGCAGTGAGAGGGCAGACCACAGAAATAAGGAAGGAGAATGGACAGGATCTGGGTGGACGGTGAAGATGGAGAAATGGTTAAGGTTGACAGGTGTGGGGATGAAGAGGCCGGTCACTGAGACAGGGAGTGGAGTGGGAGCAAGAAGATACTGGTTATCTGCTGGTTGTCCTCTGAGACCCAGCCCTGGGCAAGTTCCTCTGGATCCACAGGAATAAGACACGGCCCTATCCTCAAGGTCCTTCAGCAGCACTGCCCACGGGAACATTTTGAGATGATGGAAATGTTCTTTGTCTGCGCTGTCCAATACGGCAGCTAAGAAAGTGCTTTTAAAGAGAACCTCCAATGTTCAACTTTATTATTCCCTCCACTACCTGCATAAGGCCGTTCATCTCCAAAACCCCTTACAAAACATAAACTTAACACATGAGGGGCTGGCCAAGGAGGACAGGGCACAGCCAACTCCAACACGTGAGCCCCTAGTCTGTGGCTGACACTGCTGTTTCACACGCGTTATTTCATTTAGCCCGCAGGGCAGTACTAATGTTGTCCCCATTTCACAGCCCAAGAAACTGGCTCAAAGAGGGTGACCTGCCCAGGGACAGGGTGCCAGGCGATCTGTCCCCCAAGTGGATAATGCTGTGGACCTCCATGCTAGAGGGGAAACAAACACGCCTCCTGCTGGCCAAAGCACAGCGCTGCAGCCGCTGGTGTGAAGGCGCGGGATGGCTTTACCAGCAATGAATGCAGTGGGCTCGCTGCCGGGAAGAAAAACGAGGTTCCCCACAACCGTTTCCCAAAGGGGGTGGGGTACTGGTTGGCACGGAGGGGGATTCTCGGCCATTAAGTTACGTTGTGGCTCCAGCAACTCTCTCCGCGCGGCCTCTCCGTCCCCATCCGTGACTGAAGTCTGCGCCCGGCAAGGGAACAGGGGCGGGGGGCGGGGGGGGGGTTGCTGGCTGGGAGGGGGCGGGGCGCACCTGGATGTCCTCGATCATGTCGGGCTTGAAGAGCTCGCAGGTCAGCAGAGCGTCCCAAAGGTTGGCCACCTGCAGCTCGCGGACCAGCTGCACCCGGCACCGCCGCAGAACCTGCCGGTCAGCTTCGTCCATGGCGAGCAGACCGCTGGGACCCCAGCCGCCTCCGTCAGCTTCCGGGCCTCCGCCACCGCGCCCCGCCCCCTCCCCGGGACCCGCCCCCGATTCTCCCTCACCCCCGGGGTCCCGCCCCCAGGCCCGGCCACCTCCAGGCTCCGCCTCCGAGCCCTGCCCCGCCCCCCGCGCCAAACCACGCCCCAAACACACACCCGCGACGCTGCGGCTGGCCCCCAAGACCTCTGGCTTTTACAGAGGCCTGGAGTGGGTCACACTGCTAGTCACTGCTGTGCCTGGAGCCACGGTCTGTCCCTAGAGGCCCCTTCTCTGCCCCCCGTAAAACCATAAACCTGCCGCCCCGCTGCCCGTTTCTCATCGTTCAGTTCCAAACTCGCGTCTCATCCAACCAAGACCACCTTACACGGTCTCCCCTTCCCTTCCCTGCTCTTCCCATCTTTCCTCCCGCCCACAGAGGAAAAACACGGATGGAAATCTACTCTTTGGAACCGCCAGTTTGCACCGCTCATTTCCACATTTGAAAAGCAATTGCTCCAGTTTATGGAGTCCCAGCCACTTTACATCACATTACCTCATCTGTCCCTGACTACCGTACTACCAGGGAAGTATTTTCCCCCCTTTACGTATGTGGACGCTGGGGCTGGAGGAAGTGAAGTCACCGGTCACAATCACAGAGGCAGTGAGTGGCAGAGGCGGGAAAGATTTACACTGGAACCTGACTGCAAGTCCACGCTCTCAGAATGTATACTCTTGAGCAGCAAAACCTCAGCCCCTTTCATTCATTTATTCCACAAATATTTATTGCAATCCTGTCTGTGCCAAGGTCTGCGCAAGCTCTGAGAAAACACACACACACACACACACACACACACACACACAACAAAAGCCCTGACATTAGGAGCTTATATTCCAGTGGGAGAAGAGAAATCCTATATAATAAAAGGCTAATATGCAAATAGACCAAACGGTGGAACAACCAGTCGCTATGATGTGTGCTGACCAACAGGGGGCACACACAGAACATGGCAAGCATCGGGCATGGGGGGATGGTGGATCAGGTGAGCAGGGGTGCCAGACCAAGGCAGGGCACCTGTCGCTGTCATGGGGATGAGCCTCTGGTGGTTACTGAAAATTCTTTGCTCCTGTGCTCCATGGTCCTCCACGGTCTCGCACCTGCTGCTGGCGGCCCCAATCTCTCCACACTGCCGTCAGCAGGTGCAAGCAGAGGCTGCCAGCAGACAGGGAATGGGGGCTGCAGCAGTGGGAGGGGCCAGGCTGGGGTGCAGCCAAGACCTGCCCCTGTGCCCCCTGTGCCCCCTGCAGCCTTGCGGCCCACAGTTCTTTTCAAGGTGCACGAATTCGTGCAATGGGCCCCTAGTGATAAAATAAAAGATGTAGTATATTAGATGGTAATAAATGCAAAGGACATAAACATAAATAAAAACAGTGCAGGGAGGATATGAAATCTATATCTGTAAAGAACCTATCTCATTGGCTCAATGAAAGTTTACCTCCTTCACCTGTGCCTCTCCCTTTCCCCACCACCACCACACATCCCTTTCCCGTGCTAAGGGCAGGGACTGGCACTAAGGTGGAGCCGGCTTTTGGGTAAATGGGTTTAAGAGTCCTGGGTTCCAGGCCTTGGGAAGGTCCCTGCCCTCTCTCGACCTCAGTCTTCCCATCAGCATATGGAGGAGTTGGACTAGAGAGAATCCCTAAGGTCCTTTCAATTCTGACGCTCTAGGATTCTATGAATAGGCTGAAAGAGAAGCGGGACCAGCGATTGCTTCCCCACCGTAGCAACTGTTGCTAGAGCAGGCCATCTTCTGGTAGCACTGGAAACTCCTCCCTGGATCGGGGAGGTCTCCTTGGCATCCCATCTTGCACCGCGACTTAGCCTAGCTAGCAGGCACGTTTTGACCTCTTTGGTTACGATCATCCCTTTTGATCCAGCCAAAAAGCGCTCCTCATCCCCATGGTAACTGCGTTAGGTCCGCGCTCAGACGGCGTGGGGCCAGGGTCAAAATACACTTGCGAACAAGCAATCAGTCCCTGCCTTCGAGGCGCTGGGCCTTTAAGTACCACGTGACTCCCTTCAGGCTGGTCCCTCTCCCTCTTCCCCTCCCCAGGCCCCGGCGAGCGCAGCTGTGGACCAGACCCTCCTGGCCAGCGGACATCACTGGACCTTGGACTCTGCAGCCCTTGAGGCCAGTGCCCTTTCCCGGTAACTCCTTCCCGGCGTGACGCGCGGAGCGGCGGACGCGGCGGGGCCGGGCAGGCTCGGGAATTTCCCTTCCGTCTCCCTCTTCGTTGCGGGTCCCTGCTGGGCCTGGGGGGGCACCGGGAGCCGACCGGGCCCAGCCCAGGGCTCTCGGCGGGCAGCGGAGGAGGCGCCCGTCTCCTGGAGGGTGGCGACCTCCGGCGGGGGCCCGAGGCGTTGCTCAGACTCCGAGCGCGTCTGCGGAGCGGCTGCCTGGTTTAGGGGCTTTGGCCCAAGGGCGGCAGCCTGCCTACCTGTTGGGCAGATGGTTTCCTACCCGGAGGCCGGCACCGGCCCGCTGTCTGCAAACGGACTCCGCGGCCCCCGCCACTTGGGCCTTCTGTCTGGAGGCGACCGACACAGTTGAATAAGGCCTGATTGCACAGCACGACAGCAAAAGAATGATAGATAACAAGTACCGCTGATGGACTTGACCCTGTGCCCCGTAAATACGCCACATACGTTTAACTCCCAGGTTGATCCTTTCAAGACTGTCTTCTCCGCCCCCAGGTTTTGGATAAGGACACTGAGGCTTCACCAGTTTAAGTGATTTGCCCAAGGTCATACCGTGGTGGAGGTTGGGTCCCGGTCTTAGGCTGATCCCAGGGCCCATGCGTTTACCCAGTAGCTACATCCCCATCCGGACTCTTCGCGGGCTGTGCGTGTCTTGAAGGACAGACTAGGTGACAGGTTGCCTGATCGAGGAAGACATTGTTTTCCCATTTTATTCAGCATGCGTGCAGTCCTCAACGTCGGCCATCGGGTTAGTCAATGTGGTGCGGACTCTCAGGCAGCATTTAGACTTCTAGCTGTCAGAATCCACAGCTGTTAGAGCTTGCGCTCACCCTCTCAAGAAAGGTGCCACCATAGACACTTGAACCTTAAAACTTAGTTTATGAGAAGTCGGGATAAATATGGCCCTTGGGAAGCCTTTGTATGATATCCCCAAGATCACAATCCTGGAGTGCAAGTGTCGGTGCAATACAGCAGTACCGCTGTATTAACCAGCCAGGATTATTCCAGAAACCCTGGGTGAATTCAGTCACTACACTCACCAGAGAGGGAGCTTTAATATTTGAGAACCATGTCTGGTCTACAGCCTTGGTTATTAATTTCCCTTCACGTGGAAAACTAAATTTTTTCTCCCTACTTTTTCTCCAATGGAAGTGAAAACGTTGAGCATTTCCTGAGGTTTCCATTTATTGCTAACGATCAAATTAAAGAGCAGCTTCATTTTTTTGTTGTTCTAATGGGCTTGGTGAGAAAGAACAGAATTGGAGCATATTTAAATCATAATTGCGCCATTTTTTTAAGAGTATTTCACTTTTGTATTTGTACTTACTTAACTCCCAAGGATGCCACAACTCTCTCATTTGGTGATTTTGCACATGGTATATCTGATCATTTCATGAATTTATTTATCATATATACTAAGTGGGGTATTCTTATGCCTCATATTTTAAGTTTGCACTATTATTGTCAGAATAAGTGAAACAGTGTATTTGAGATGTAATCACCTTGATTTTCATATACATCTTCCCACATTTGCTTATCATTTCTTCATCTTATTCATTTTTAGTCATTTCTAATGCTTTTTTAATCCAAGGGTTCTGGAGAGTTGCTACTCTTATTGCTCTTCTTTTCATCTATAATTGTTCTATAATAATTCTTATTTGTGATGTAAATAGTTGTGAGGTTGTTGACTTTTTTTAAATGTAAGTCAAACAGCTTGACACTTTTCCTGCAAAATATCTTTTCTTTGTTTTGTTTTTCATCTCTGTGTCTTATACCTTGACCTAAAAAGGAAGACTGTCCAGGTTTCTACCACTGAAACTTGTTGCCTCTTCAATTATTTCAGCTCTGGAAAGGAGGAGAAATGGAAGTGAAAAAGTTGAGCATTTCCTGGCAGTTCTTGATAGTTCTGGTTCTGATCCTGCAAATTCTGTCTGCGTTGGCTTTTGACCCGTACAGAGTCCTAGGGGTCACTCGAAGAGCCAGTCAGGCTGATATTAAAAAGGCTTATAAGAAGCTCGTCCGGAAATGGTAGGTGAAACAAAGAAATAGTTTAATATAAGGTTAGGAGTTTTAGCAGGAAAATGAAGCCTAACTTCCGATTAGCTTTTATTTGTCTCTGTGTTCAATAAATATATAACATATATCTGTCTGAAATATTTTATTTGGGAGGTCTAATGTTCATGTTTTTCTATAATTTTAGTGATGTGACCCAAAGCCTGTGTTACTGTGAAACCCCCTTAGTTGCCCTAGATACCATTAGCATATTTAATATTAAGTAGGAGGGAACTTTAATGTTTAAAATATATATGTACTCAACAATGGATAAGCTACCCTTCCCATGATGTTATTCATAAAGTAACTCCTCATGCGTGTCCTTGTTAAAGGCAACACCATTCAATCCTAATTTCTAGATTATTACTTTTTAAGCTTTCAAACTATTTTAGAATAAGAGCTTTTTGCCCTCAATTTTTTAAATGAATATTCGGGGATTGAGTTTGTTATTTTATAGAAAAATCAGAATTTTACCTGTACATATTATATATGCTAGAGAATATATACATGTTTATGCATTAGTAGAATAGCAAGAAATTTAAAGCTTATTTTGGACAGACAGCATCAGTTTCTTCCACTAATACTAATACTGTGGACTTGCCTAAGTAGAAATGCTGGATTATAGCTGGAAGGGAACAGCAGGAGGGAAAGAAGACGGGAGACTACAGCTGGGTGAACCAGGCATAAGAACAGGAAGAAGGTTGGGATGGGAGCCATCACTGAGCACCTACATGCTAGGCTCCAAGTTCTATGTTTATCTCATTTAAACCTTATAATTACACTTTGAGGGAGGGTTTTGCTGTCCCAGTTTGATGGGTTAATTCTGTATTACCTCTGGCTTCCATAGTTTGACCTTCTGCACCAACAGGTAGTTTATTGCTTTGCTTTTTTTTTTTTAATCACTTACCTATCTGGGCAGAAGTAAGAGTGAGTAAATCAGTGTTTGGGTGGGAAGGAAGTCAGGCAGGAGCAAAATTGCAACATGCAGATGGCATTGCAGGCTGTGTGACTGCTGACACCATTATTCTTCAATGAAACATGTATCTTAGTTTTAAACTGGTTGCAATACAGTAAAAGATAGTTTTAAAATATAATGTTTTGAATGGATATTTTAGACCTTATTATCCATATCATGAAGAATCCAGAATCGGTTACTAAAAAACACAATCTCTAATTATGCATGGGCTCTTTTCAGGGACTCTTCACAGTAAAGTTGGTTTTGACATCACTTCAAACTCTTGCCTTTTTATGTTTAAAGCAAAATTTATAAATCTGCAGTGAACTCATAAGGTACTCACATTCTTTTGTACAGGACATGGCCTTTGGCAGCATTTTAGAAGCAGAAATGGCCCTGACCGGTATGGCTCAGTGGATAGAGCGTCGGCCTGTGGACTGAAGGGTCCCAGGTTCGATCCCGGTCAAGGGCATGTACCTGGGTTGCTGGCACATCCCCAGTAGGAGGTGTGCAGGAGGCAGCTGATGTTTCTCTCTCATCGATGTTTCTAACTTTCTATCCCTCTCCCTTCCTCTCTGTAAAAAATCAATAAAATATATTTTAAAAAAAAGAAGCAGAAATGATCGCTTTCGTATGTAAGACCTATTAAAACATACAGTTTTGACTTTGCTATCTTCAAAGCTGAAAGAGTATTATATTAATTAAATGAGTTATATGATTCTCTTCCTTAATTAGATTCTCTTTAGGAGTAATTCATCACCATAGAAATATATAGAGTATCATCCAGTGAAAGACTAAAATTTTACTTTACCTTGGATTTTCGCTGTACTATTTTCTGCTAAATTTTGGCTATGGCAGTGTTTTATCGTTGAAATAGTCTGTCTCCTTTTGTAATGGTTTTATATGCACTGAAAAATAGTAGTGTTTTCTCAAAATGAACTATAGCAGGGGGATGTGGTTAATTGCTGAATTGGATTTGTAGCCTTCCTCTCCTATGTTTTATAATAGTGTTGCTTAGACTTCTCAAGAGTGAGCCTCTTGCTTTGTGAAACCATTTAAAATAACTTTTTTTTCTCAGGAGAACTGTTTGTCTTCCAATAAAGAAGTTTTATCATAGGTACTTTTATTTTGTCATCTACATTGGCAAAATAAACAATTCCTCCCACTCCAAAGAAAAGAGTTACAGAGAACAGGTTACAGAACATGAGAGTAGAGGAACACAAAATTTTATTTGAAGCAAAGGGGTATAACATGGCCAGTCACCTGAACAGTAGATTTCTCTAATACTTTACTATATTACTTTTAATGTTTATTTTCACTATTTTTCGTATTTTTTAATTTTTAACTACAGTTGTCATTCAAACTATATTACTCTTTCTACCTTTGTTTTTATTCCCTTAGAGGTAGCTAGACTACCTGTAGATGCCAAGTACAGTATATTCTTCCCTTTGAAATGTAAAGGATGTGTATAGATTGCAGTTTGTGAAATGTTTCATGCACTGAAAATAGCATTGAACAGCACTTTCCTAGAGCTGAAGTTATCTTTTTCTAACTGTTGTCAGCATTGTGCTGTCTCCCTGTGTTTAGAAAAATATTCCTTATAAGCTGAAGCTGTCCTGCAGTTCCCTCTGTTGCAGGATCTGTGGTTTTAACCCAGCTGCCCTCACAGCTCTCTTTGGTTCAGTCCCTTTAAAAGTCCCTTCCTACCCTTCACCCTACAGAGTTCTGTCTGTTAAATCTTTATTTGTATGATCACGTAACTTTTATCTTGTCAGCCCCTAGCCTGAGTTTGAATATTTAAAGCACCTTTTTTTTGTCATCCAGAAACATGCTGCAAAACCATCACCTTGTTTCCTTAAGTCATACTATTTTCTTTTCTTTTTCTTTTTGAATCCTTTATTGTTCAAAGTATTACATATGTCTCCTTTTTCATACTATTTTCATTATACCAGCTGAGATTTTCCCCATTAATATTCATAACAAGTATTATTAGGGAGTGATGTCCAAATTCAACAACCAACCATTTGTAGTTTCTTTATTTTTACTGAAATCAGGATGTATGGTATAATTCATTAAAAATATGTTCCTGCTAGAATAAGTTGGTCAAGTTGCAAATTGTTTTTATCCTGATATACTTGGTGCTGTTTTTAGTAGTCATTTGCTTCCCAGTGGATGTTCTCTTTCCAGAACCTTGACTAGAGGAAATTTACTAGAAGTTAGCAGAAGTGATTACATAAAGAATAAGGTCTGCAATAGAGTTTCAATAAAATGAACACTGAAAAATTAAACACTGATTTAGATCTTAGGGGGTTCTAAGGACATTAAACCCAGCCCCTACTTTCCAGGACTTTAAACTCCCCAAAGCTGAAATTGGTATAAAAACAAGCAGATTACATAATAAGATATGACCACAAGATGGATAATTGCTGGCTGTGTATAATAGCAAACAAATAGTTGTTCCAATATTAGTTGAAATCATTTTGCTTCTTAAACTGTAGACTTTGCTCACATCTTAAAACATGTGGCCTTGAAAACATTATCTATTTGCAGGTAAAAGGCCTGCGTAGGTAGAATGATAGCCAGAGTAATAGTAAAAACGAAAATGAGCTAGTTTGAACATAGCAGCAAGATGCTATTTGAAACATGGTTGCTATTCAACAAATTCATGTTGTATCCTTAAAGCTATCTCCTCTGTCTGACTGAGAAGAAATTGATATCGTTGATACCGTTCTAGCTTTGGGATGAAATGCCGCCATCGGAAAAGAAGTTGGTTCTTACAGATAAGTGACTTTAGCGTGAGCCAGCGTTAGCCGTGTTGGGGAGCACTGTAAAGGCACACGTGTTTCCCACCTTTCCTAGAAAATGCTGCAGGACTGTCTCCTGTTGCACTTTGAAACCGTGCCCGGCTGAAATACTTTGGGAAGAAATTGCCTGTTTTAAAGTTGCATTTTTTTAATAGTCATGTGAAGCAGCTGATTGCTTCTACCATTCATTTTTAAGAAACTGTCCTAACAAAATAGCCTTCCACTTGCCTCTGAGCTAGGGAACCTTGTGGACAAGGATGTTAATTGACCGTATGTGAAACATTAAGCCCATTCTCACCGCCTGCCCTTTTGTGTTTCAGGCATCCTGACAAAAACAAACATCCTCAAGCAGAAGACAAGTTCATTGAAATTAGCAAGGCTTACGAGGTATTGTGTCAAACTTTGGGATGCATCTATTAGCTCCTACAAAGCATGTCTAACTGTGTAATAAAGTCTTCTCAGACAGGGCATATTCCCTATGCCCTTGACCCAGTTTCTAGATGATGGTAGAGAGACCATATTTGGCCACATCCAGTGTCAGAACTAGTACCTGAGCACGTAAGCTTTTTTTTAAAAAATGGCCTAACCTGGCCGGTGTGACTCAGTGGTTGAGCATCAACCTATAAACCAGGAAGGAGGTCATGGTTTGATTCCTAGTCAGGGCACATGCCCAGGTTGCAGGCTCGAGCCCCAGTGTGGGGCGTGCAGGAGGCAGCCAATCAGTGATTCTCTCTCATCATTGATTTTCTATCTCCCAATCCCTTCCTCTCTGAAATCAGTAAAAATACTTTAAAAATAAAAATTAATAGTAAATGGCCTATTTTAAAGGCTTTAATTAGAACTGTAGGATTACCGTGAAGGTATATCTCTATTTCCTCTTTAGAAACTTACATGATGTACTCCATTGGCAGCACATATTCTAGAAACTTAAAGAACTACAGACCAATTTGCCTGTAGTTATTAATGTGACACAAGGTTGCAAATACATTTAAACACAAGATTTTCAACAGTTTTCTAACATGTCAGCTTAAGTAGTGTGTCCGGGAGACACAAAAGATAAGCTTCCCGCTTTGGGCAGGGTAATGCTCTTCACCACACAGCCCCGCACCTCGAATGATTTCATCCTAAAGCGGGGTCTCAAATTTCAGACATCAAAGTTATTTCTAAAACAAAGTCGGCCAACACACAAGACACTGAGCTCAGTCTGGGGTTACTTTTTGGTGTCCAGCTTTTCATATTTCGGTTTGAATCATTCCAATTAAGTGGCATGACCTAGTCAATTTTCTTGTGGTTGAGCCCTGGTGGTCAACATTATGTTAAGTTTTATTTGTTTTACTGATGTGCTTAGTATTATGATAGTTCAAAAGTCTTTAAATCCAAGATGAGCATGAGTAAGTGACTGGAGTAATTTGGTCTTGAAATACTTAATGTTTCTATTGAGAGAGTGTTCTGGATGGAGAGTGACTGATTTAGAATATCTAATCATGTCATATCTACATTTATTTTCTTCTCATATCTTCCAAGCTGCTTACAGGAACATTCTTTGGGTAAACTTTTTTTCGTTCCATAGATTTCTTTTTTTTTTCTTCGTTCTTTATAGATTCTTTCCCATGAAGAAAAGAGATCTGAGTATGACATCTACGGACAGGGTAGAGAGAGCCAGGACCACCAGAAGCAGCAAGAGCATCGCTTCCGCCAGTTCCCAGGAAATTTTTATTTTGAGGAATCGTTCATGCACTTCCCCTTTGGTTCTGAGCATCAGGAGCCCATTGATGAGAGACATTTATTGCACTTTTCATATTATGTGAATAAAGTGGTTCCCGATAGCTTCAAGAGACCCTACCTCATTAAGGTCACCTCAGATTGGTGCTTTACCTGTATCCACATAGAGCCTGTTTGGAAAGAAGTAGTCGAAGAACTAGAAGGATTGGGTAAGATAATTTTATTCACTGGAAGATGTTTATATGGGAGAACGTAACTTTCTAAATCTTGAGTTTTATGGGATGTTGGGGAGAATGAATGGTATGGTTTCTCTTCACAAGTTCATGGTGACTAGTATTTTTCAAGGACACATTTTCAGGGGAAATGAATCAGCCAATTTCACTTTGCATTATTAATTTGAAGCTTTACCTATATAGTCTTCTAACATCTAGCTGGGGGCCTAATACATAGGAGAAGCTTAAAAATGATTGGTGAACAAAGCAGCCCTCAAGCATCACTGTCAAGGCTGGTAGGATTTTCAGATTATTCGTATGGTATTTGTGATTTCATTCTGTATATTAATTCGCTAGGGCTGCCATAACAAAATACCACATAAACAACGGAAATTTATTTTCTCACAGTTCTCGAGATTAGAAAGTCCAGGATCGGGGTGTTGGCAGGGTTGGTGTTCTCTGCAGTCTCCTTGGCTTGCAGATGGTGGCCTTCCCCTTGTGTGTTCACATGGCCGTCTCTGTCTGTGTGCATGGTCTGGTGTGTCTCTTTTTCTGTGTACTAAACTTTTTATAAGGACGCCTGTCGTATTGGATTAGGGCCCACCCTTAGAAGGCCCCATTTTAACTTCAGTACGTCTTTAAAGGCCCACTCTCCAAATACATTCACATTCGGAAGTCCTGGGTGTTAGGGTCTTGCAAGGGGTAGGATGAGGGACACAATTCAGCCCATAACATCAATGGTCGTGCGTTACCATTCTCGATCGCAGGTTAGTCTTCCCTTTGTTTATTGTTACCACTTAGTGCCAGGAAAACCTTAGTGATCCAGGGAGGGTATTTATTTTAATAACTCCGTAAAGTTAGAGTTATTGAACTAAATATGTGTGTGTGTGTGTCTGTGAGAGAGAGAGAGAGAGAGAGAGAGAGAGAGAGAGAGAGAGCGCAAACCTATTTTAAGTAACTAAAAAGGGACAGACAGACTCAGCCTGAGGGGTATGTTTCTCTGGAGAGGCCATGCGCTGTAAAACCATTGGTTCATTTCTTCTAAAACAGACATTTCAACCTGTCGTTCAGAAGCACTCAGATACTCAGATTTGCCAAAATGCTTTCCTGAGATTGAATATTAAATGACAGTTTTTTTGTTAAGTGCCTGATATATAGGAAGCACTTAATAAATTAACCTTAGAAAATTTCTGATTAACTAGGTTTTCTAGTTTACCAAAGTTAAATTTTTGAAAGCGCCCATTTTATAAGCTTCTTTTAAAAATCTTCCTGAAATGTATTAGTCTACTTTCTTCAATTCAATGACCGTCAAGCACCAACTTTTTACTTACCCTTTTGAAAGGTGATTAGGAGTTGGCTGGGCAGGAAGCGGGGGAGTAACATTAGGGCAGGAGGAACAGTGCCAGCAGAGCAACATTCTCAGAAGAGCCAGCAGCAGCAGGGCGTGACTGGGTGTAGGTAAGGGGGGGGCGGGCAGGGGAGGAAGAGCTGGGAGCCAGGTAGTAAGGAGCCTTACAGTCCAGGCTAAGGAAGCTGGGCTTCATTTTTTAATGTGTAATAAAGCCAAGAAAAGTTTTTATATAGAGGAGTGACCTAATCAGACCTACGCTATAGAAAGCTAACTGTTAAAGCTACGTGAAGGACAGGTTACAGAACGTGAGAGCAGAGGAAAGGAGGTTACAGCCCTGACAAGGCGGCAACCACTGGCCTGAACTAAGGCAGAAGGAATAGAGAGAAGGACAAGTGTCAGATACCCCCTTCTGCTAGGTCATCATTTCACACCTAAAAATTAATTAGCATTTCTTCAACTGCCAGGGACAAAAGGCTTCATGTAGGTCCCCATACTTTTCAGGTATAGGGATCGGCGTGGTCCATGCTGGGTACGAGAGGCGCCTGGCCCGGCACCTGGGAGCACACAGCACACCCTCTATTGTCGGAGTCATAAACGGGAAAGTCTCCTTCTTCCATAACGCGGTTGTCCCAGAGAACCTGCGGCAGTTTGTAGAGAATCTTCTTCCAGGGAACTTGGTGGAGAAAGTAAGTACCTGGCTGAGCAGCAGTTGGCGAGGTGCCTGGGACTGACTGCTGGCTGCCCAGGCTCTACCTGTGGTCACTTGAGCAGGGCAAGCGACGTGTTAATTAATGTATCATTCACACCAGGTATTTTCCATGGCGTCTGTCAGAGACTGAAATTGAACAGATGAAGTAGAGAGACACAGAGCTCCTCCCCGTTAATAACCACTGTGCAGTTTTACGGTCCTAGGACTCTGAGCCTAAAATGACAGTGATTCTTATTCCCTAAGCCAGTGGTGGGCAAACTGCAGCTCGTGAGCCACTTGCGGCTCTTTGGCCCCTTGAGTGTGGCTCTTCCACAAAATACCACGTGCGGGCGCACACGTACAGTGCGATTGAAACTTCATGGCCCATGCGCAGAAGTCGGTATTTTGTGGAAGAGCCACACTCAAGGGGCCAAAGAGCCGCATGTGGCTTGCGAGCCGCAGTTTGCCGACCACTGCCCTAAGCAAAAGGTTGGACCACAACCTATAAGATAAAGGATTTCTTTCCGACTCATCGCCTTGTTCCTCTGAAGATACTTTTCTTATGAGACTATTCAAATTAAGCTCCGTCTAATTGTAGATTTAATGACCATATCTATAGAAAATACCAGATTCCATGAACACAAGTATTATTTTTGGAACTTCCAGAACATACAGTGATGCACAGTATGATGAAATTTCACATACAGGGTTGAGCTAAAGAAGCCAGGCACAAAGAGTTCATCCTAGTTTACGGTTTTATATTTAAGAAGCATTTTCCCCCCCGTCTCTTAAATCAGGGATCAGAGGAACTAGAACAGGATTCTTGTTTCACTTTAAATGGTTTGTTCCTTTAACAATACCAGGGAAAGTGAACATGCAGACATTTCCATCAAATTTCTTCCTGCACGGTTCATTGTCTGTCCTGCAGGATCATTACCTGCAGGAGGAATACTTGGTGGAATTATCTGGAAAGGAAGTTGTCAGAGAGCACGGTAGGCTCCTGAAACCATGATGCGTTGTCCTGCTGGTTCCTCCAGCCTTTACATAGCATCTGTTCTCTGCCTGGCACTGGGACAAGTGTTGAGGATAATTTTCACGTTCACAGTCTAGTGGGTGCTTTTTTCCCTCCGGTATATTAGAGCTGGGAAAGCCTTCCTGGCAGAAATGACCCTGTTCTGTATTTACCAGGTGAGGAGAGGGAAGTAGGGAATGAGTTCCAGGCAGGCAGCGGTCCAGGGCAGGAACAGCCTGCTTTGTATGAAGTAAGCATCAGTGAGTGGGAGAGGACTCCATTAGAGCATGAAGAGGAATCTTTACAGAACCTGGGCCTTGGCCTGCAGGTGATGGAGCAATTGAGCAATGAGGAGAAATGATCAGATTGAGGTTTTATAGAGATCATTCTAGAAGCAGAGTGAAAAGATACTTTTTTAAATTATTAACATATTTCTAGATAGAAATTTAATTATGCTTTTAATTTGTTCTCTCAGGATTATTTTAAAGCATAAACAGGGAAAAACAAAAGTAGCAATTCAGATGGCAATAAATGAAATTATGTAATGTATAGATGAGGTGGGCCCACTTATTTTTATCATCTGTTATGTTTTTGGATTCGTTTCAGCTGATAGGCCTCGCCCCCTTCCTTTACATGCCTTCTACTTTTTGTTTTGTTTCAAATATGTTTTCTTTTTACTTGAGAGAGAGGAAGAAAAAAGGAGAAACACCAATCGGTGCCTCCTGCACACCTACTGGGAGATCAAGCCTGCAACCCAGGCATGTGCCCCGACCAGTAATCAAACCAGCGACCTTTTGGGCATGGGACAATGCTCATCCAACTGGGCAACACTGGCCAGGGTTTCTACTTTTGGATGCTAGATAGTGTACCTTTTACCTGTTGGGTCCTGATATTGGGATGTCTTTATTTTCCAATAAATACCCCTGAGCTTTGTTCTGGGATGTGGTTAAGTTCCTTGGGAACAGTGGTCTTTTCAGGTCTTGTTTTAAATTTCTCTAATTGAGGACAGAGCAACATTTAGTCCAGGGCCAGTTTTGTGTCACCAAAATGGCAAAATCCCATGCTCTGAGTGATGAGAGTTTTGACTCTGGCTCAGGCACACTTATTTTTATTTAAGCTATTTTAAAAGACCAATTGGTGCATTATCTTCTGCATTAGATTAAGGTTAATAGATTAAGGTTAATTAAAAATTAGCCTGTAATGAAGCAAGAACCAACTTTGAAAGCTCATTTTTTAAATATTATGGTCAGTAATTATTTTAGAAAAGATTATGCTTTCAGAGTTGGAACACATGAAAATATGAAATCAACATCTCTTTTTATTTTTTTTAAATATATTTTATTGATTTTCACAGAGAGGAAGAGGGATAGGGAGTTAGAAACATCGATCAGCTGCCTCCTGCACACTCCCCACTGGGGATGTGCCCGCAACCAAGGTACATGCCCTTGACTGGAATCAAACCCAGGAACCCCGAGTCCGCAGGCCGACGCTCTATCCACTGAGCCAACCGGTCAGGGCAACATCTCTTTCTTTTTAATAGTTTTAGTCAAATGAAGACAAAAGCTTAGTTGCCTGCATTTCTTATTTTTTATAAAATATTTTACACATTTTATTTTATGTAATTATCTGTTGATTGAATGATAGTACAGTAGTTGAAAATTCAATATTGAAATTAACATTCTCTTTTCAATTGAAGGTTACAAATAAAAATTATGTCCAATTCCTCTCTGGCTGGCAGCAAGAGAATAAACCACATGTCCTTCTGTTCGACAAAATGCCAGTTATACCACTGCCATTCAAGGTACTCTGTGTGCTGGGGTAATGTTTTCTGTTATTTCCTTGGGAAGAACTTGTAGCCTGAGTGTCCTTTTTGTAGGTAAAAGCTTATCCCATGAGAAATGTTCAAAGACTAGAAATTTGCCTTAAACACTGTGCACTGAGCAGCTCCTGATGCTATTGCAAGGCTGTGCTTTCCGCACACATGATACATTGAATCTTCAAAAAACCCCAATGACCTAGACATTATCCCTGCTTTATAGACCAAGATCCTGAAACTTCGAGTGGTTTATAACAACCCAAGGTCCCCTGGCAGTATGGGGAGTATTGAGTCCCTTGAAGCCTGTCTGACTCCACAGCTGCCCTCTCAGTGAGACCCTAGTCTACACTTCCAGCACACCTCTGGTTGTCACTGTGACACGAGATGGTCACTGCCATCTCACATAGTTGGGGTACAGGTAATTCCTCAAACACTCCCTGCCCCTCACCCAGTGTGCATCTCAATAAGATGATGGTTTTTCTCTTTATGAAAGAAAAGAATTGTGTTGAGCTTTGTTGGTGCGGTTTTCATGCATGAACACCATAGAATTTCTACAAGTGTACAAGGGTGTAACAGCCCAAGCGGGGCCATACCATAAGCTAGTGTTCATCTGATGTAAGAAGTCACACTTGATTTGTAATTTACATGCTGTGCTATTGACCTCATTTCTTCCTCTCTCTTATGCCCTAACAGCTGACTGCTTTTGCACACAGAGACAGTTTTTTATTTGGATATGTGTATGTCGGTTCGAGAGGCGCGGAAGAGATGACGGGGCAGTACAACGTCAACGTCTATGTTCCCACCATCTTGATCTTTAAAGAGTACATAAACAAGCCTACAGACGTTATCGAGGTATGTGAGAGCCAGCTGGTTTCAAGATTGCCCTCGCATTTTATCTCGGGCCTTCATGTAAACACTAAACAGCAAAACTGAGCAAAGCAGGTGAGGAGAAGAAACTAGCTTTTCACTTCTTCCTTCAGAGACACAGAATTTACAAACAAGTTTGTTTTCCATCTGATTGGTACTCTTTTGCTCAAAAAAAAATATGATTTTATTGATTTTTAGAGAGAGGAAGGGAAAGGGGTAGAGAGATAGAAACCTCAGTGAGAGAAATATCATCAATCAGCTGCCTCCTGCACGCGCCCTACTGGGGATCAAGCCTGCAAACCAATCTGTGCCCTGACCCAAAATCTAACAGCAACCTCTTGGTTCATGGGATAAAGTTCAACCATTGAGCCACACTGGCTAGGCATCTAAAAATAATCTTTTGACAGAAAGTAGAATGGCAGTTGCCAGAAGCTGGGGGAGTAAGGAAAGGGGAGTTAGTGTGTGATGGGGACAGTTTCCATGTGGGAAGATGAAAAGGTTTGGGAGGTGGATGGTGGTGATGGTTGCAGAACAATGTGCAGATATGTAATGCCACAGAATTACACACTTGAAAATGGTTAAAATGGTAGGTTTTATGTTGTGTATATTTTACCACAAAAATCAAATAATAAACCTTTTCCCAAAAAATGGGCTAAGAATATGAACAAAATTCTGAGAAGAGATTCAAGTGACCAATAAATTCTTTTAAAAATTAAATCTCTTAAAAAAAATTAAATAAAAATTAAATCTCATTGCCCTGCCAGTGTTTCTCAGTGGTTTAGCATCGACCTATGAACCAGGAGATCATGGTTTGATTCCCATTCAGGGTACATGCCCAGGTTGCGGGCTTGATCCCCAATGTGGGACATGCGAGAGGCAGCCGGTCAGTGATTCTCTCTCATCATTGATGTTTCTTTCTCTCTC
The DNA here is from genome assembly GCF_964212035.1 of Myotis nattereri. Lineage (NCBI taxonomy): Eukaryota > Metazoa > Chordata > Mammalia > Chiroptera > Vespertilionidae > Myotis > Myotis nattereri. The sequence goes on along the minus strand of NC_138077.1, from coordinate 207,860,819 downwards.
CCTTCCTTTCTGAAATCAATAAAAATCTATTTTTCTTAATTAAATCTCACTAATAATCAGAAAAAGGCAAATTTTACATTTTCTTCTCCCATCAAATTGTTAAAGATTTTCAAAATAAAAATACTCAGAAGTGTTGGTAGAAAGAAACACTCTTTAAAATTTTCAGAAAAGCAATTGGGTGGTAATGAATCAACTACCTAGATTCATTCATCAGGAGTACTCCTGATTCATGTCCCTGTTTGGGCGCCAAAAAAAAAAAGAGTACTCCTGAGTCCCTGTCATATGCCAAACATTGCACTGCATGCGGGTATCCAGCCCCAAATAAAACCAACAGAATTCCTCGTCCTGTATTCTAGTGGGGACCACAGACAGCATAACATACTCTATTATGGTATGTTAGTGGTAAGTGCTGAGGAGACAAATAATGCAGGAAAGAGGAATGTGGAGTGTTGGGGAAGAAAGTTTTCATTTTAAGGTAAGGTCATGCTTGAGTAAAGACCTAAGGGACATGGGATTACATACAGAGATGTTGACACATTGTTTGTGGGTAGTTTTTATCACGCGCTAACAGGTGGCGCGGGCCATTTTTGCTAATTTTTTGCGCAAATGGCAACGTTCAGTAAAATTACGATAACTTTAGTTTACGTATTTATACGTTACCCGCATTCTACCGCTAGTCTATAAAAAACATATTAATATGTGTCCCACGCTCTACTACACTGGTAGAACGTATAAATACGTTTCCCGTATACAATGTGTTAAGTGTCACTCATAATAGCAAAAATGAGGGGGAGTATAAATAACCACCAGCAGGATAATTATTAGTACGTTTCAAGCAGGGACCTTATGTAGCCATTTAAAATGGCCATTCAAGAGTACGTAATGACCCTGGCTGGTTTGGCTCAGTGGATAGAGCGTTGGCTGTGGACCAAAGAGCCCCGGGTTTGATTCCAGTCAAGGGCACATGCCTGGGTTGCTGGCTCTATCCCCAGTAGGGAGGCAGCCGATCAATGATTCTTTCATCATTGATGTTTCTATCTCTCCCTCCCCCTTCCCCTCTGAAATCAATAAAAACATTTCTTTAAAAAAAAAGAATACTTAATTATGAGGATTATCTTCATAATAGAACATTAAAGAGCAAGCAGGATGCAAAATTGTATTATATTCAGTTTAAACACTGATCTCAAGTTTATAACATGAATGTGTGTGTGTGCATACACAGGAAAAACTGGAAATAGGTGAAAACATTAGTAGTAGTTATCTCTTGATGGAAAAATTATGTTAATATTTGGATTTTCAAAAATCCCTATAATGCCCGAGCCAGTTTGGCGCAGTGGATAGAGTGTTGGCCTGTAGACTGAAGGGTCCCAGGTTCAATTCTGGTCAAGGGCACATGCCCAGGTTGTGGGCTCTATCCCCAGTGTGGGGTGTGCGGGAGGCAGCCAATCAGTGATTCTCTCTCATCATTGATGTTTCTGTCTCTCTCCCTCTCCCTCTCTGAAATCAATAAAAAAAAGTATATTAAAAATATGTATATAGATCAGTGATGGCGAACCTATGACATGTGTGTCATAGGTGACACGCGAACTCATTTTTTTGGTTGATTTTTCTTTGTTAAATGGCATTTAAATATATAAAATAAATATCAAAAATATAAATCTTTGTTTTACTATGGTTGCAAATATCAAAAAATTTCTATATGTGACACGGCACCAGAGTTAAGTTAGGGTTTTTCAAAATGCTGACACGCCGAGCTCAAAAGGTTCGCCATCGCTGATATAGATCCTCGAGTGATGATTTTTTTAAATTGTTTTTTAAAAAAAGAAATCCCTATAATGAACATGTATTCTTTTATGTTTTTTAATGTTATTTTTAAAAAATCAACAAGGACCTTTTGACCTTCTTTTAAGGAAAAGAATGAGAAATTCTATTTACTGATTTGAGAGAGAGAGAAACATTGATTTGTTGTCCCACTTATTTATACACTCATTGGTTGCGTCTTAAATGTGTCCTGACCAGAGATTGAACCTGCAGCCTTGGCTTATTGGGACAATGCTCTAACCACTGAGATACTCAGCCAGGGCCAAGAAATTCTATAAAATTTTTATGTCATTCATTCAGTAATGAATGTAGTACTGCTATGTAATAAATACAGAGCCAGCTGTGACATCCAGAGTTAGTCTTTGTCCCCAACTCACAGTTGGGGAGGAGAGAGACCTAATGGCAATTCCTGTCCTCTATAGCAGACGTCTCACTTAGATGGGTGCCATGTGAACATGGAAGACAAGCACCTGAGACCGGGGGGAAGGGGAAGGACAATACGTGGGAGGTGGATTGGAAGGAAAGAAGAACAGGTGTAGGAGGAAGGTAATGAATTCAGCTATGGACATAGTGAATTGGAACTGCCTATGGGAAGTCTAAGGAGAGCTGTCCATTGGGCAATTGAATACAGGGATCTAGATCTTAGGATGAGCTGGGGATAGAGTTTTGTAGGTCATCAGTGAATGGTTAGAAGCTGGAGTCCTGAGTATGGGGAGATCTCCCAGACATCGTATGTGAAGTAAGAGAAGAGGCCAAGGACAAAATCTGGACAACCACCAGCAGATGAAAACGGTGCCTGACGGTGACAGAAGAAGCTGAGAGGGAGTAGCAAGGAAACAAACGCCATTGAAGGAAGAGGACAGAGGTCCCGTCAGTCGAGGCTAATCTGTGAAGATTGCCTAAATTGCTTTTTAATAATAGCTGCTACTCTGCAGACTTGTTATTACTCCTTCCCCAGGGAAACTTGTAAACCAAATGCAGTTGCAAAATTACTGACACAGTGGATGCTTCACCAATTTGCTCTTTAAGGAGGTAAAAATGCGTGCTTAACATAAACCAAGTTCTCCCAACGATTGGTGGCTTAGTGTGATGCTAGAAGCACCAGTTATTTCGCGGGGCTCTAGTTAATGTGTGTTCATTGGGTGTGCAGTGTTTACAGCCACGTTGTCATTTACTCACGCTCCTGTTGACGGACATTCCCGTGCTGTGGGAGCAGCGATGCCATGGCCAGGACATGAGTCCAGTGCGTCCTGAGCACAAGTTTCTCTACCACCACCGTTTTCAGAATGTGGTTCACAGACTCCAGGGTGGCGAGTCCCAAAGGCCCTTGAAGAAGCCTGTGAGATCAAAACTGTCTTCATAACCTTAGACATAATTTCTCCTCCTTTGGGTTGATGTTTGCACTGATGGTGCAAAAGCTATGGTGGGTGAAACGACCAGCAGGTAACCAAGTGCGTAAACCCCCCACCAGTGGTCATGTTTTTCTTCCTAAGCCCTTTCCATAAAAACAAGCAAACAACACTCATTTTACTTCATAGCCTTGATGAAGCAGTAAGAAGTATTAACTTTATTAATAAACTAGAGGCCCAGTGCACGAAATTTATGCACGGGTAGGGACCCTAGGCTTGGCCAGTGATCAGGGCTGATCTGTGGGGAAATCGGCAGGGCAATAGAGGGGGCCTCCCCACTGGCACCAGCCATGGCTGGCCTGGGGCCTGCAGGCTGGGGGAAGCTCCTGCGTTGAGCATCTGCCCCCTGGTGGTCAGTGTGCCTCATAGCAACCAGTCGTTCCACCAGTCGTTCTGCTATTTGGTCAATTTGCATATTAGGCTTTTATTATATAGGATAAATTGGCCCTTGAGTACACGTCTTTTGGTGTTTTTAATATTCTGTGTGATAAAATGGGAAGTTTGCATAAAACAGTCTGCTTGATGCCAAGTGCAAAGGTTGTCTTGAGGACAAGTGTCTGTGTGATTGTGAGATTTGAACTAAAAGGAATTTTTCTACTTCATCCAAGTTTTTCAATTCAATGAACTTCTTTTTTTAACTTTGTGACATAGGTAGCAATTCCTCCTTGACACACTGATAATGGTTATTTGAGTCTTCTCTTGTTTCCATGATTGGTTTTACCAGAGATTTGTCCATTTTATTAGCTCTCCCAAAGAACCAATTTTGAGTTTGTTAATTCTTCTGTTTCTTCTTTTTCTATAATTTTTGTTTCATTGATTTCCATTTTTACCTTTATTATACCCTTCTTTCTGTGTTTATCTTTTTGCTGTTCTTTTAAACTTCTTGAAACAGATATCTAATTCATTAATTTATGTTATATTCATTTTAATATAACCCTCTAAGTACTACTTTTATCTGCATCTCAAAGTTTTGGTAAATAGTATTTTCATTAATCATTCAAGTTCAAAATATTTTTTAATATCTGATGTATTTTCTTAGATCAATAGGTTATTCAGTGTGTGCTTCTTAACTACAGGGATGTTCTGGTTCACATTTTATATTTTCTAGATTGTGGTCCGAGAACCTGCAGTATATGGGGTGGGCAAAAGTAGGTTTACAGTAGTTTGTATGGAAAAAATATACAAGAGTAAATAATATAAGAATAAACTCTTTTTCATGTACATGCAACTGTAAAACTAATTTTGCGCCCCACCCCCCACCCCCCGTATAATTTTAGTCCTTCAAAATGTATGAAAGCTACTAATAACAAAGTGGTCATACAATTTTGTAGTCTGCCTTATATACTTAACTAGAGGCCCGATGTACAAAATTTCGTGGGGGGGGGTGGGGGGGGTGGAGGGGGTGGGGAGTCCTTCAGCCCGGCCTGCACCCTCTCTCAGTCTGGGACCCCTCGCTCCTTACCGCCTGCCTGTAGTGGAGGTGGGAGAGGCTCCAACCACCACTGCTGTGCTTGCCAGCATCTGCCCCCTGGTGGTCAGTGTGTGTTATAGTAACCGGTCGTTCTGCCATTTGGTCAATTTGCATATTGGGGTTTTATTATCTATACTAGAGACCCAGTGCACAAAAATTTGTGCACTCGGGGGGAAGGGGGGGTCCCTCAGCCCGGCCTGTGCCCTCTCGCAGTCTGGGACCCCTTGGCAGATAACGACCTGCTGGCTTAGGCCTGCTCCCGGGTGGCAGAGGGCAGGCCCAATCCCTAGGTGCAGCCCCTGGTTGGGCTCAGAGCAGGGCCAGTTGGGGAGTTGGGGCGGCGCCCCTGTCATGCACAGAGCAGGGCGGATTGGGAGGTTGCAATGCCACCCTCAGTCATGCTCAGGGTAGGGCCGATTGGGGGGTTGGGGCACCGGCCCCTGTCACACTCAAGGCAGAGTCGATGGGGAGGTTGTGGCACCACCCCCTGTCATGCACAGAGCAGGGCCGATCAGGGGGTTGGGGAGCTCCCCCCCATCACGCACAGAGCAGGGCCCATCAGGGGGTTGGGGAGCTCCCCCCTGTCACGCACAGAGCAGGGCCCATCAGGGGGTTGAGGAGCTCCCCCCTGTCACTCACAGAGTAGGGCCGATAGGGGAGTTGGCGCACTGCCCCTGTCACACACAGAACAGGGCGGATCAGGGGGTTGGGGCGCCGCCCTCTATCACCCACAGAGCAGGGCCAATCAGGGGGTTGGGGCGCTGCCACTGTCACACTCAGGGCAGGGCCAATGGGGAGGTTATGGCTCTACCCCATCACACACAGAGCAAGGCCTGTTGGGGGGAGGGGGGGTTGGGGCACCGCCCTCTATCACCCACAGAGCAGGGCTGATCAGGGAGTTGGGTGCCTTCCCCTGTCAGGAACAGAGCAGGGCGGATAGGGAGGTTGTGGCCCCGCCCCCTGTCACACACAGAGCCGCAGGGCGATCAGGGGTTTTGGGCGCTGCCCCCTGTCACGCTGATCCCGGTGCCGGGAGGCCTCTCGGCTCTGCTGATCCCGGTGCTGGGAGGCATATTACCCTTTTACTATATAGAATAGAGGCCTGGTGCACGGGTGGGGGCCGGCTGGTTTGCCCTGAGGGTGTCCTGGATCAGGGTGGGGGTCCCCACTGGGGTGCCTGGCCAGTCTGGGTGAGGGGCTGAGGGCTGTTTTCAGGCTGGGACTGAAGCTCCCAACTGCTCCTTTTTTTCTTTTTCTTTTTTTTTATTCTGGGCCAGCTTTAGCTCTGGCTCCAGCTCTTAGGCCTCCGCTCCTGAAAGCAGGTATCTGGTTTGTTTCGGTTCTCGAAACTCTGTATCAACTCCAGCTCTGAGATCCCGACTAGCTGAAAGTTGGTTTCTGGGGTTTTGTTTAGCGTCTGTATTTGTTACAATGTTGGAAACTGCAGGCTCAGAGGCCTGCAGCTGCCTGTGGGGAACGTTGGAGTCCTCCGTCACTGAAGCAAGCAAGCCTCATGTTAGTTTCAAGCTGCCTGGCTGCCGGCCGCCATCTTGGCTGACAGTTAATATGCATATTGCCCTGATTAGCCAACGGGAAGGGTAGCGGTCGTACGCCAATTACCATGTTTCTCTTTTATTAGTGTAGATAATAAAAGCCTAAGCGACCATTACAGCAGAACGACTGGTCCCTATGATGCGCACTGACCATCAGGGGGCAGACGCTCAATGCGGGAGCTTCTCCCAGTGGTCAGTGCACAGGAGGAGCGCCGCTCAGCCAGAAGCCGGACTCACGGCTGGCGAGCGCTGCAGTGGTGGTGGGAGCCTTTCCCACCACCACAGCAGCTCTAAGGAGCAGCGATCCAAGTGGTAAGGAGCAGCAAACAGGCGGGCAGTGAGGAGCAAGGGATCCCGGACTGCGAGAGGGTGCAGGCCAGACTGAGGGGACGCCTCCCTCCCGCCCCGCCCCCTCAGTGCACAAATTTTGTGCACCAGGCCTCTAGTATAGGATAAATTTGTTACTTTGGAGTTTAATTGTTCAGTTTGCTACAAATCTTAAATGAAAGTAAATTTGCCTAAAATGATTGGGTTTTTTAATCTGCCAACATAAAACAGTATACAGAGTTTGCCAGTGGAAGGAGCACATGGCTATCGTTTGACCTGAAATAACCATAGCATTGCCCCAACCCTGAATTGTTGAAGGTCACATGTTTAGTTGCTCAAACAGATCTTTCTTATTTTTTTATGTTACAACTAGAGGCCTGGTGCATGAAAATCGTGCACTTTGGGGGTCCCTCAGCCCGGCCTGTGTCTGAAAGGCCCGTCTGCACCCTCTCATAGTCCTGGACCCCTTGAGGGATGTCCGACTGCCGGCTTAGTCCCGGCCTAAGCCAGCAGTCAGACATCCTTTGCACTGTAGCAGAGGCGGGAGAGGCTCCTGCCACCACCACTGCGCTCACCAGCCCGGAGCCCGGCTTCTGGCTGAGCTACGCTTCCCCTATGGGAGCGCACTGACCACTAGGGGGCAACTCCTGCGCTGAGCATCTGCCCCTGGTGGTCAGTGCATGTCACAGCGACTGGTCATCCTCCGTTCGGTCACTTTGCATATTAGCCTTCAGTTATATAGGATAGCCAGGGTGAGCCACGTTTTTATTGAGTTACACATAAAGCTCATTTTCAGTGAGAAAACTGAATAAAATCAACTATTTCTTGGTTTTCCTCTAGGCCCCACATACGAAGAAGGAGGTCATTAATGACTTCATCAGCCAAAACAAGTATCTATTAGCAACCAGGCTCACCAACCAGAAGTTGTTCCAGGAACTCTGCCCCGTGAAGCGGTCTCACCGACAGAGGAAGTAAGGCCGGGCTTTGCTCTGCTTGTCGTGGCAGTGGAGGGGCCACGGCGCACTTTCCTACAGGCCATTCACACCTCCCCTGTGGCGGTCGGAGTTTATTCTTTATGTAGCAAATATTGACTGACAACTGTTAGAGCAGTGGGGTGTATTAATTCAGGGTCCCTTAGGACTAAGTTTTGGATGTGCCAGCCTGCCCTCGGGGTCAGAGAAGATTTCCCCGCCGTGTAACACTTCAGCCGAAACCTGAAGGATGAGTAGACTTCAGCCAGGTGTCAGGGAGAGATGTTTCCTTAAAGAAGCATGGAGTACGAGAGAGTCACTATTCCCACAATAGTAGGGTGAGTGTTTGCGGGTCTCGAATAGAGGCTCCACAAGGGCACAATCATTCTAGAAGTGCTCAGGAGATGTTGGGAGAGTGGATGAGTGAATGATAAGCTAAACTTCCCAGTGGAACCATCGCAAAGGAAGCCCTTCAGAATGAGGCTCAGCAGCCAGTGAGCTGAGAGGTGAGCAGCCGGCCTGTAGTGGAAGAACCAGGCCAGATGGCTTCTGAAAGGCCCATCTGCATCCAGGACTCGGTGACCATTGCCTCAGAAGACAGCCCTGAGTGTGGTAGAGGGTGGTCCGAGAAAGAAGTGTGTCGGGAACGACTTGGAAATATTTTCCCGTTAGACTTTGACCATGGAGTTTCTTTTTTTTTTTAAATATATTTTATTGATTTTTTACAGAGAGGAAGGGAGAGAGATAGAGAGTTAGAAACATCGATGAGAGAGCAACATCGATCAGCCGCCTCCTGCACATCTCCTACTGGGGATGTGCCCGCAACCCAGGTACATGCCCTTGACCGGAATCGAACCTGGGACCTTTCAGTCCGCAGGTCGACGCTCTATCCACTGAGCCAAACCGGTTTCGGCAGACCATGGAGTTTCTTTAGTAAATGCATTCACGTCTTTAGTGAATGCAGACAAAGGGTCCCTTCATGAGCACGTCCTCTCCTTCACCCTCACTTGCCATCACAGGTTCCAGCCGTGCCTCGGGAGTGCTGATACTGTCTTCTGTTGTGTGCAGGTACTGTGTGATTTTACTGATTCCCGAGGCCACCAAGTCGAGTCAAGCCTTTGAGGCCTTCCTGTCCTTCGCGCAGGCAAACTCACAAGACACATTGCGATTCATGCACGTCTACAGCAATCGGCAGCCGGAGTTTGCCAACGCCTTCCTGCCAGACAGCGAGACGTTCCGAGGGAAGTCGGCGGTGAGTCGTGGTCCCCGTCCTGGTCCTGATCCCAGCTCTTGACGAGCACTGGCACTCGATTCTGTGTCCTATTTCCTCGGGAGTTTTGAATACAAACTCCAGGAAACCCAGAAACCTCTGAGCCTGTTTTGAAAGCCTACTCTTAAAGGTCTTTCACCCTGGTGACCACCTCCTAGATTTTCGGCCTTTTACCTCCACAGAAAGCACCTTTTCTGTGAGTAGAGATTGAAGAGCATCAATCCTTTTCACCAGTTTTTCCTATGGCAGGTCTAGTATCGCCTATCTAGTTTGCAAAATCTTCCTTAAGCTACCAATAATGTGCTGTCGAAATACCCCTGCCTGCACTCACAGCATCCTGATTGATCTCTCCTTCCTTTCTCCTCCTTTGTCATCACTCTCTACAGTTGCATGAAATTCTCTTCATCATTTTGGTAGTCATGGAGAACCTCTCTAAAAACAAAGGGTTCCTTTATTATAAAAATTAAAAAGAGATTATCGAACAAAGCTTATTAAAAGAAAGAGCTTTAACTTTAACAGAAGCTTCAGAAAGTCACCATAAAAAGTCACCATAATTTCTTTTGTCAGAAAAATATAAATCTCTTGTAAATGTTTTATACTCATCCATATCTGTTTGAGTTTATTGCTGACTTCCTTAGACCCTTTTTCTCATCCTCTCTGAAGAGAAAACAAACAACAGTGACGTACCATTCTTTGAGAATTCTGATGGTTTTTCTCTTTTCTCCCAGGTGTCTATCTTTGAAAGGCGCAACATGGGAGGCAGGGTGGTCTACAAGACCCTGGAGGACCCCTGGACAGGGAGTGAGAATGATAAATTCATCCTTCTGAGTTATCTCGAGCAGCTGCGGAAAGACTCCACTCTTCTGTCCTCGGAAGCTGTGCTCCCCGACTTGATCGATGAACTTGCCCCTGTAAGCGTGTGGCCCAGGGAGTGGGTGCTGGGCAGGGCTGGTGGCTCCCAGGGCTGCACAGAAGCTCAGCAGCAGCGCTGTGTTGGGGTGAGGACTTCTCCCACTGGGGCTCAGGGGCTCGGTCTTGACCGTCATTCATTCTCTCAATAGATTTTCCTCGTTCGGTGGTTTGTCACTGCTTTTTCCTACATCTCAGACTGGTTGGAAGACCTGTATTTCAACAACTGGTAGGAATGTTGTGAGATGGCGTGTCTTTTGCTCTATTAATGGCAGGATTGCTGCTTTTCTTTTGAAAACGGTCTATTCTTTTTTTTTTTTTTAATTTATTGCTTAAAGTATTACAAAGGGTATTACATATGTGTCCATTTTATCCCCCCGCCCTAGACAGTCCCCTAGCCTCCCCTATCCCCCAATGTCTTATGTCCACTGGTTATGCTTATATGCATGCATACAAGTCCTTTAGTTGATCTGAAAACGGTCTATTCTTCTTTGACGTGAGTGTATATTCAGCATAGGCAGGTGGAAGAATGTTTACACTTTTTCAACACCGTTCCCCTTTTTCTTTCTCTCCATCACTTCACTTTTTTATATTTGCTGATTGACTCATTCCCACTGGCTGCCCTTCCAGACAACAGAGCCTGACACACATGTAGTCCAATGTGCAGGTGTACAAGCCAGTCAGGAATTAATCGTTCCTGGCCTGGTACATCTTAACGCCCCTTTTCCTTTTCACTGAATTGATTGGGGTGACACTGGTTAATAAAATTATACAGGTTTCAGGGGCACAGCCTCTGTACACTGCATTGTGTTCACCACCCCAAGTCAAGTCTCCGTCCGTCACCATTTACCCCCCTGTCCCTGCTCACAACCTAAATCCTTCATTGCCTCCTTACTGTTGCCTCCTGCAGGATATGTTAGGCACGGCCTGTAATACTGAGGCACAGAATTGAACTGAAAATAAGCAATCTCTGCATCCTAACAGCCGGAGGGCACTCTCTGCTTTCCCCACCCCCAAGAACCTCTCTTTGTATGGAATTAGAAAGTGTTTATTGATATGAAAGCTTTTTGGTTTGGGGTTGTTTGGGGGTTTGTTCTTTTGAGCCAGAGAGAGGAACCTAAAAGCATTCACTGCTATGTCACAGCAGCCCATGTAGAGTGGAGCAGGTTGTAAGCTTGTTGTCTTCGTTTTAGGCGGGAAATGATACCCCTCCTGTCTCTGGCCTTCTCCGCCTTATTCGTCCTCTTCGGCACCTTCATCATCCAGGCATTCTGGTGAGTCCTCCACGGCTTCTCAGCATGGCTCTCTGTGGGGAGGGCCCAAACCTCACGGTGGTTTGTCCTCTTTTTTTTGTAAAACTCCTTTTTTCTCACTTTAGTGACTCAAACTATGATCGAGAGTCAAAAAATCCAGACAAAAAGAAAGCCCAGGAGACGGCCGAGAAGACCGTGTCCAGCTTCACCAGAGAGAACACCAGGTTTGTCTGTCACAGGGTGGGGAACCTTTCTTCCGCCAAGGGCTGTTTGGCTATTTATAAGATCATTCGAGGGCCCTACAAAACGATCAACTTAAAAATGAGCCTGCTCTATTTGGTCAAACATTTAATGAACTCACCCCTAATGCCTTGGCAGGGCCAGGTCAAATGATTCCGAGGGCTTTATATGGCCCTGGCACCAGACATTCCCTACCCCTGGTCTAACAAAATACCACGCCCACCTCCCCCTGGCTGCTGACCCGCAGCCCGTGTGGTCTCATCAATAAGAGTTTGACTACATGTGTGTATAGAACTCTGGTTCCCATCCAGCTGTGGGAGGTGGGAACAGGGAAGGTCGCCGCCGATTCCTGTTCACTGGGACCCTCTCCACATGCAGACACTGGGCCTCCTTCTGCTCAGGATCACTGGTTTCTCAATCGCAAGTTTAACAGTGAGGGCACGAAACAAAGAAGCACATCAGAGAGATGCTAGATGAGCTGGAAGCAGAGAATGGTGCGTCCTATCCTAAAGTTGCTCTGCTCCGACTGAGAATCTCTTTGTAGGCCCAGGAGGCCAAGCAGGGACCACCCAGTCCTCCTAGTGCATTGGGCTCTCGAATCCATATATATAAAAGCATAATATGCAAATTGACCGGACAGCAGAATGACCGGTCAGCTATGACGCACAGTGACCAGTGGTGTAGATGCTCAACGCAGGAGCTGCCCCCAGCCCGCAAGCCCCCATCGATGGCCCAATCAAGGCCTACTGGCCAACCTCTCGGCCCCTCCCCCCAGCCAGCAGGCTCCAATCGCCTGTGGTGGGTGGTGGCGCCTAGGCCCCGATTGCCCCGCCGGTCGCCCCACACACAGAGGGCCAGGCCTAGGGACCCTACCCATAAACAAATTTTGTGCGCCAGGCTCCAGTATTAAATAACGTATCTTGTCTGGTTAGAACAGTGGTTCTCAACCTTCCTAATGCCTTGACCCTTTAATACAATTCCTCATGTTGTGGTAACCCCCAATTTCATTGTTACAAATTGAACATAATTAAAGCATAGTGAATAATCATAAAAACAAAATGTAGCCAGAACCGGTTTGGCTCAGTGGATAGAGCGTCGGCCTACGGACTCAAGGGTCCCGGGTTCGATTTCGGTCAAGGGCATGTACCTTGGTTGCGGGCACATCCCCAGTGGGGGGTGTGCAGAAGGCAGCTGATCGATGTTTCTCTCTCATCGATGTTTCTGGCTCTGTCCCTCTCCCTTCCTCTTTGTAAAAAATCAATAAAATATATTTTTTAAAAAATGTAATTATATATGTGTTTTCCAATGGTCTTAGGCGACCCCTGTGAAAGGGTTGTTCAACCCCCAAAGGGGTCGCAACCCACAGGTTGAGAACCGCTGGGTTAGAACATAGTGGGTTTTTGTTTTTTTAATGTATTTTTTAATTCAGAGAGGAAGGGAGCAGGAGAGAGAGAGAAAAACTTCAATGGTGAGAGAGAATCACTGACCAGCTGCCTCTTGCAAGCCCCACACTGGGGATCGAGCCTGCAACCCGGTCATGTGCCCTGACAAGGAATTGAACCCTGACCTCCTGGTTCATAGGTCGACCCTCAACCACTGAGCCATGCCGGCTGGGCTCTTTTTTTTTTTTTGTAGAGAATTTTTATGGGTTTATTTGATCCAAACTGATGATATATCCTGGGGAGAAAGATCTCAAATGTTCCGAACATAGCGTTTTCTTCTGCTTGGTTCTTTTAAATGTAATGGCATTTTACTACCCTGATATCTTTTTTTAAATATATTTTTATTGATTTTAGAATGGGATGGGGAGAGAGAGAGAGAGCAAAACACTGATGAAAGAGAATCATTGATTGGCTGCCTCCTGCATGCCCCTTACTGGGGATTGAGCCTGCAACCCAGGCATGCGCCTGACTGGGAATCGAACTGTGACCTGGTTCATAGGTCAACACTCAACCACTGAGCCACACTGGCCGGGCCTCTGATAATATCTTAACTGCTCCATATTCTTTCACAGCAAGAACCCTAGAAAAGGCTTTGTGGAGGTGACGGAACTCACGGATGTAACGTACACCAGTAACTTGGTGCGCCTGCGGCCAGGCCACATGAACGTGGTCCTCATCCTGTCCAACTCCACCAAGACCAGCCTCCTGCAGAAGTTCGCTCTGGAGGTCTACATGTTCACTGGGTAAGCGCGTGTGAGAGAGGGCGGGACGGGGAGACAGCAGGCACATCTGGGAAGGAGGGGGCCGGCTGGGAGTTACATCCTTTCCTCTTGGGCCGGGAGGAGCTCTATCCGTGCAGCGCCGTGGTGGCCGTGACCTGTCTAAGCCAGAAGTGGGAGCCTTCTCTGCCCCTTGACTTCGTGCCCCTCAGTTCTTCCTGGGGCCCTTTCAGGAAACTGACTATTCTCTGGCTCCTGTGTCTTTTCCTGGAGCTGGACACTGAGAGTGACGTGACACCCAGTAAGAGGCCGGGGGTGGGGGGATGGGGGGGTGTTGCTGTTGGGGCGCCCTCAGCTCCCACAGGATCCTGCGTGGCGTCTGCACCTGGCCCCGCCCGGCATGAAGTCTGGCAGGTATTGGTGTTCCCGCAGCTGAGTGTCAGGAAGCCTTCAGTCCTCACTCTCTTCCTCCACAGGAGCAGCTGCCTGCACTTCTCCTTCCTGAGTCTCGATAAACACAGAGAGTGGCTGGAATACTTGTTAGAATTTGCTCAGGACGCAGCCCCGATCCCAAACCAGTATGACAAGCACTTCCTGGAGCGTGACTACACGGGTTACGTGCTGGCTCTGAATGGCCACAAGAAATACTTCTGCCTCTTCAAGCCCCAAAGAGCAGTGGAAGAGGAGGAAGCCTTGGGGGCGAGTGATGTTGACCCCTCCCTGCCCGCGGGGGAATCGCGAGGGCAGGCCGGCAGCCTTGCGTCCAAGCCCATCAAAGGGAAACTGAGCAAGCTGTCCCTGTGGATGGAGCGCCTGTTGGAAGGCTCCTTGCAGAGGTTTTACATCCCGTCCTGGCCTGAGCTAGACTGAGGGGCAGCGGGAGACTTGAACTCCTCAGACCCATTGCAGGCCCCTGCGCACAGGTATTGGCAGGACTCACACTGTCACCACGGACAGAGTCTAGGTTTTAGATGATTCTTCTAGAGCAGCGGCCAGAAGAACCTTTCCTTTGTCCTGCTTTGTCCTGTTCTAACCTAGGAGTGAAAATATTTTCCTTTGGGATTTTCTTTCCTGTCTGAATGCCGCACTATTTAAAATAGACCGCTCGTCCCTCTTCCCTACGGTCCTCCCGCGCTCACACCCCCTCTCCTGTCCAGTGTCCGTGCCCGGGAGCACAGACATTTGCCCTGCAGCGGTACCAGCAGCCTGGTGTGCTGGTCGCTGGCTGGGGTGTTCACCCGCCTCCCCCCGCCCCCGCTCCCGGCCCCTGTGCTTCTGCTGCGGTGCATGCTGTAACAGTGGGACAGCCCACAGCAGCTTCTGGGCCCCACGGCCTGAAAGAGGCCGGGTCCCAGCAATCTTACGTTTAGCGGTCTTTCTGGTAGTAAGTGGCTAACGGATATTTTGGGGGTATCCCCCTCTGCAGTTTGTCAGCCATGGTTTTAAAAGCATAGGGATGAGTGCGGTTCTGCATGTGAGTTTGGGTTCTTCCCAAGGCAAGAGAAGGGAGGGCTTAGCAGTGACTGAAGTGACCCCTCCCTGAGCGTCCCATCAGCCGCCTCCCCAACACGAGAAGTAGCCGAGAGGCAGAAAGTACTGTAACGACTTGAGCCATTTATGCGTATGTTTTTAGATGCCTTTCTGCCTCTGTCAGTCTTAGGGTATGGGTATTAGGAGCCATAACTTTAACCTTGTTCTCTGAACGTAGAGATAAGCTGCTATAAGCCAGTAGATGTTAAACGGAAGACAAATTATTCCCACCTGCCACGAGTGGTGTCTCTTTAGTAAAATACCAGTCACGTCTGTGTATCAAGGAACCTAACATTTCTCAGCAATTGTATTTTGAGCAGTTACCCCAAAAGTGCTGTATCGTCAAGTCCTCATTTGTGACAAGTGAACCAAGACCTGTTCTAGACTCCTGTTTTGCAAAAGGCTTATTACCTTGAGCTCCTGCCTGTATGTGGATGTCTCGTCTTCATCATCTCACTCTTCACTTACAGCTGCTCCACCAGTAGCAGGTCAGTCCTGGCACCAGCTTGCTGAGCTGAGGGTGAGATGGACGCCAGGCTGGAGAGCTTACCTTTTCTCTTTAGGGCAAAACCACCAGTGGGGTGTGGACAACCTCAAAGAGTGGTCTATTCTATTGTCAAAGCAGATGGCCCCTTAAGAGCAATTTGTAAAGTAAAAGGTCAAAATCAGTGATGGGACAAAATAAGTTAGTATTTTCTTTAATCATAACTGGTTTAAACTAAGCCATTTGGATCCCGAATGACTTAACTACTGAGCTACAGTGACAAGTAGTCAATTATTTGAGCCCAGGAATTGCTGTAGTTGTCATGGAATCTACAGCTTTCTGGAAAAGGTGAAGAATCACTGCCAAGCTTCCTTCCCCACGTGGTCCTCCAGAAGTGGACGCTGACTCTGAGGGCCGCCTCGCATGGCACCTGACCAGATAGGAGTGATCACGGGATTCATTTGGCTCCTTGATGCATCACTCCTCAAAGTTATTTTCTGGGTCTTTTATGGCCAAGTTTACTTAAATGAGTTTGTTTTGCTTTTATGGTAGATTTTAATTTCTGGTACTAATGGGATTCCTGGCCATAATTTCTGAAAACCAAAACCTCCCCAGATTTGATTTTTAAAAATTTCATCATTAAAATAAAAAGCACCTGCCATTTGCACTAAGAAAGGAAAGATAATAGGATTGGAAACATTCCTGGCTAATACTTCAGCCCACCAATTCTACAGATCTCTCTGGGCAGGCATGTCTGCCAGAGGACACTGGGAGCTCTTATTTTAAAATGAACTTTACCCGTGGCCAGCAAGCCTTTCTTCCTGAATGTTGTTTCCATTAATTTATTTACTTTTGTGTCAAATGTATGAGCCATTGTCTGCTCAGCCAATGCCACCGTTTCTCTTCCTAATGTATGTAACCACACAGACCCAGTTTTGGTTTCAACTTCCTAGTTTTCAAATATGTATCTTCAAAAGGCAACATTGATGATTTTAGAGGTAGCTTTTTCTGGTTGATAGCATCTACGCATCATGTTTAGCAGATGGGGATGAAAAGTGGTCTTAAAAGTCTTTGTAGAATACACACCCATTTACCAAATATTTTTTTATTGCCAAGGTGTCAGTGGCACGATGTGTCTAACACAGAGGTGGGCAGCCCCAGCTAAGCTGGTTCAGTGAGCAAGGCAGCCCCAATTTCCCCTGGGCACCGTGGTCTCGCTGCCATCACTCACTGACCATGAAACTTGGTTGTGGTTTTCATGTAATAGGTTGATTTCCTCCTCGTTCAGTACACAAATGTTTTCCTGATATAAAGAGAATAGGATCTGAATGATTTGCCTCGTTTGGGAAATGGGAGTAGAAGCAAACACTCCAAGAAAATTGTTAAGGAAAACTCTTTAAAAGCTGATGCAAAACATTTTACCGAATGAAATGTTGCTCGCATCCTAATACCTGCCATTGTCCCTTGAAAACAAATGAAGTGTGGCAACTGCTGACTCTCTGTTCAGTTTGTGATTATACTTTTGAGACAGACCTAGAAAGAAAGTGGATATTTTGCACTTTTGATACTCTTAGGAACAAGTAACTTATTTGGCAAGTGGTGTCCTTTTTATGTTGTTTTTGTTTTGTATTGTGAACAGGCACTAAAGCTGATGTTATTTTTGTTTTAAGAATATTACCGACTGAAAACAAATAAACTATTTTAATGTGTGATGATTACGGGTAGCTCCTGCATCGAGATGATTTATCGTAGACACATTACCAGCAAAACTGAATTTGCGTGTAACTCGGCAGGTGCTTACAATCAGCACTTGGCGACTGCAGATTTCAGGAACGACTGACTGTCCTGGAGGGTGTGGCAGCTGGAAGAGCAGATAATGCAGAACAGACTGAGGAAGGGTCTCGGGGGGCTCCTGGGAGGCCATTTCGTGTACCTTCCTGGGCTTCTGAGTGGGAAGTTTATTAGGATCTGCGTGTGACTTTCTTTCAAAGCAGGGGCGGGGAACGTCTGGCCCCAGGGCTGTATAAGGACCTAGAAATAATCTGGTCTGACCCTGCCCAGGCAACCGCAGGCGGGACTCGAAATTCAATAAATCTAAGCGCTTTTTTCATAGCAACATAAATTTATATTGAGTGAATTATATTAAGCGAATGATGTTATAACTATCCAGATGGCCTTTGGCAGAAAAGAGGTTCCCCACCCCTGCTTTAAAGGAAGATACTATAGAAATATGGGAGGTTTTACAGTATTATTTCATAATCTTTTAATTTCATTCCTCCAATTTTTAGATAACTTTAAACTGACTTCTCCACCCCTTCCCCCTTTATCCTCCATCATCTTTCATTAAAGGAAGAAATCAGCACAGCACAAGGGCTACTGTTTTTTTAAATTAATTCAAACTCCTTAGAAATATTAGCAGTCTGGATTCGAGTTCTGCTTTGTGCCCTGATTTTACAGCCACCACTGACACTTGGAGCAGAAAGTTTTATTGGCACAAACTCTGTAGTACTGACAGGTGCTTAAGAACTGGTCCTTGATGCGATCTGTTATTCTGTGTTGACGAGCACAAGGTTCAGACGACTCTCACTTTGGGGAGAACACACAGCATCTCAAACAGCAGGTTGGCTGCCAGGAGGGCCGTGTTTCCTGCAGAGAAGTAAAACCCGCGTGAAGACCAGCCCCCAGGCCACACCTCCCAGAACTGCTCAGCCCTCCGCCCCTTGTCTTCCTTTTCGGGGTCCTGCTTTCCGGGCATTCTGCCGCATCAGTCATTTGGAAATATTACTTTAAAATACAGAAGGTTCTTTGTTTACTGTCAGAACAGATTTTCCCCAAAAGGAAACCTATAACAATGGTGTGTATTGTATTTATCATCCTCTGAGGCTAGTCGGCCTAACTGTAAGGTTTTCTAAATTAAAATTATGAGGCTGGCATCTGCTTTGAGC
This sequence comes from Myotis nattereri, assembly GCF_964212035.1. Classification (NCBI taxonomy): domain Eukaryota; kingdom Metazoa; phylum Chordata; class Mammalia; order Chiroptera; family Vespertilionidae; genus Myotis; species Myotis nattereri. The sequence continues at coordinate 207,842,475 of NC_138077.1, read as the reverse complement.
ATCTCTCCTAAGCCAGCTAATTCCCCACTTTATTGATATTAGTAACTATTATTTATCCTTTGGGAATTCACTTTTCCTGAAATATTAGTAGGATGGCCGTGTGCCACCCTGTCACTAAACTGCAGGCTTGTTCCTGTCTTTTGCTGACTGGTGGGCAAGCTAATAATACTCAGCAACCTCCAGGGCTTTTGTCAGGGCTCATTAGCTGTGTCTGTAAGGTGCGCAATAAAAGGTTTCTTTTCACTGTAGGGCATGCTCAGCAGGTTCCTGAGTTACACAGAAGGACCCATCCATCTGCTGCCTATTAACGAGGTCAATAAAATTTGAACTAGCAGCTGCCGAGGGATCACAGGTTTCTTGTTTACTCACCAAAAGGGTCGTATGGCGGTGAGACTTCCACCAGGTCACAGCCCACCACGTTCAGGCCTTGACAGCCCCGGATGATCTCCAGAGCCTGTCCACAATCGAGCCACGTGGAAATCATTGACCACGAAAACAAACAGTGGACGCCTCCGTGGATTTCTCCCAACTTGTGCCCACCTTCCGACTCAAAACTATTGCTTTCCCTCAGTAAGCATTTACCGACTGCCAGGCACCCCGGTGGCCATCACAGCTGACCGATGCCCAGCCCCTGCTCCGGAGGGCTCCACAGTGTGGTGATGGGGACAAGCAAGCCAATAATTTCAATGTCATGCACTAAGGCACTGGTCGGCAAACTGCGGCTCGCGAGCCACATGCGGCTCTTTGGCCCCTTGAGTATGGCCATGAAATTTCAATGGCACTGTACGTGCGCGCCCGCACGTGGTATTTTATGGGAGAGCCACTCTCAAGGGGCCGCAGTTTGCCAACCACTGCACTAAGGACTTCAGGAAAAACAAGTAGGAACACGTGACAGCCCGCAGAGGCGGGGAAGGCCTCCCCAAGGTGGAAACACTTAGCGCAATGAATTGACCAAGCCGCTGAGCAGGGGAAGGGCAGCCCAGGGCGAGGGAGAAGGCACCACTGCGAAGAAGTACCCAAGTTAGACACGGCCGGGAGACAGGGTCAGGAGGGGATGGTAGGAAGAATCGCTTTGTCTCAAGGAGTTTCCATTGTGCAGGTGCAAAGCCCAGAAGGACGAGACGCTGAGGAATGAGGTCTGTGTTTTAGAAATCTCTCTGGTGGGAACGGAAAAGGGCTTTGAAGAGGCAGCTGTCACCGCCCTTTCTTAGAGGGTATGAGACAATGATTAGGTTTAAGCAAGCTTCATTTCCTCACCGGAGAAATTCAAGTACCTACCATTTAAATATCAGGCACTATTCTAGGCTCCAGGGACAGGGTAGTGAACCAAAGGCCTTACCTCCTGGAGCTTACCTTCTCACCATAACCACGCTCCAGTCCTGCCTGCCTGCCTTTATGCTCAGCACATCCTATGGGAAACTATTTGGGTCGTTCTAAAACTCTTGAACTACCTTGGTAGCTGGTTAATCCCACTGTGCATACTTTTTTAAAATCTAACCCCAAAATGTCCTTGAGAGGGGTACTACCATATGGTTCCCATGGACCAACTACTGCAGAACCAGCAGCAGGAAAATCAAATGAAGAACTGTAACATCACGATAAAAAAGGAGGGCCTCGCCGAAACCGGTTTGGCTCAGTGGATAGAGCGTCGGCCTGCGGACTGAAAGGTCCCAGGTTCGATTCCGGTCAAGGGCATGTACCTGGGTTGCGGGCATATCCCCAGTAGGAGATGTGCAGGAGGCAGCTGATCGATGTTTCTCTCTCATCGATGTTTCTAACTATCTCTCTCCCTTCCTCTCTGTAAAAGATCAATAAAATATATTTTTAAAAAAAATGAGGGCCTTGGCTAAAACCCAGTCCTCAGCGAGTCAGTATTCAAACCTAGGGTGGCCCCGAGGACAGGAAAGGCCCACGTGCCCTGCTTTTAAAACCCTATCCTGGGAGGGAAAAGGGGATACATGTAATACTTTCAACAATATTTTTTTAATCACTACTGTAAGAAAAGAAAAAAAGAAAAACATATCCTGATTCCCGAAGACTCACCACAAGGCCCAGAAACGTGGGGCGTTAAAAATCCTCACCCCCACAAATGGTCGAGGGTGGAGCCTCCGTACCTGACTAGGGGTGAGACCAGCAATTTCCGGTGTCCCTGTCCCTGGGGCATAGGCAGGGTCCAAGCCGTCAATATCAAAGCTGATATACATGGGTTTGCCTCCCATCTGCTGCCTCACTTCTGCCATCAGAGGGACCAGCGACTTCATCCAGCAGTCTTCAGCCAGCACCACCCGGAAGCCCTGGGGATGGAGGCATGGGAGAGTGGGAGGTCAAGGCTTCTGCAGGGCACACTGCCTGGGCATTTCCTCCGGGCCAACCCCGTGCTAAGCGCTACGTACCCATCATATTGGACCCTGAACCTTCTTGAGGAGGGAACTACCACCCCCATGTCACAGGTGAGGAATGAAGGGACGATGACGGGCAAGGCAGGGAGAAAGTCAGAGCTGACCTATGGAGACGGGATCAGCAAGCCAAGAGCGAGACGCTCAGGCCAGCTCCCTCGAGCACTTCCCGAACAGCTCTGTCCAGAAGCCCGGCCTTTGCATGGGGCCTTGGGCTTTTCCTGTTGGCTCTTGTCGTATGTGTTCACCTGGGAGCCGCTCTGCCCAGCGGGTATGAAGAGGAGAACTAAGGGGTCCCCTCGCCTCGGGTTGAGACCTCCCCAGCTCTTTTCCAAGACAGCAACATCCCAGGGGTTGGTTCGTCTCTGCTAGTCCCCCCACCCCAGAAACAGGAGGCCTCCTCTGCCTCGTGAACCAACATCCTCGCTCCTCTCTGATGCACATGACCCTCTGGGGGTAAACTCAGCCTTCCTCCCCTTTTCTGAACTTGCTTATTCAAGCCCTCTGGAGTCCATGGCTGCCACTGAGTGAGCAGCGGAGAGGAAGGCACTGTGCAGGTGGGGGACAGAGGGAAGGGCGTGCAGTCTGTCACCTGGTTCCGGCTGTATCTGTAGGGATCCACGGTCGTAGAAGAGCCCCTGATGCCAATCTGTACGATGCGCTTACAGTCCAGAAGTTTCTCCTCCACGCACCGGCGGAAGGGGGTCCCGTGATAGATCTTCTCTCCCAGGGCCTTGTCAGCCGTGTCCGTGTGAGCATCCACGTGCAGCAGTCCCACAGGACCATGCCTGGTGACAGCAGGGCAGCTCAGGGGCCAGGCCTCCTCCCAGGGACTGAGCACAGCCACCCTCCAGGCCACCAAAACTTGATGAGTGTGCGTAGCCAAGGAGGGGAGACCTGGCAACAGTTCCAGGCCTTGCAACTGGTTCCTGTCTTCAAATGACTTCGCATCTCAGAGCCATAAACTCAGACAAGTCAGGCCGAAAATAGACATGTGCTTCAGCTGCCACCTACTACCTATCACCCAGAATTGCCTCACTTACAGATGGAGAGAGCTAGGCAGGTGACAACGAAGGGTGAGCTCAGCTGCCATCCTCCAGCTGGAGCCCCGAGAAGCAGCCTGGACCCAGCTCTCTCGCCATCATCTTCATCAACCCTGCTAGCCACCCAGAAGAAATACATAATCCAAAGTAATGCTAGGCAAACAGCCTCGAGACAAGACTGTACCCACCCACCCCCAAATCAGAATTCTACCCACATGTCTTTCCCCTCTATGAATTCTGGAGCTGCCACCAACGTGGCCCATCTGTCCCTTTCTCAAACTAATTCACAGTCAGTCAATCCCTGGTAGACTTCTGCTACTGGAAAAGCCAGCTTCTCCCAGCTTTTCTGGGGAAGGGGCCCTTGCAGGGACAAACCCAGGGCCCCTCCTCCGCAAGCAGCACCACCGAGCCTGGCAGTGTTTAGGGTTGGCCTTTGAGCAAAACAGAAACAAGTTAACTGGGGTTTGGGGCTCATCTTCCCCAAACAGAGGCAAACACTGACCGTGCATCCCAGGGCGGACCCAGGCCAAGGGCAGGCAGCCAGAAGTGTTAATAATAGTCTTGGCTTCTAGCTGGTGACTGACAGGGACGCCTGGAGCCCGACCTTAGCTTTGATCCACAGCAGCGACTCAGTCGCGAAGTTCCAATCACCCCCAATAACTGGAGCCAGCAGAGGTCACCTGATGCCATCTAGCAGCAAACAACTCATTTCCCAGCTCCCGAATTTTGAAACCTTGCTTGGGCCCAGAGAGTTGGGACTTACTTTTTTGCCATGGCTTGCAATATAGGATATGTGATGGTGTGATCTCCACCTGCAACGAGAAAAAAGAAAACATCGGGAATGTGGATAAAAGTAGAGGACTGTGTGTTACACAGAACAATCCTCAACTTGCCCACTTCTGCCACCCTTTCTGTTAGACCGAAGAACTACAACCCCAGCTAAAATAAGATTTTGTTCCGTGAGGAAAGGGGCCCTGGGTGTTTGAAATTACATTGTCATTTAAAAGAAGAAGTTAAATTAAGGCTTACAAGTAGAATGCCCACAACTGCTCTGTCCAATAGAACTTTCTGCAATGAACGGACATGTTCTGTAAATACACTGGTCAATATGGCGGCCACCAATCACATGTGGCTATTAAAATGGGGCTCATGCAACTGAGGAACTGAATTTTTATTTTAATTAAAGCCATAATGAATAATGTATTAATTATTTAAATAATAGTTTAAGTTACTTTTAATTTAAATAGCCACATGCAGCCAGTGGCGACGGTATTGGATAGCACAGGCCTAGAAAAGTATTCCTATGCATACCTATAATCATAGTAGGCAACATTTTTTTTAAATATATGTTATTGATTTTTTACAGAGAGGAAGGGAGAGGGATAGAGAGTTAGAAACATCGATGAGAGAAACATCGATCAGCTGCCTCCTGCACACCCTCTACTGGGGATGTGCCCACAACCAAGGTACATGCCCTTGACCGGAATCGAACCTGGGACCCTTCCGTCTGCAGGCCGACGCTCCATCCACTGAGCCAAACCAGTTAGGGCGGCAACATTTATTGAAGCTCTAACTATGCCAAGCACAACGCTGGGCTATTTGTATGAATTTTCATTATATGTCTCTCGCATAACAGAAAGTGGTAGATGTTGTTATTATTATTCCCATTTTGCAGATGAGGAAATGAGGCCTAAATAGCTAGCGGGGCGGTGGAGCTGAGATTTCAAACCAGGCCATCCGGAAACCACTCTGCTCCTCAGGCTCTCTTTGGCAAGCATTAATTACTATCCCAAAAAAGGGCTGTGTCATTTTAACTGTCTGTGAACCAGAGAGAAGCAAATGCTACAATGAGAGTGGGCGAGGTAGGGGAGGGGAAGGGAAAGCTTCCAGATACATTGAAGTAGACCCTGCCAAGGAGGAAATCACCCTGTTCTCTCAAAGTCATTAACACTATGTCCTTGAAATCGTTCAAAAGTCACACCGAGCCCCTGTTGACAGACCTGGATCCCAGGCCTGGGACAAAGGTGAAGCGAGTGAGGTAGGTGATGCGAAATTTAAGGGATGCCGAGAAACTCAGTAATACTCTTCTAAGGTAACATTAAACAAAACAAAATTTCATCAAAGAAAAAAACAAAAACACCCCTGATCCTGTCTCCCAGGCCCCTTTTCTCTGACTTTCCAGTGAGCCCAAGCAGCCCCACCTGGACTCTCCTGTTGCTTTGTCTATCATAAGCCCCTCCTTGCTTCACTGTCCCCAGCTTTAACAAACACACTTAAAAAAAGAAAAAAGAATCCATGACGAATTTTAAAGAAAGATGGGACCAGTAACTGTGCTGTTCTAAGCCATAGGGGAGCTTCAGGCAAAAAAGGAAAACCAGTAATACTGTTGCCTTTTGGGGCACCCCTTAAATTTTGCACAGAGGCGAGTGCCTCACCCTAATCTAATCCTGTCTGTCACACTAGTCGAACATTTAAATACCCTCTCCCCTGGGATTGAGATACAGGAATTAGTAATGGGCTCCAGGCTACTGTCCCACATTCCCCGGGGCTTGCCCTGGAGAAGCAGCTGTGTTGGACCACAGGGTAAGCTATCCGAGCACATCGCTGCCCTTGCCCTTGCAGATGCCATTACCCAAGGTCAGAGGCACACAGCCGGCAGCCACGATTTTCTGATAGGCCTCGTGAATCAGGCGGCAGCTGTCCTGAAGGTTGTAAAGATTGACATTCACATCGCCTAGGTCTGCGACCATGAGGGACTGGAAGGGGAGGGCCCCCGTGCTGGGGTTGATTGTCCGAAGCATCACTGATTCCTCCCGGATCCTTCGGGGTCCAAATCTGGAAGGAGATGGAGCGTCCTCTGAGCATCCCCATCTAAGTAGGGGCTTCTCAGCCTCGGGAGTGGTGGCATCTGGGGCCGGATGTACCGGGGGCCCATCTTGTGCGTTGTAGGAGGTTTAGCAGCATTCCCGGGCTGTTCCCACTAGATGCCAGTAGCACCCCTTCCCGCAAGTTCTGACACCCACAAATGCCTCCAGACTCTGCCAAAAAAAAGCCCTGGGTGCAAAAAAACCCTGATCAAGAAACACTGTTCCAGGCTGCATAGTGAAGAGATTAAAGGTGGGGGGCATGTAATATTCTCAACAATAAAGATAGATTTTTTTTTTTTTTTAAAAAAGAGAGAGAAAATAAAGGCACAGATTTAGGAGCCCACCCATCACCAACTTCCTAAATGGTAGTGGATAATTTCCTAACCTGTAAAACAATGACAGTCTTTACCTTACCTCATTGTTGTGAGTTAAATGAAATGACCTATGCCAAGCGCCGTGCGCTTGGTAGACTTTTAATAAAGTGGCATTTATCATATAGACCGGCAGTCAGATGTATTGCTACTGAGCTGAACCAGAAATAGCTGAAGCTCAATAATTAGGACAATGAATTTTACTGCCTCTGACTTGAATTTAGAAAAATTGCTTTAATTTGTGCAATTCTTTTTTTTTTAATTGATTGATGAGAGAGAGAGAGAGAGAGAGAGAGATATCAGTTTATTGTTCCACTTATTTATGCATTCACTGGTTGACTCTTGTAGGTGCGCTGACCAGGGGATGGAACCTGCAGGCTTTATCAGGCCTCTCGCTTTAACCAACAGAGCTAACGGCCCGGGCCTTGACCTGAGCAATTCTTGCAGCAGGTGACCTCTAGGGTTTAAGGCAGGGTCAGCCAGTTCTGCCGCGCGCAGATGGACCCTGCCCCTGTGCGCTGGCGTCACCCCCAGCCTCCATCCCCGCCAGGCGGGGGGTCATGGCATGGAGAGGCTCGGAGAACCCCTTTTCTTTACCAGGGGATGCCAGTCATGCTTGATACAGAAAAACGGAAATCCACCCTCAAACGATGAGGGGCCCTTGGGAGCCAGGAGCCAGCTTCCAACCTGAGCCGGTGAGCAGAGGCCCCCGCGCGTTCTCCAGCCACGTGTCCCTCAGTCCTGGGGCCTTACCTCGCCCCGGGCCGGTTGGAAGTCCCCGTGTCCAGGGGCACCCCGACGAAGGCGGCGTCCAGCCCCTCCGGGGAGGCCTGCACCGGCAGCCGCATCATGGAGCAGACGCCCACCGGCCGCGCCACCACGTCGGAGCTGGGGGGCAGGTTCCGGGGGGCGTCGGAGGCCCGGCGCCCGGGGGCGCGGCAGCGATCGCGGAGCCCCGCGGCGGGACGAGCGACCCCGCGGGCCCCGGGGCCCCGGGCGCAGCGGGACGCCAGCAGCCGCAGCATCCCGCCCGCCGGGCCTGCCTGTCTCCGCGGCGACCAGGGCGCCAGTGCCCGCGCCGGGCTGGGCCGGGCTCAAAGGGCAGGGGCGCCGGTGCATCGGGCGGGGGAGGGGCCCCGGGACCGGTCTCTCCCGCTCCCCTTGCTGGACTTTGGCCCCTGGCTCCTTTGGGGAATGAAGCCAGGCCGGGGCTCCCCACCGGCGCCCACGGCCCTGCCCAGGCGTGTCTGCGCCCCCCAAGGACCTCGGCAGCTGCTTCTACTCATAAGAAGTTTTTTTTGTTTGTTTGTTTTTGTGTGTTTTTTAAAAAATATATTTTATTGATTTTTTACAGAGAGGAAGGGAGAGGGACAGAGAGCCAGAAACATCGATGAGAGAGACTCTGATCAGCCGCCTCCTGCACACTCCCCACTGGGACGTGCCCCTAACCAGAATCGAACCTGGGACCCTCCCCACTGGGACGTGCCCCTAACCAGAATCGAACCTGGGACCCTCGAGTCCGCAGGCCGACGCTCTATCCACTGGGCCAAACCGGCTCGGGCTCATAAGTTTTTAAAACCCGAGAGGTTTGAAGGGAAACGACTTTTCTCTAAGCGAGAGAAAGTAAAAATGCCTTTTTAAAAATAATGTCTGGGTGGGGTTCTCGGAAGCAGCCAGCCTTTCTAAGCAAACTTTTTAAAAAGGTCTCAGGGGCCAAGCCCACTCCTCTGCAGTCCTCTGCATTGGGGAGGGGGGGGAAGGGGGGTCCTGGGAGGGGGGAAAGGAAGTGATTTGTAATGAGTGACGTCACCCACTTGGTGGCATGATATATTTCTTAACTTCCAGAGGCTGAGATGGAATGGGAAAGGCCCGAGTTCGAGTTCGCATTAAATCATGACCTTTGGGGGGGCGGGGGTGGGGGGGGGTGGGGGGGTTGCACATTAAGTCCCACCCACTCGACCTCCTTAGGGTCAGTGAGGGATGTTCAGGTTGGAAGGGGCTGCTGGGAAGTAGGTCCCCACATTTCCTGGAACAAAGACAACCATCTCGTGGTTCTGCCCGGATTCCACCAGTATTTCATGTCGCTCGTCCTGCGTTTTCTTACTCCTGGCTTTTCCTTTATTCTTCTCACAATGTTTGAGAGCTTACTATGTGTCAGGCACTACGGGACCTCTCGCTGTGGTTCGCTCCTGCTGAACACTCCCCTCCGTCAGATCTCCCTCAGGTGGCCTCTTCGGCCAGGTGAGCCCCGCTCTCCGTGTACCTTCCTGGCCTCCAGTGAGAGTTTTCACCTGTAGGCAGGTCACTCGCAGCCCAAATTGCAGTCATTCGGTCAGCCATTTGCTGACTTGCTAACTCCCCACCTGGGAGCTTCTTCAGAGAGGAAGAGCGAAGGAGAGAGAGATGGAAACATCAATGATGAGAGAATCATCAATCCACCTGGGTGCTTTTTGGTTTTGTTTTTTATATTTGTATTGGTTTTAGAAAGGGAGAGGGAGAGAGAAATGTCAATGATGAGAGAGAATCATTGATTGGCTGTTTACAACCAGGGCAGGTGCCCTTGACCTGGAATTGAACCGTGACCTCCTGGATTACAGGTCAACGCTCAACCACTGAGGCACCAGCTGGGTGTTTCGACAGCACCTGAGGCGGGCTGCAAGGTCAGCGGCCTTTCCACCTCCCCGCCCTGGACCCTGCTCTCTGCCCCGTCCTCTGGTAGGTCCTGACGGTTTCCTGCTCACAAGGCCTCCACTCCTTCCCTCTGCAGCTACTCTGGTTCAGGCCTTCCCACCTCTAGCTTCTAACCCGGTCTCACCGCTGTCGTTACCACACAGACCTCTCTGCCAGATCACACTGCCTGAAGCCTGAAGCCTGAAGCCAGCCCACCATTCTCGTCGTGTTTCCCATGACACGTCTTCACGTCCTTGTCCCTCCCGCTGGTGTTCACCTTCCACAGCCCACTCTCTCGCCCCCTAACTTTGCTCATGCCCCATCCTCAGCCTGCAACGCTCCCTCCCCAGCTCCCAGCTCCTCACTCCCAATGTTCAGCTGAAACCCACGCTTAAACCACTTTGAAACGCTCTTAAAACCTTAACAATTTTCTAACCTGAGGTAAGTATGAGATCTAGAATCAGAAAAAAAAGTTAAATCAGTGTATCTCAGTCATTGATGGCAGAAGAGAGAAGTCTTCCCCGTTCCAGCAGTGGAATGGGGAGGGAGGTGGGTGGGAGAGGGGGGGTGTGTGCATAGCTCCAAGTTGCCCTCATTAAGCACAATGTTTCTTTGGCGTTTCATGTTTGATCTTTTATATTATTTACTAGTTAAATTGTCCCTCAAAACTTTCAAGTGAAGCTGTCACTCTAATTAATAACTTGTTGTTTTCCTCAGCCCACCAATGTGTGCATCCCTGAGGCACCAGTCAGGGAAGTATGGATTAGCATGTCAACCTGAGCAACTCGCCCTTTTGAACCTATTTCCCATTCTGTAAAATGGGATGCTGGTCCTTACTGGTTGTTCTTATGAGGATTAATGGAGGGTCAGTTATAAGCCACACATCCTATATAATAAAAGCCTAATATGCAGATTAACCAAATGGCAGAACAACTGGTTGCTATGACGTGCACTGACCACCAGGGGGCAGACGCTCAAGGCAGAAGCTACCCCTGGTGGTCAGTGTGCTCCCACTGGGGGAGCACTGCTCAGCCAAAAGCTGGACTCATGGCTGGTAAGTGCAGCTGCGGTGGCAGGAGCCTCTCCCACCTCCGTGGCAGCGCTAAGGAGCAGCGAGCCAAGCGGTGAGGAGCAGCAAGCAGGCAGGTGGTAAGGAGCGAGGGGTCCTGGACTGCGAGAGGGCGCAGGCCAGGCTGAGAGACCCTCCCCCGAATGCACAGATTTTGTGCACTGGGCCTCTAGTTGATAAATAATAGGAGTGTGGTCATTGTATGTTTTATCTCCTCTACCGCAGAGTGTCCTGGCCAGCGGTCATTGCACACTGGTGTATTGCAATTGGGTTACAGGTGGAACACAACATAAAGATCCCATAGCCTTTGGGGCACCAGCTAGGCCAGTCACTTCTGAGCAGTCCAAGAAGAGGCTGGTCCAATCAGAGTCTGACATCCTGCCCTGTGTCCCCACCTGGACACTCACCTCAGAGGCAAGCTGCAGAGTGCACCGCAGTGCATCACAGACAAGGACCCGGGGCCCAGCTAGAGGAGCTGGGTCCCAGGGACCCAGAGAGAAAGAGCAACAACTCCAGGTGCAGGAGGGAAGGGGCTGGGAGACTGGTTGGGGGTCTGGCCAGAGCAGCCCCAGGTGGCTGACCCAGATCTGTCTTCACATCGTATCAGACACTTCCATCCATTTTCGGCTGGTGCCCAAGCTAACTTCAGGGAGGCTGCTCCAGTAATGCTTCTGGGCAGGATGAGAATAAAACTAGTTAACATCTGAGATGGCGCAGACATTGACCAATCAGAACAGATTCCAGCTAGCCATAAACAGTGAGTAGCAGTACATACCAAGAGGATATCAACCGTGAAGGAACATGCTTTAAATCAGAGCTCTGTCGTTACTTTAAAGTGCTTGGCATGAGTTTGATTGAATTTGAAATCCATTCATGTTATCAAAAGAAATTTCCATTGCATAGTTGTTCATGAAAGACGAATAAGGCATTTTTAAAAATATTTTAGCCGAAACCGGTTTGGCTCAGTGGATAGAGCGTCGGCCTGCGGACTGAAAGGTCCCAGGTTCGATTCCGGTCAAGGGCATGTACCTGGGTTGCGGGCACATTCCCAGTAGGAGATGTGCAGGAGGCGGCTGATTGATGTTTCTCTCCCATCGATGTTTCTACCTCTCTATCTCTCTCTCCCTTCCTCTCTGTAAAAAATCAATAAAATATATTTAAAAAAAAAAAAATAAAAAAAAAAAAAAATATTTTAACGCCGAAACCGGTTTGGCTCAGTGGATAGAGCGTCGGCCTGCGGACTGAGAGGTCCCAGGTTCGATTCCGGTCAAGGGCATGTACCTGGGTTGCGGGCATATCCCCAGTAGGAGATGTGCAGGAGGCAGCTGATCGATGTTTCTCTCTCATCGATGTTTCTAACTCTCTATCTCTCTCCCTTCCTCTCTGTAAAAAATCAATAAAATATATTTTTAAAAAAATATTTTAGCTTTTGTAAATGTTTTCATTAAACATATTTTTTTTTTAAAAAAAAAATATATATATATTTTATTGATTTTTCACAGAGAGGAAGGGAGAGAGATAGAGAGTTAGAAACATCGATGAGAGAGAAACATCGATCAGCTGCCTCCTGCACACCTCCCACTGGGGATGTGCCCGCAACACAGGTACATGCCCTTGACCGGAATCGAACCTGGGACCCTTCAGTCCGCAGGCCGATGCTCTATCCACTGAGCCAAACCGGTTTCGGCAAACATATTTTTATTGATTTCAGAGAGGAAGAGAGAGGGAGAGGGAGATAGAAACATCGATGATGAGAGAGAATCATTGATCGGCTGCCCCCTGCATGCTTCCTGGGGATCAAGCCCACAACCTGGGCATATGCCTGACCTGCGATTGAATCATGACCTCCTAGTTCATAGGTCGATGCTCAACCACTGAGCCACACAGGCTGGGCTAAGCTCAATATTTAATGCTGTCTCTAATGCTTTCATTTTATGTTTCAAATCATAATTAAACAATATGTAGAAAGTGTAATTAATTTTTTTTTACCAAAACAAATTCAAATGCCCCCAAACCTACTCCCCACTCTTTGTCCCCAGTTTACCTCAGTGAGACATACAAATTGTATCATTTTCTCTGTGTACCAAGACAGAATAATGGTTTCAGAGCACCATTCTAGTAAACCGTAAGTTCCAGTACCTGCTTCATCCTTTAAGCCAGCCTCTTAGGCGTGATGTCTTGTAAAAACACAAGTATGCCGAAACCGGTTTGGCTCAGTGGATAGAGCATCGGCCTGAGGACTGAAAGGTCCCGGGTTCGATTCCGGTCAAGGGCATGTACCTGGGTTGCGGGCACATCCCCAGTAGGAGATGTGCAGGAGGCAGCTGATCGATGTTTCTCTCTCATCAATGTTTCTAACTCTCTCTCTCCCTTCCTCTCTGTAAAAAATCAATAAAATATATATATAAAAAAAAAACACAAGTAATAGCCCTTGGCTCAGCGTATAGAGCGTCGACCTGTGGACTGAAGGGTCCCAGTTTCAATTCCAGTCAAGGTCACATGCCCAGGTTGCAGGCTCGATACCCAGTTGGGGGCATGCAGGAGGCAGCTGATCAATGATTCTCTCTCTCTCATTGATGTTTCTATCTTTCTCTCCCTCTCCCTTCCTCTCTGAAAACAATAAAAATATTTTTTAAAAAATAAATAAATAAAACACAAGGAATAAAATAAATGTTTGATGAGCAAGTGAATGATTGAACAGATCTGCTGGAGGCTGTGGAGAACAGCTCTGGGGAGATCGCTATTTCAGCCAAAACACTGTGACCGCCAAAGTATGAGGCAATCACCATGTACATCTGAGCTGTCTGCCTGGATTCCCTCTGGCCTAGTGCATGATGCAAGGGCTGCGCAGGAGTCAGCACTTGGAGCGTGTCTGTGCTTGCACAAGCTCAGGAATGGTCTTGTTCCACTCCAACCGCCCTGACACCTGACGGTTACCTTTACCTTCCCTGTTCCCTGGCCCCAAAGAAAAAGATATTTTTAGTGTGTTCAAATATTTTTATCAAAGTTTGCTGAAACCTCCACGCTTCTACTTCTTTTCCCTGTAACTTCCACCCTCAGCAATGCCTCAGGGGGTACATTACATACTCACACGGAGTTATCCCCAATAATAGCATCATTTTTTGAATACAGAAAAGAACTACTACTGTTTGGACATGAGATCAGTTGTTTAGACTCTCTGTTCGCCTGTTGAATGGACATCCGGAGCCTGATGAGTCTGACCACTTTTATCCAGACACCAAGTACTTGGCCTTCTTTGTCCCTCTCTAGTCCAAAATGAGAAAGGGAGGTCAGAGCATGAATTTATCTAAGGAAAGACCCGCCCAGTGAAGTCTGAAGAATATCACATTATGCAGTTTCAAAGTCAAGCCAGGAGAGGGCACAGGAAACTACTGCTTGATCAGCTAATGAAGAAAAGAATTCAGGAACTGGGAAGAGCACTCCTTCCAGCTCCATCAGGTGGCACACAGTTTAGGTTGTTTAGTCAGACTGCTTTCATCCTGAGCCCTCAACAATCCTAACCTATATAATAAAAGGGTAATATGCTAAGTGTCCGGTTGGCCGTTCAACCAATCAAAGCGTAATTGCTAATGATATGCTGAAGCAGCTCAACCACTTGCTATGACATGCACTGACCACCAGGGAGAAGACGCTCCAACCAGTAGGTTAGCTTGCTGCTGGGATCTGGCCAATTGGGACTGAGCGAGAAGAGCAAGACACACCCTGGAGCCCTCCCTCAGTCCCTCCCTGGCTGGCCAACCTCCCACATCTCTCCCCAGCCCTGATCGTGCACCAGTGGGGTTCCTCAGCCTGGACTGCACCCTCTCCCAATCTGGGACCCCCTCAGGGGATGACAGAGAGCCGATTTCAGCTGATCCCACAGGCCAGGCCGAGGGAACCCACTGGTGCACGAATCTGTGCACTGGATCTCTAGTTTTATTATAAAGCAGGCTATCCTCATGAAATCTCTGCACTGTTTAATTTTTTCTTCAAGAAAATGTTGATTTTTGCAGGCTCCAGCCAGTTTCCTAAGCACTTCTGTTAGTTGGTATCCTCTTGCCTCGCTAGGTGCCGGGGTCCAGCCCCAGCAGGTCCAGGGGTCCCCAAAGGTGTGGACAGAGTCAGCGAAGAAGGAATGACACGGAGACAGCGTTCAGTTGATCAGCAGCCTAGCCAGGATCTCTAGCCAGGATCTCCAGCCAAGTTCTGGTCTGGATCTCCAGAGAGGTTCTGCTTTGGATCTCCAGACAGGTTCTGTGTCCATGTTCTCTTGCTAGGTTCTCCAGGTTCTCCAGCCAGGTTCTGTAGCCATGTTCCCTCGCTAGGTTCTCCAGCCAGGTATTGTGTCCATGTTCTCTTGCTAGGTTCTCCAGGTTCTCCAGCCAGGTTCTGTAGCCATGTTCCCTCGCTAGGTTCTCCAGCCAGGTTCAGTCACCAGGTTCTAGTCAGGTTCTCTTGCCAATTTCTGTAGTCAGGTTCAGTCCAGGATCTTTTGCCATGTTCTCTCCAGCGAAGTTCTTCTGTCTCTAGGTTCTGTGTAGGTTCTGTCTTCTTGGTTCTGTCTTCTAAGTTCTGTGTTGTTACATCTGTATTTATACCAGTTGATTCCAATCCTATCAATCTCTATTCCAAAGGTTAGGGCGTTTCTTATCTCCATTCCAGGGAGTAAAGATTATGTAGCTTAAGCATGATTGTTTGTAGTTAAAGTGATTAATTACCCGCCTGGCACTTAGTTAAGAGGTTTTATTCCCTCCCTAACTTCAGGGGAAAATCCCTACCTGGGGAAACAACCTTTCTCAGAGACCTTGGTTAAAACACATAGTGCCAAGAAGGTGAGCAAACATTTTAAGAACAGTATGCCATATATGCCAGGTCCTTTGAAACAGCAAGGATGGACCGGCTCCCGGCAGCTAGGGAAGTCAGCTGCCTGAGTAGCTCCTCTTCATCTGCAAAGTGGAGACTGTAAGAACCAACCTTCCCTGACTTCCTGGTGATGATCTGCTGCTGAAAGTACACTATCAACCTGTCCTTAGAGAGAGAGGCATTAGACAAATGCAAGGGCTGTTTATTCATGATAAACTGTATACTCTGAGTAAATAGATCTGACTCAAGTCATTAGTAGAACTGAATATTCAATAATTAATGACTAAAGGGACTGTAGCTTAAAACTGAGGTTCTAAAGTGACAGCAAACCATGGGACACTTGGGGAAATGATGTTTAGACAAATACATCTCTGAGCCAATTCATGCTAGGCAGTTCAACATCATTATACGTGTTAGAAAGTTAAGAATGAACGCTTGAAATAGAGGTCTCATGTAAATAAAGCCTGTATGACACCATGTATAAATAAAACCAGTGGTATGATAAAGTATTTGTTTTAATATGACTTGCTTTTACATCATAACTTTTTTCTGAGTTCAACACAATATATATTACATCTCACTTGTCCTTCCAATCATCCTAGAAAATAAATAATACACATTATTTATATCCGAAAAGGAAATTGAAGTGCCAAGCCAGTGATGTCACTGTATATTGCACAGCAACTTCCTGTCCAAGATCTAGAATTAGAGATGGTTTTACCTGTCGAAGGTTTTGGTCAGACTGGTCGGGAGGTGGGAATGTCATCATTTATTGGGTAACTAAAAGGTTAAGATTCCCCTGTATTGACACCATTCCCATAGCTGCTATCAAAATTGCTTCAGAGCTTCACTAAGTTTCAGATCCAGGCTCCAAATGTTCACTTCATTGCTTAAAACTAGTTTCTGGAACCATGGCCAGCAGCTAAATAATTTCTCTCAGCTCAGAGTTCAAACAACAGAATTGGAATTCCTTTCTGATTTCTAATCAAACGTCTTGTCCACTACCTGTGGGTGGGGCAAATAGACACCTTTTCCCTCTTGGCCTTGCTTTATTTTCTCTCTTTCAATTTAATATGTTTAATCTTCCTTTTGAGACCTTATTTTTTTCTGGTTACAAAAGCAAGACATGTGTGTTGGACAAAGTGAAAGTCCACCATGGTCTACAAAATCAAGGCTATATTTCAATGCATGTAAGGCTTTTGAAAAAAAAATCAAAGTTGGGTTTAGCCTAAATAAAGTGGTTTGCAACTTCCTTTTACACCTTCAAATGTCTTGGAAATCTTTAAGATAAGCTTAAATATTTACCTATTTTTAAGTGAACAATTCAATGACCATCACCACAACCCAGTTTTAGGACATTTCCATCCTCCCCCAAAGTTCCCTCCTGCCTGTGAATGAGTTTTTTTAAAGGGTGCATTTTTGTGGGTAATTATAATCATGAATAACAAGTCCCAGAAATGTCCATTTTGCCCAGCTTTCATTTCCTGCTGACAGACAAGAAGAAAACTGCAACAGCCCATCAACAAATGTTGGAAGAAAACACCATACGCTGTTCGACAGCTGTTTGCTCAAAATAGTTTCTTTACCCCCTCCAGCTTCCCTGGGTGTCAGCCAAGTACCAGGCTATTGGTTCAGTCTGCAGTGATATGAAGACAAGGTAATAGCTGTCTTCTCCTGGAATAAAGTAAATTTCAAATGCTGAGTCTGATAGTGTGCAACCTAACTTAAGAGTTTCCATAGTCAATGGTTCGGAGGGGTAAGTGGTCCAGATTGGAATGGTATTTGGACGTCCACTTCTAGAAGTCAGGAGAGAGATCCAGGGACCAGATTTACTTTCCCACCTAAAACAGCCAAAAGAGGGACAAAAAAATATATGAAACAATGAGGTTTCAACACAGTGGACATCAAGCCACCAATGGCAGTAATCCTCGAGAAAAGGAACACCAATGAGGTGAGCCCTGGCACTGCCCAGCTTCACTGCCTCGAGTTTCCAGGCTACAGGGCAGGGAAGAAAAACTGAGGCAGACCTCAGCGGAGTCCCCGATTTGAGGAGACAGTGCTGAGAGGCCAAGGAGACCAAGGCAGGCAGAGTACCAGAGAAGAGAGAATTTTACAGGGAGAGAGAGAGCCCCGGAGACCTGTAGAGGGACCTCTTCTAGTATTCAGAAAAGTACTGCTTAGCACACGTGAGAAAACTACCTAAGGCTGCAGAAAGAACCACTCAAAGGGATAAGAGGGAAAGGTGCTTGATGCACACACTGGGCTAGGGCTAGTGCCTCTTTCCACTGCCCGAGTAGAAAAACTCATCATTTATGGAGCCCTGGGAAGAGTACTCATGAAGATCTTGCCTCAGGGACAATAACTGGCCCTAGGGTTGGCACTGATTGGTCCTGCCTAACAAATTTCAAAATCAAGACCCAAAGGAATCAAAGCAACTGCACCCCCAAGCAAGGCTCAAGATTTATAGGAATACAAAATATCCAACACTGCACAAGTTCAAGTTCACAATATCTGGCATCCAATCGAAAACTGCCAGGCATGCAGACAGACAGGAAAATGTGGCCTATAATGAGCAGCGAAATCAAACAGTAAAAGCTGCCCCAGATGTGATGCAAATGTTAGAATTAGCAGCAAAGATATTAAAACTGTTATTTTAACTATATTCCTTATGTTCCAAATGATAAGTAGAGTCATGGGGATATTAAAAAAAAGATTATAATTGAACTTTGAGAGATAAAAACAACAATTTCCATCCTATGACTTCCCCTTCACATGTAACTAAAAGTTTATAGATGTTAAGAAATTGCTGTTTGCGCATAAAGTCAGAGACCGAAAGGAGGCAGCTGTGCCATTAACGAGGAATAACAGTTATATGGGGCTGTTACTATTCAGTGCGTGCATGAGGCCAACAGCATCATCTGCACCTGGGAGCTTGTTAGACATGCAGAAACCCTCAGGCCCTCAGACCTAAAGATTCATAACACACATTTTAACAAGATCCCCAAGTGGTTGCTATACACATTTGAGATTGAGAAGCACTGATGTCTGGGAAATAATTTCTCTGACCGTGTTTCCTTATGCATGACAAATAGGGTAGTGAAACCTGTCCACCTTATTTCACAAGTTTATGATTAGAATGAAATGTGAAATCCAATCCAAATATAAGGTAGGTAGGTACACATGGAATATCAAACTGTTGGGTTTTTTTATAATTGATTTCAGAGAGAGGAAGGAAGAGTGAAAGTGATAGAAACATCAATGATGAGATAGAATCATTGATCAGCTTCCTTTTGCATACTCTCTACTGGGGATTGAGCCTGCAGCCTGGTCATGTGCCCTGACCAGGAATCAAACCCTGACCTTCTGGGTTCATGGGTCGATGCTCAACCACTGAGCCACACCAGCCTGGCTTAAATAGCAAACTTTCTAATAAACTGTGTTACATACAAATCCCAAGCACAAGTATTTCTGAATTGAAAATACTGAGCAGCAAAAAAAGACTGCCACTGTTACTAGATATTCCAAAAACAAGATCATTTTTATTTAAAAAAAAAAATGTCAAATACATAAAAATTTGACTCTTTTCACTTCTGGAAATAGCATTTTTAATAAGTAGAAATCTGTTATCCTTCAGTCTACAACTATTCAAGACAATCGTTTCAGGAAAGAAGCAGACAGAGTCTCTATTGACCATTTATTTCTCTTCTCTGGCCAAAGCCTGAACCTTGACGCAAGCCGCGGGAAGCTGCAGGCAGCCAGGTCTGGGGCTTCTACCAGGCACTAGTGTCTTGGCCCAGCACTGCCTCGGTCACACCTCGGGCCCACTGTACAGTCTGAGCCGGTTCTCCAGCTACCAGACCAAGGCAGGGAGCCCGTGAGTGGACCGGACCTAACCAAGCGGCCCTGCGGCATCCTAGCCGCCAAGTTGGTCCCGGATCATCAAGAGCCCGCGGATGCCGGGTCGCCCGGGTTCAAGCCTGGGAGGCGCAGAGGTGGCCGCCACCAGAGAGAAAACCGCAGCGGATAAAAGCCCTCGCAGGCGCTAGCGTGAAAGAGGATGCCAGCCGGGTGTGAATAAACGCAAGCCGCAGAACCCCAGCGGCAACCGAAGTCGCCTAGCAACCAGGAGCACAGCGCGGACGCCAGGCATTGGCCAGCCAGCGTCACGTGAGCAGGCGCCACTGCCCTCTGGGAGATTGCGCTGCGGGCACGTGAGGCTGCGCAGGCGCGTTTCCACAAGGTTCTGGGCGGTGGAGGAGGTTTATGGAGAGCTTTCGGGAGAATCCGCCGGGGTCTGCTCCGTCGCTCGAAGTCCCGAGCTGGGTGGCCGGCCAGAGAGAGACGACGCGGGCTGTAGTGAAGCGGCACAACGCTGGTATATGGCGCTCGTGAGGCCAGTCTGGTCGTGCAGGGGCGTTTCCGGGGAGGAACCTGCCTCCCGGTTCAACACCAGCCCATGGCGGCAGGAAGAGTCCTGACAAATACGGGTGGAAACGGGGGTGTTCAGGGTATTGAGTCGGGCAGTGTATCCAGCGCTGGCTCGCTTAGAGAGTGCATGTGGGGCAAGAGCAGTTTTGCGGGGGGAGGCAGGGGGCTGTCCTGCTGAAGTACTTGAGTCCAACTTCCACTGTGAATATAGCATACGAGAGGCCCGGTGCACAAAATTCGTGCACTTAAGGGGGGGGTGGTCCCTCAGCCAGGCCTGCGCCCTCTCACAGTCTGGGACCCCTTGGGGGATGTCCACCAGCTGTGAGCCCAGCTTCTGGCTGAGCAGTGCTCCCCTTGTGGGAGCGCACTGACCACCAGGGGGCAGCTCCTGCATTCAGTGTCTGCCCCTTGGTGGTCAGTGTGCATCATAGCGACTGGTTGTTCTGCTGTTCGGTTGATTTGCATATTAGCCTTATATTATATAGGATAGAGGACTACAGCTTCTCATGAGCGAGGGGCAGAGCCTGGTCATCCACATATCAGTGCATGAAATCTAGGTCCCCGCGTTACCCCACCACAGGCCTGCGAGGCCTGGCCAAGAAAACGTCCAGTATGAGTGTGATTTTTTTTTAAGACTATTTTTTCATATATATTTTTCATTTCAGAGGGTAAGGGAGAAGGAAAGATATAGAAACATCAATGATGAGAGAGAATCACTGATTGGCTGCCTCCTGCATGCTCCACACTAGGGATCGAGCCCTAACCCCGGCATGTGCCCCGACCGGGAATCGAACTGTGCCCTCCTGCTTCATAGGTTCACCCTCAACCACCCCATTTTCTTCTTTCATACTTGCCAAGGGGTGGTTGGCGATACCATCCTTTCATTCTAATCAGTTTCCTTCCAGCAAGCAGAGGAGTTGAAGTACCATGCCTGCTCTGGAATACTGTCCCATACCCTGGTAGCCATCCTTGATTACTTTCTTTCACACCCCACAGTCAGTGCATCAGCAAGTCCTCTTGACTCTGCCTTCAAAATGAGTTCAGAATCTGATCCCTCCTCACTACTGCACAACTGCCACCCTGGTCACAACCCCCATGATCTTCCACCTAGGTTATTGCAATCACCTCCTAAATAGTCCACTCTTGCCTTAAGTCAGCCAAAGTGACCTTTTAACACGCATGTCACATCATGTCCCTTCTCTGCTCAACACCCTCCTGGGGCTTCCTTTTTTAGTAAAAGCCAATGTCCTTACACATAATCTAGTCCCATGAGCTCCTATCCACTCTCCTCATTCACTGATCCCCAGAAGTGCTATTCTTCATGCTGTTTCTTGAGCAGGGTACGTATGCTTCGTATTTAGGTCTTTTTTTTTAAATATATTTTTTATTGATTTTTTTATAGAAAGGAAGGGAGAGGGAAGAGAGTTAGAAACATAGATGAGGAATATCGATCAGCTGCCTCCTGCACAACCCTCACTGGGGATGTGCTCGTAACCAAGGTACATGCCCTTGACCGGAATCGAACCCGGGACCCCTCAGTCCGCAGGCCGACGCTCTATCCACTGAGTCAAACCAGTTTCGGCCCCCACCCTCTCTTAACACTTATCAACACCTGACACATTTTATATGTTCGTTGTCTACCACCCTGACTAGAATGTAATAAGCTCCACGTGGATAGGCACTTTTTCTTGTTCCCTGACGCACCACTAGTACCTGGAACAATCTCTGGTATGCAGTAGGCATTAATTGTTGAAGAAATGAATAAATGGTGTATGCCTATTATGGTTCTATTCTTCATTATGGTGAGTACCGAAGTTTTCCCAAGTGGCTAATATTGAACACTAGAGGCCCGGTGCACGAAGTTCATGCACTAGGGGGGAAGGGGGTACCCCTCAGCCTGGCCGGCGCCCTCTTGCAGTCCAGGACCCCTCGCTACTTACCACCTGCCTGCTCGGTGCTCCTTACCGCTCGGCTTGCTGCTCCTTAGCGCTGCTGCGGAGTCTGGAGAGGCTCTTGCCACTGCCACTGTACTTACCATCCATGAGCCCAGCTTCTGGCTGAGCAGTGCTCCCCCTGTGGGAGCACACTGACCACCAGGGGCAGCTCCTGCGTTTAGCATCTGCCCCCTGGTGGTCAGTGTGCATCATAGCGACTGATCATTCTCCCATTCGGTCAATTTGCATATTAGGGTTTTATTATATAGGATACTGAATCCACAATATGGTCATGATGTTGACATTGGCAGTGCCCACTCTCCGAATGCTTTGTATCCACTTTGTATCTTAAAAGTTGACGCTGTACTTTTAACCAGGACTGAGATTCCTCCATGTTGTGATGTGGTATTCCATGAAGAAAGACATTCCAGTTTTTTAATGAAAAACCAGGAGTTTCTTGAAGAAAAAGAATAGAAAATAAAAATTTAACTACTAAGGTGGGTATTGAACTAGGTATTTATCTAGGATAGATCCATAAAGCCCTGCTCAGGTGTCAGCAGAGTAGGTGAAATAGGCTTGTGTCAATCCAGAAGGTTCTCGGAAAATTTACCTTCCCACCAAGTTCCCTTAAACTTAGAACTCTATAGCTGATGATTAATCCTTTATCCCTTACTAAAATACAAATACCCTAAGAGAGGTAATACTGAGTTTCAGCTCCAGATCTTTTCTTGAGAGTAGGTGTTGGGGTCCAGCCCCAGCAGGTCCAGGGGTTCCCAAAGGTGTGGACGGAGTCAGCGAAGAAGGAAGGACACGGAGGCAGCAGTTTAGTTGATCAGCATAGCGAGGTTCTCTTTTTTTTCTCCTACACCTATATTTACACCATTTGATCCCATAAGCATGCCTCTATAATCACATCATGGTATGTTTTGGGTAACGTTCTACAGTTCCTTGTTTCTTATCTGACCTTTGCCAAAAATCCTGTCTCTATCTAGTTCTGTTGAGTTTAATCCTGTCTAGGTTAATCTCTGTGTTCCATTACAAGGCTATTCCAAGGTCGCTGCTCTACTGATAAGCTACAAGGAAGTGACTGAAGGAGATTATCCTAGCCAGTAAAGGTTATGTCCTCCCAGCCTCGCTGCTTGCCTTCCCTGGGACTGCCCTGTGTCGGTGGGTCTCCAGGGGTATAGGCTTTGGTGCTTTCCCTGGTGGGCAGACCCCTGGGGATGTGGGTCCCAAATTTATTGCCAACAGTCTTAGTCCAAGTTCTTCATAAGTAGTACATGGTATTTCTGTAACACTAGGGGGTTTCACTGATTTATTCCCCTCCTTAGTCCTGTTACTCCCTAACCTGGGGAAACAATCTTTCTCGGGGCGGTGGTCCTGTTGAAAACACATAGCGCTAAGAGGGGGAGCAAACATATGCCATATACGCCAGGTCCCTTGAAACATAAGCTGTGCAGATGTTTCTTCCCTGCAGTGACTGTGTCAAGCAGCAAGGGTGGACCGGCTTCTGGCAAGTAGGTTTTGAAAAGGCAAGGGAAGAAAGTAGGAGCACATGAGAACTAAGCAGAGAGAAAGTTCTGGAGCCAAGGAATGAGCATAAAGTTGAGCTTGCCAAGGACAGACTTTGGCCTATTTTGTAGCTTTGCCCAGGGCTGTCTCTGATAATCAAAGTACAGCAGGTCCTCAATGTTTTGCTATGATGCTGATAAAAAAACAACAACAGTTGAACCACAGTTGGGGCCACTCTGTAGAGTTTGCATGTTCTCCCCATGGCTGCATGGGTTTTCTCTGGATACTCTGGTTTCCTCCCATATCCCAAATATGTGCACATGAGGTGCACTGATGTGTCTAAATTGTTCCCATCTGTGTGAGTGTGGGTGTGTGTGTGAGTGTGCTCTGCAGTGGAAAGGCAACCTTGTCCAGCCAGTGTAGCTCAGTGGCTGACCACTGACTTATGAACCAGGAGGGCACAGTTCCATTCCTAGTCAGGGCACATGCCTGGGTTTGGGCTCAATTCCCAGTAGTGGGGTGTGCAGGAGGCAGCTGATCAATGATTCTCTCTCATCACTGGTGTTTCTATCTCTCTCCCTCTCCCTTCCTCTCTGAAATCAATAAAAATATATTTAATGAAAGGGGACCTTGCCAGGTAGGATCCAGCCATCCACAACCCTGAACTAAAATAAGTGGATTGGAAAAATAATTACCTTGTTTTTGTTCATCTTTCTTAAACATGTATATAGCTCACACTTATTTTGATGTTTAATATTAGAAGGGTTTTGGGTCTTTATTTATGATGTTTGGTGATGTTGTTGTGACCAGAACCTAACTCTTGTTTATATCAGTAAGCCTATGGTTGTTAAATTGTTGTCATTATTATACCTTGTTTCACTGACGTCACAGTTTCCAAGAACCTATTGACAATGGTAAATGAGAACTTACTGTACATATGATCTCTTGCTCCAAATTTCTCAGTATGGCCTTAAAATTATAGCTATAATTACCTGAAATGTTTTGGTAACCTAGTAGGTACAAGGGACATTGGAAATGAAGAGGAAGGGTTGACCTAGAATACAGTGGGGCTGAAAGGCTATCAGATGCTTGGAAAGATAAGCAGGAAGGGGAGGAGGCATTGCATTATACATCTGCACATGATCTTGGCCTAAGAAATAGGAAACCGAATGAAAAAGAGTTTTTGTGCTAAGGTGAAATGAGTAAAATGGAGCACTGTCTGCTCTCAGTTGACATGGGAGAAACAATAAGGTGAGACAGGCTTCTTTGAGCAACCCACAATGGATCATGAGGGAAAATATTAAAGACCAAATATAGACATGCTGTTCAAAAACTAACAGCTCACAAATATCAAACAAGTACCTCAGTGTTTGTGGAATTTGGTTCTTTCTGTAGGAGTTTTTGTAATCAACGAGGGTTTACTGATTTGTTCTTTATGGTAGAAAAGAATTAGGCAAGAACCTAGAGGTAGGCAAAAACTTTGCTGGTAGTGACCATACAGTGATGAAAGGTATTCCCACAAAAATGTGCAAGCAGGGCATGTCTGCTCTAGTGAAGGGTTGGAAATAGATGTTTTCACTTAAAGTTTCTTCCAGTTTGGAGAATCTGCCACTGACTAAATGTTTGAAGTTGGGCAAGTGTAAACCCCCAACATGTCAGTTTCCTTATCCATGAAATAGGAATAAATACTAACAGTTCCTAGCCTGGCCAGCATGGCTCAGTGGTTGAGCATCAACCAATGAACCAGGAGGTCACAGTTCGATTTCCAGTCAGGGCACATGCCCGGGTTATAGCTTGGTCCCCAGTAGGGGGCGTGCAGGAGGCAGCCAATCAATGATTCTCTCTCATCATTGATGTTTCTCTCTTTCTCCTTCTCCCTCCCTCTCTGAAATAAATATATATAAAAAAAGTTCTCTCTTTTTTAAAGGAGTTTATTGGCTGTGCCTTTATTCAGTGTACCAGTTATCACTGCTTTGTGAAAAGCCACCCCAGATACTCATTCTTTTGTGCTCACAGATCCTGTGGGTCAGGAATTCAAAAAGAGTAGAGTGAAGATGGTTCCATGATGTCTTGGGCATCAGCTTGGAAGACTCAAAGGTTAGAGATGACTCAACAGCTGGTGTTGAAATCAACTGGAAGTATCTTCATTTATGTGTTTCATGGGTTTTCCTGATAATTGGCTTTGATCTCAGGTGGTTTGTTGCCTGGAACATCTACACATGTTCTCTCCATGTTGTCTCACTACCTGGGGTAGTTTGGGCTTCCTCACAGTATGGCTGCTGGGTTCCAAGAGCAAGTGTTCCAAATGAATGAGGCAGCCAGGCTGGTGTGGCTCAGTGGTTGAGCATTGACCTGTGAACCAGGAGGTCACGGTTCGATTCCTGTTCAGGTCACATTCCCAGGCTGTGGGCTCAATCCCCAGTAGGGGGCTTGCAAGAGGCAGTCAATCAATGATTTTCTCTCATCAGTGTTTCTATCTCCTATCTCTCCCTCCCTCTCTGAAGTCAATTATGTATATACTAGGGGCCCGGTGCACGAAATTCGTGCACTGGGTGTGTGTGTGGGGGGGGGGACTGTCCCTCAGCCCAGCCTGCCCCCTCTCACATACTGGGAGCCCTCAGGCGTTGACCCCCATCACCCTCCGATCGCCTGATCGGCCCCTTGCCCAGGCCTGACGCCTCCGCCAGAGGTGTCAGGCTTGGACAGGGGACCCCCATCTCCCTCTGATCGCTTGCTCCACCCCCCACCCAAGCCTGACGCCTCTGACCCAGGCTTCAGGCCTGGGCAAGGGGACCATCATATCCCCCCAGTCCCCGGCTCCGCCCCCCACCCAGGCCTGATGCCTCAGCCAGAGGAGTTGACCCTCATCACCCTCCGATCACCAATCACCGGATCGGCCCCTTGACCAGGCCTGAGGCCTCCGGCAGAGGTGTCAGGCCTGGGCAGGGGACCCCCAGCTCCCCGCGGTTGCAGGCTCCACCCCTGCCCAGGCCTAACGCCTCTGGCCTAGGCGTCCGGCCCAGGCAGCGGGAACCCGCAGTGGCAGCGGACCCGTGATCGTGGGCTTCGCTTTAGGCCCAGGCAAGGGACCCCTAGCTCCTGGGACTGCCAGCTTCAACCGTGCCCAGCTCCCATCGCTGGCTCCACCCCTACTTCCTGCTATCACTGGCCAGGGCGGCAAAGGCGCCTGATTCTCCGATCATGGCTGGGGGGCAGGGCAAAGGCGGCCCCAGGGCCGCCTTTGCCCTGCCCCCCAGCTCTTAGCTCCCCCCCTGGGTTTCCGATCACTGTCAGTGGCAGGGGGCTTCTTCCTGCTTTCCCTTTCGCCTCCCTGCATTGTGCCTACATATGCAAATTAGCAGCCATCTTGTTGGCAGTTAACTGCCAATCTTAGTTGGCAGTTAACTGCCAATCTTAGTTGGCAGTTAATTTGCATATAGCCCTGATTAGCCAATGAAAACGGTATCGCCGTACGCCAATTACCATTTTTCTCTTTTATTAGAGTAGATATATATATACACACACACACACACACACACACTAGAGGCCTGGTGCATGAAAATTTGTGCACTCAGGGTGGTCCCTCAGCCCAGCTTGTGCCTTCTCGCAGTCCAGGACCCCTCGGGGTATGTCCACCTGCCAGTCAGACATCCCTCTGGCAGCCCAGGAGCCCTCGGGGGATGTCCGACTGCGGCTTAGGGGTGCTGGCCTAAGCCGCAGTCGGACATCTTTAGCACTGCTGAAGAGGCAGGAGAGGCTTCTGTTACTGCCACTGCGCTAGCAGCTGTCAGCTCAGCTTGTGGCTGAGTAGAGCTCTCCCTGCGGGAGTGCACTGACCACCAGGAGACAGCTCCTGCATTGAGTGTCTACCCCTTGGTGGCCAGTGCACGTCATAGTGACCGGTTGTTCCACCATTAGGGTCAATTTGCATATTACCCTTTTATTATATAGGATTATTATACAGGACACACACACACACACACATACATATATACACACACACATACACATAGATATTAGCTTATGCCTGGTTTTATATATATATATATATATATATACACACACACACACACACACACATACATACTAATATGTATATACATATATGTGTGTATACATACATGTATACACATAAGCTATATTGGCTTTTTTTTTTTTTAATATATTTTATTGATTTTTTTACAGAGAGGAAGGGAGAGGGATAGAGAGTTAGAAACATCGATGAGAGAGAAACATCGATCAGCTGCCTCCTGCACATCTCCTTCTGGGTATATGCCCGCAACCAAGGTACATGCCCTTGACCGGAATCGAACCTGGGACCCTTGAGTCCTCAGGCCAACGCTCTATCCACTGAGCCAAACTGGTTAGGGCAGCTATATTGGCTTTTATGACCTATCCTAAGAACCAGGCATAAGCTATATTGGCTTTTATAACCTAGCCTCAGAAGTCACACAATGATACTTATGCCAGAATCCATCTGCCATGATTCAAATGGAAGGATATACACCCCATCTCTTAATGGGAGGAATATCACAATATTGTTGTAGAAAGATCATGTAAGATGAGAGATACTGTCATGACCATCTTTGGAAAATAAAACCTGTCACACCTGGACACCTGAGCACTACTAGAAAAAAAATGGAATAGAAAAAGTAATCAATCCATAATTCGAACTCCAACTGAATCCTTGACACTAGCTGGCAATCCTACATCATTTTTCTGCTGAACTTGCTTCAACTTGGCAATGGTTATTTCAAACCTCTGCTGTAATAGGCACTATGTATGTCTCACCTAATACTCATTTCTCACCCCTTTTTCTCGGTCCCCATCCTTTGAGGAGGTGCGAAAAGCTAAACACTCACTTTCCTAGCCTTTGTTGTATCTTTGTGACATAGTTCTGGTTAGTGAGATGTAAACAGAAGCCAACTGAGGCACTTCTGCGAAAGCTCTTGCCTTGAAAAAGAACTAATGCATGGAGTGGAGGCAGCCAGCCATACTGTGACCCTCAGCAAAGCCCCTCACCCCCCATCCCCTACTTCCACTTTATTTTCCACAGATGACCTTCTCTCCTCCTTTACAGAAAAAAAAAAAAAAAGTCTTCAGCTGGTCATTTTCTTGTGTTAACATAAGAAATATTCAAACCTGTAAAGAATTTTTGCGAGTGTGTGTGATCCAAACTGTCCATAGTTGCCTGGAAGCATGATCTCAACGTAAGTAGGTTACATGAACTCCATCGGTGATAGATTAGGGAGGGGGGAGGAAGCAAAGTGGGGAAACCTCTGGGATTGGGTAAAAAGTAAAAGGATAGGCACTTCTTTTACACAGGTGGGTACAGGATAAATAATAGGCAACAATTAACAAGACAACAATAACACTGAGGGAGTTTTTGTGCTCTGCCCCCTGCCCCCTGGCGCATAGCTTGCGCCCTTGAGGGGCCTGGAAAAAAGGGATGCTACAAGTTATCCTGACATTCCACAGGTATGTTATCTTAGATGCCAAAAGACCAATAGGCTCAGTAAAGATCGAAGATACTGGCCTAAGACTTTACGACTCATTGTAAACTGATTTTTAATTAAAAGGTTTTAATTTCAGACCATCCTTTGTGGTTACTTTAGGTCTTAGTTTGCAAGGCCACTACACAGGCCTTCCCTGATTAGTCAGGCTAGCATGTGGCTCCTTTCCATCCACACTTGTCACCAAACCTACCTACCACCTGCTTGCATGCCATCCCGTTTCCTCCTCCCCTTCCATTGTAATAGAAGAGGGGTCCCTACTCCATGGATGGGTGAGTAGGGGGAAAATAGGGAGATGCCAATCTTGCACCCATTTTCTCTTTCTCTTTCTGTTTTGGTTTTCTGACTCATGTTCTGGCCTCTGTCACTCATCAGCTATGTGGCCTAAACAGGCCATGGAAATAGCAAATAGTTTATCCCGTGGATTCTAAGCCCAATAAAGGCCCTGCACTAGTTGTTGGGGCCTGCCAGGGCCAGGAAAGAGACCGCCCAAGGAGAGAAAACTATTTACAAGGCGGGGGCATGAAGCCTTCCTTGGAAGTGCATCCCCATGTGGCTGGGAGAGCAGAGTAGGAAGGGCTGGAGGGGAGGACGGGCCAGAGGTCGCAAAGGTCCATGGACCGGGCAGGGCAATGGTGTTGGTTTTAACCCTAAATCATTGGGACAGGAAGTGAATTAATCCCTCTGAGCCTCAATCTTGACTTGGGAAAACATGTTTTAGAACTGTGCTCAGATTTTAGTCTCCTATACTTGCTTCCGAGTTCCTTAAGGACAAAGACCTGTATTTCTTACGCATCTTTGCAACCACATGATAGGCGCTTAAACAAATGCCTGTCGGATGAATAAACGATACTGCGGAGTCCTCCGCAGACTTAGTTATTAAACCAACCTGTGAATACTCACTCTCTCTTTCCTCTTCTCCCTCCCTCCCCTCCCACAGCCCCGCCCGGTATTTTTCTGGCTTCCCGCCACCCTTCCCCGCCCCGCCCAACCCCGCCCCTCCCCGCCCCGCCCTTACGCTGCGTCGCGAAGGCGGAGCGGGCGGGCGGGCTTTACGGCAGCCGCGTTGCGGCGGGGCGGGGCGGGGCGGGCGCGCTTGGCGGCAGCGGTGGGAGGCAGCCCGGCTGGCGGCAGACGGAGGCGCAGGCGGCGGCGGCGGCTGTGCTCGCTCGTCAGGGCGGGTGGGAGGGAGTCGCTGAGCGTGTGTGAGGGAGGGACGGAGCTCGCGGTGGAGCTCGCAGCCCGCGCTGTCTTCCCGCAGCCCCCGCCAGGCCCCGCCGCCGCCCGCAGCCCCGCGCCGAGTCCGGGCCGAGCCGAACAGAACCGAGCTGGGTCAGGCCGGGGCCATGCTGCTCACCGTGTACTGCGTGCGGAGGGACCTCTCCGAGGTGACCTTTTCCCTCCAGGTCGACGCCGACTTCGAGCTGCACAACTTCCGCGCGCTGTGCGAGCTCGAGTCGGGCATCCCCGCCGCCGAGAGCCAGGTACGCCGGGCAGCGAGCGGGGCCTCCCCCGGAGCTGGCCCTCCCTCCCGGGGGCCTCACGCCTTCCTCTGCTGCTGGGGAAGGCATGGCGGGGGGGTGGGGAGCAGGATGGGCATTTCTCAGCTCGCCCCCGCATCCGGAGGGAGCTGGAGCCGGTGGCTGCCCCCACTCACTCCCGGGGTGGGTGGGGTGGGTGGGGTGCGGTGCTGGGGGAGGAAGTGGGGGACCTGACCGCCGGCGCACCCACTGCAGCCGGAGGGGCGCGTGGCCGGCCGTCCGGCCCGCCCTGCCTCCCGGCTCTTCGGCCCGTTCTCCTTGAAGAGCCCCGGTTTGGGGTGTCGTCGTGCATCCAGGAAGAAGCCCTCGGTCTGCACGAGTTCGTGCATCCTGCTTCCCCAACCAGAAATACCAGTTTGGATCCCCGGTAGCTGTCCATCTGCATTTTGGAGAGGGTTCCTGCTTAAGGAAACGCAATTTACCTTTAAATGTACGAATTTGCACTCCTCCGTGAAGGAAAAAGTTTGAAACTGGCACTGCCTTGTTTTGAGGCCTTTAGAAATGCGTCCCCGCCCGCCCCCCGCCCCCCACATTAGTTTCTGGTTAAATTACTTTTAAAAACAAAAAAACAGTCATTAGTGCAATTCAAACTGTTTGCGTGTCTGGTTTCTTCCCTGGTAGGCCAAAATCCCTGTTTCAGTTCACAATTGAGAGTTTGGGCCCGTCCAAAGCTCGGTGCTTTATGAGGATCTTTGCTTTAAAAATGGCCTGTGTGCTCTGTGATTGGCATGTCTCAGTTCCCTACCCTGCTGGGTAGGAGTTCAGCTGCTCTTCCATGTTTTAAATAAGCTAAGCAGTTTATCCTCAGAATGCGTTGGGGCTGCCACTAAACAGAATTGGAGACAGTAACACTGGCTTTCACACTGCCAGTTAAATCCTGACTTGATGAGTCTAAAATATTAAGAAAATTGAAGAAGTTCTCCAAGGTCCCAGAAGGCAAAATCTTGATTTCCTACTGCAGTTAGGAAATAGTTCCAAAACACTATTGCCCAACTGCAGCTTGCTCTGCTCTGTGATATCATAAACACAGGGGTTAATGTTTTCTTCAGAAGTGAGTCTGGTTCCTTTACACTGTGAATTTCAGAACTTCGGCATAAAGCTGAATATCAAAAAGAATTTATCTCAAGGCGCACAGTGTCACCCAAATACGCATTCTGGCAAAAGCTACAAAGAAATTGGTAAGGGGTTTTTTGTAACTTCTATGAGGACCCAGTTCCTGTCAATCAATCCCTCAGGTGGAGAGTAGGAAAGGACAGTTTAAATAGGGAGGGAAATTTAACTCTTAATATTTTTGAAGGTGGTTTTAAACCCCCACTGTTCTCCCTGGGGCTGTTGTATT
Organism: Myotis nattereri; assembly: GCF_964212035.1. Lineage (NCBI taxonomy): Eukaryota > Metazoa > Chordata > Mammalia > Chiroptera > Vespertilionidae > Myotis > Myotis nattereri. Next base: position 207,810,929 of record NC_138077.1, on the reverse strand, counting down.
ACCCTGGTTATAATCACCAGCTGGTAGGGGAAATAAAATTAAAAGTGTAAATTGATTTTGTTATTAGGGCTTGGGAGAAGGCAGATGTAACAAGATCTAAATGAAGAGGGTGTCAGGCTGAAAAACAATTGTATGGTTAAAACAGGCATTGTTCTCTGCCAGCTTAGAATGTTAGGAATACCTTGCCAGTTGAACAACAAGTCTAACTCCAAATTCTTTCTTATTCGCTAGGTCAACATTTGGCATTTACTTCCCTCCTAAGCCATATTAGCATATGGAAGCCTGGGCTCCAGCTAGTGTTAAGCCTGTATTACATAGCTGTAAACAACTCCTGTTTTTCAAGTCTGTTCTGTCGCCCTTATTGTAACCTAACACTATCTATTTTAAGATGTCTGGTGGTCGGTTGTCTTTCAGTTGCTTGCCCATCAGGCAGGAACGGAATCCACCCTAGGCACTTGAGTCATTTCCTTTCACCAAATCATAATAGTAAACATCATTATGGTTTTGCCCATAAACAGTTCATCCTGGCTCACTTGAGGTACCCCCATCTGTACCTCCCAGGATTCTCCCATGTTACTCATCTTCCCTTCCTCCCTCTCATTGTCTCTATCTCGTTCTTCTTATTTACCTTCTCCTTTCTCACCCTTCACTTCCATTTCTAAAAGGAATATATATATTTATGTTCCTGGCTATTCTGTCCTGTCACTGTGTCCAGACCACTGATCTCCATACTTTTTCAGTCATGTATCCCTCTGAGTAAAATGTTTTGAAACATCTTTGTGATGCATGTAAGATATAAAGTAAGTTATATACCCAAACTAATGTTATGTGCATGTATATTGCATATGTGATGACTGTAAATGTCAGTTACATATACATGAAGTAATAATATCTTCTGTGCCTGTTTATAATGTACAGAATAGAATTAAAAGGAGGATAAAAATGAAATGGAAATTCTAATATTTTTCTGTTTTCTTTCTGCATCCTTAAAATATTACCTTGCATTGAGGATTACTGGTTTAGAATTAAGTTTTTCACAACAACATCAACTGTGCATAAGCAAACACTTGGAAAAGGTGTTAATTTTTAACATCTCTGGTCTGATTATAGTAGTTATAACGTGATGATAACAAATTTAGAATAGAAGCCATCTCTACTGTACATGTGACTGAAGCTGGGTGTGTTCCATCTCTTAATACAAGTGTGGGCTTGGAAGCCAGACATGGCTGTTTGATGCTTTGATGCAGACCTGGCTGGGCAAACTTCAAACAGTTACCGAACTTAGCTTCACTTGAATGTCTGTATTTTTGAAACACTGTTATAATTTACCCCTGTAGGTGGCATGTGGTAAAGAGGGTGCGAAATGTGTAAGGACTCTCAAATGAAAGACATTTAAATGCCAAATAATAGCAACAACTGTATGATCCTGGAAGCCCAGCTCTGCACACAGCATGAGTTGTGGTTTGTAAAATACTATTTTAAACCAGTGGAAACCGAAATGTTCTATTGTAGCTGGTTTGGCATGTTTAGTTTTGCAGGTAATGTTCATGTATTTTTTTCCCCTTGGTAAATACTATGTAGTCATTATAGAAAATTTGTAACATAAAGAACCCAATTACTTATTACCTCTTAACTTTTAGATAACTGCAGTTTACTTTTTAATGTATTTTTTATAGTCTTTTCTTCCCGTTATATAGTTAAAATGTGTTTTTTAAACATGGCCTGAACTGTATAAACAATAGCTTCAGCCAACACTAAGCATTTTCCTATATATTATAAACTCTTCAAATTCATTACTGTAATGGCTAAACGATATGCCATCATATAGATGTACTACAATTTATTTAACAAGTTCTCTATGTCTGGGTATTGGAATTAGGGGAAATTAGAAGCAGTTATGGGTAACATTTCCATGGATATCTATATATTTAAGGCTTTCTCTTCATTTCTAAATATCTTCTCAGGATAAATTCTTATGGAATTGTCAGGTCTTTTGAAAGGCTTTTGGAAACTGTTGCCAAGTTATCTTTCAATCAAGCCATTACTTGCAATAGTGTGTATAGATCACTTGGCATATAGTGGGTTTTCAATTCATGGTAGATACTATCATGAAGCCATTCCGATTGATTCCAAGGGTGTGTGGCCAGTTTGTGGTCCTTAATGCTAGAAAGAGTGTTACGATTTCTGTTCAGAGATCAGAAAACATTTTACATCATCCTTAAAGGTCTTGGAGTTGTGTGAATTAGTTTATTGTTAAATATTGGTTAAGATTAGAATCCAATCTCAGGTGCCTCCTGGAGTGAGCACCAGCAGCATGCCCCTTCTGCAGATTAAAACCTATAGCTGTAGGAATTGTATGTCCTTATAACTGTCAAAACTTCCATTTTGAGCTTTGTACATTTTTAAAAAAATATTTTTATTGATTTCAGAGAGAAAGGGAGAAGGAGAGAGAGGTAGAAACATCAATGATGAGAATCATCCATCAGCTGCCCCCTGCATGCCCTCTACTGGGGATCAAGCCCGCAACCTGGGCATGTGCCCTTGGCCAGAATCGAACCTGGGACCCTTCAGTCCTCAGGCCAAAGCTCTCCACTGAGCCAAACCGGCTAGGGCTGAGCTTTGTACGTTTGAGTTGGGTGTTAACGAATGGTGGAAAGCCTCACCAGTGCCGTTACTAAAACTCGTTTTGCTTTGGTGGATATTTGAAACCAGGGTCTGATGGACACTTCTATTAAGTTAGAAAATCATTCAGATTTATTTTGGGACCTAAGCTGCAAAATAATTATCTTTTTCAGACTCTAACACCTATTTTAACAACAACAACAAAATATTAGTTCTTTGTGGCAATGATAATTTCATCTAAGCTTTTGTTTATTTAATTTGTGTCCTTGGATTAAAATGGAACATACCTGGCGCTTTGTCACGGGGAAGAATATTGGCCCCTCACTCACATTCTCCAGTCTGGTATTTTTTTTTTTTAATATATTTTATTGATTTTTTACAGAGAGGAAGGGAGAGAGATAGAGAGTTAGAAACATCCATCAGCTGCCTCCTGCACATCCCCCACTGGGGAAGTGCCCGCAACCCAGGTACATGCCCTTGACCGGAATCGAACCCGGGACCTTTCAGTCCGCAGGCTGACGCTCTATCCACTGAGCCAAACCGGTTTCGGCTCCAGTCTGGTATTTTTATTTTAAAATACGTTTTTATTGATTTCAGAGAGGAAAGGAGAAGGAGAGAAAGATAGAAATATCAATGAGAGAGAATCATTGATTGGCTGCCTCCTGCACACACACACACACACACACCCCACTGGGGACCGAGCCCACAACCCAGGCATGTGACCTTGACCGGAATCTAACCCGGAACCCTTCAGTCTGCAGGCTGACGCTCTACCCATTGAGCCAAACCAGATAGGGCCAGTCTAGTATTTTTAGGAAGTTGGGGCCAGTAGCAATATTCCATTAGTGATTATCTGGATCTTACCTGGTACATTTTTATTGTTAAATCAGGCTTCCCTCCTTTAAAAAGAAATTATATGTCTTCTGAGGAAAGGCTGTGCTAACCCAATGGTGGAGTGGTGTACGGCGTCTGTAAAATTGGTTCCCACAGAGTGAGGACTTGGTAGTGTTCCTTGCCTGGGTTCAGGGCAGGGGATGCATTGAACAATGGACACTGGTTTGATCCTCCTGGTGAGTATAGGCCCTTAATGGTAGATGGCTTAGTAGCTCCTGTTAAGGTCACCCAGAACACTTTAGACTTATGTGTAGGAAAGGTGTGTGTGGTACCTTGGAATCCCCGCGTGTGGGCTTTAGAGTCAGGCTGCTGTGGCTCCACTCCCAGTTCTCATTGATAGCTATGTAGCTTCAGGTCACTCATCTGTTTCCCTGTCCATAAAATGGGACATATAGGCAGTGCCCTTGCGGTCCTGGATCTGCCTCTTGCTTCAACAGTGTTTGGACGGAACAGACCCAGGGACACCCCTTCTTCCAGCCTCCGGCCACTCCTGCGTCTCATCCAGTCACCACCTTCAGAACCACCTCCGGGACCAGCCAACACACCGGGTTTTTTTCTACCTTAACTCCTTAATGCCGAACAACCATGGGCTCTAAATTCGTCAGAATTATTCCACTGAGGTGGAGGCTGCGGTCAATCGCCTGGCCAACCTGCATCTGCGGGCCTCCTACACCCACCTCTGGGCTACTGTTTCGACTTTGACGATGTGGCTCTGGAGGGTGTGGGCCACTTCTTCCTCGAGTTGGCGGAGAACAAGCGTGAGGGTGCTGAGCATCTCTTAACGTTGCAAAACAAGCGTGGCCGCCACATTCTCTTCCAGGACGTACTGAAGCCTCCCAAGGTGAGTGGGCAAAACTCAGGACGCCATGGAAGCCGCCCTGGCCTTGGAGAGGAACCTGAACCAGGCCCTTGTGGAGCTGCATGCCCTGGGTTCTACCCGTGCAGACCCTCACCTCTGCGACTTCCTGGAGAACCGCTTCCTGGATGAGGAGGTGAAACTCATCAAGAAGATGGGCGACACCTGACTCACCTCCGCAGGCTGGCCACCCCCCAGGCCGGGCTAGGCGAGTGTCTCTTCGAAAGGCTCACCCTCAAGCACGACTGGAGCCTTTGGAGCCCAGAGGCCTTTCAGAGGCCCCTCTGCATCCCCCTGGTGTCTCTGGCTTTTACCTGAGCCTCTTCCTGAAACTACTAGTCATTCTTTTAACCACCCTGAAGCCCTCTCCCATGCATTGGACCAAATGAAACAATAAAGCTACTTGCAGGGAAAAAAATAAAGGGACAAATAATGCCTGCTTCTTAAGGTGATTATGAGACTTAAAGGAGAGGATATGAGGATTAAGTGGGAGACTAAGAACCTGGTGTGATGCTGGCTCTTCATGGAAGTTCTCAGTGGTAGCTGTCTGTCTGCGGTTTTAATAGGCTTTCCATGTGTCATTTCCAGCCTGAAGAGAACTCGGTGATCCTGTGGATGGGAGCATTCTGACTCTCCTGGTTTTGATTTCTTGTAGATAATTAAATGCTCTCTTACAAGTACAGTTAGAATATGTCGACTGATTGTTTATCTCTAAATATACTGATTGTTGAGCTTGTGAACCTGGAAAATTAAGAAGTAAGCCTTGGACCCACTGGTACCTTCATTGTGGTGGCTTCATAATGTTGACACCTCGTGAGCTTCTGCATGGCATTACTCTTGGCACACCCCTTCTTTCTTTCTGTACACTTCAACCTGGGACACTGGTCATTTCAGACTTATGGTGGTTTTTTCAAGCAATCCTACAAGTTATGGAATGACTCTTGGGTTGTATTGCAAACAACCTGTGTTGATTCTGGTGTGCTTTTTATTGTGAGACATATACTTAAGGGAGTGTGAATAGGTTGATGGTGATAGTTGCACCCTGTTGTAACATGTTTTAAGTTTGCAAGTGAGGGAACTAACAATACTTTCTAGTCATGTATAAAATGTACTAGAGGCCGGGTGCACGAAATTCATGCAAAGGTGGGGGGGGGGGGTTTCCCTCAGCCCAGCCTGCACCCTCTCCAATTCCGGGACCATTGGCTCCTAACTGCTCACCTGCCTGTCTGATCGCCCCTTACTGTCCCCTCACTCCCCACCCCACCCAGTCTGCTGTTCAGTCATTTGGTCGTCCCTCACCCCCCCGGCCCACCTGGTCGCCCCACGCAGCCTGCTGTTCAGTCGTTTGGTTGTCCCTCACTAACCCCCCTGCCAGCCTGGTCGCCTCATGCAGCCTTCTATTCGGTTGTTACTGTGACGGCATCCTGGACAATTTGCATATTCCTCTATTATTAGTATAGGTAACTGGTCCTATAAACTCTGCAAATCAATGTTTTGCTCATCCCCAGAACTTTTTTACATTGGAGGGAACTACATTCAGTTTCCTGTTAGTTCTGTTCCTCATTTCAGTGTAAATTCTGAGGGCAGATATGACAGATCATATTTCTTCTGTTTAAATCCTGGGTGTTTCAGGTTCTGTGTCTTAGCTATACGAGTTATGAGGACATGTGAGGAAACACTGTAAAATGGGAGAGGCCTGGAAGAGCCAGCTGTAATGATGATCTAGCCCCACTGCTTGCCTAACAAATGAGAAGTGGGATGCCTGGACCAGCTGAGTGACAGGCCCCTGTCAGAGCCAGGACAGGACTGAAGCCTCACTTTGCATGTGGCCTGTGAAAAGCGAATTGTTAGGAAGAAACCCTTTCAAAGTTTGAATGTCCCTCTGGAGTATAATGATGCAGGGAGGTTTTATGTTCCTTCATGGTAAAGTTATAGCTCACCCTCTGTGTGTTCCTGTTCTTTCCAGAGCACATTGTTTCACCTATTTTTATGCTCCCAAGCTTTCTTCACTGTTTGATTGCACATCGTCAAAATATATCTTTTTCATTTTTTTTATTGATTTTTAGAGGGAGGGAGGAAGATAGGACGATTGATTTGTTGTTCTGCTTATTTATTCATTGGTTGATTCTTGTGTGTGCCCTGACGGGATTGAACCCGAAACCTTGATATATCTGGACAATGCTTTAACCAACTGAGCTACCCAGCCAAGGCCCATAAGAATAGTTTTATTAGTAGTACATCCCTGTTCCTTTTTTCCACCTGTGTTTAATCGTTCTCTTTGGACTGTCTTCCACTTTTATCTTCCACTCATAAACATGAGAGATAAAACCTTGGGGATATTAAAAAGTGGGGGGGGAGAAAGAATGCAGGAAGGTTGGTGTTTGGGAACCTTTTAGACTTGCTAGCGTGCAAGATCATTTTAAAAATGGACACATTGGGTCCTGGCCATGTGGCTCAGTTGGTTGGAGCATCCTGTAAACCTGAAGGTTGCAAGTTCAATTCCCAATCAGGGCACCTACCTACCTAGGTTGCGGGTTCGATCCCCAGTCGGGGCGTGTATGAGAGGCAACCAATTAATGTTTCTCTCTTTCCTTCCCTTCCTCTCTCTCAAATCAATGAACACATCCTTGGGTAAGGATTAAAAAATAAATAAATAATGGACACATTGGGATGTAATGTTCAGTGTTAACTAAAGGTAATACTATGTCATATATTTGAAAGTTACTAAGATAGTAAATTTTAAAAGTTATTACAGGGGGAAAAATTGTAACTATGTGAGGTGATGGATGGGTAATTTATTGTGATCATTTCGCAAAATACGCATATCAAACCATGGTGTATATCTAAAAATAATACCGGTTTTTATGTCAGTTCTATCTCACTAAAATTGGGGGAGGGGGGTTATGCACGCATTATTTAATAGTATTGTAGTTTGCATACCGAGAGTAAATCATTCCCATTTCCCTCTCTGCTCAAAGTGAAATCTGAACTTATATCCACTACTTCCATAGACTCATTCGTCCTTTAATTCGACAAATACTTGGGCATTATTTATCTGACAGGACCTGTTCTGGGCATTTGGGATATGGCAAGCAAAGCAAGGTCCTTGTCCTCAAGTAGTTTACATTTTAGTGGGGACAGGAGGACAAAAAAGAAATAAATATGTGTTAGGTGAAGGTGATGAGAAAAGGCCTCTGAAAAGGTAATGTTTGATCAGAGACCTAAAAATGACGGGAAAGAACATTCCTCGGGTAGGGAGAAAGCAAGTGGAACGGCCTTGAGAGGAAGTCGTTACTTGAGAAACAGCAATCGTGGTGTGAGATCAGGTCAGAGGGAGCCTAGAGGTGGTGAGAAGGACTGGCTTTATTCTAGGTGTGATGGGAAACCGTTGGAGGGCTGTGCAGGAAGTGACACTATCTGATGAAGAGGAAACCTGGTCTCCCTTGCTCCGTGGTACTTCTCCGTGCTTTGTACTGTGACATCTTTTCTGGTTGTAGATTGTCCATGCTGAAAGACCTCTCACAGACAACCACAGGTCTCTGGCTTCTTACGGCTTGAAAGATGGAGATGTCGTGATTTTACGACAGAAGGAGAATGTGGACCCTCGACCTTCACAGTTTCCAAGTAAGACATCTCAAAATGGGTTAGCATCTCCGACACAAGCATGAGTAGGTAGCATAGCGTAGTGGTCAGAGTTTTGGATTCGCTTTTGATTCAGACTACTAGGGTGCAGATCCTGACTCTGCCCCTTGAACTCAACTCCTAGAGTTGATGTGAGAATAATGCTTGTAGGTCCCTCCCCAGCACCAATCATGCACCAGTAGGGTCCCTTGGCCTGACCTGTGCCCTCTCGCAATCTGGGACCCCTCGAGGGATGTTGGAGAGCCAGTATTGGCCCAATCCCCCCAGGCCAGGCCAAGGGATGCCACCGGTGCATGGATTCGTGCACTGGGCCTCTGGTCAAATATAAAGTCTAAGAGTTCCCAAACCACCAAACCAAGATGGTGGCATAGGTAAACGCCGGAGTTTGCTGCCTCGAACAACCACTTCAAAAATACAACTAAAAGATGGAACGGACAAAATCCAGAACCACAGGAGAATAATGCTTGTAGAACCTTCAGCACATAGCAAGCCCTCAATGTTAGCTTCTGTTGTTATCAATGATAATTTTGTCCTTGGGAAGGACTTGGAGAGACTCCACATGCCTGATTGCTGACTGACATGCTGTGTTGTGTCTGGGGTTCAGTAGCAGGTCTTTGCAGTCAGCCAGGTACTCACGTGATCTAACTCGGATGTAAGGGGAGAGATTCCTCTTTACAATTTATTATCATTAACAGATGAAACTCTGATTTTATTTATTTATTTAGAGGAAGGGAGGGAGAAAGGGGGAGAAACATCAATCGGTTGTCTCCCAGATATGCCCTGACCAGGGATCAAACCTGCAACCTGGGTATGTGTCCTGACTGGGAATCAAGCCCACCACCTTTTGGTGCACGGGAAGATGTTCCAACCAACTGAGCCACACTAGCCAGAGCTGAAACTCTGATTTTCAATTACGTCTTCCAGGTTACATAGCTAATAAGGGAAGGCATAGCAATTAAGACTTGGTGCTTTTCTATTATACTGAACTTTATGAATAGTAAGCAGCTAAACCACTAACTTCTGGTTCTTTCTCACCGCCTCCGTTAATCATGTAAAAAGAAGAAAGGATTCTTTATCTTAGGTGTTCCACCCAGGGTAGGTGTTTATAATTTTGAATCTGTGCATTGAATTTAAGAGGTTTCTGTGTCCCTGAAATAAGAAGCAGAATTGTGAGGGTGTGGGCATTTGATGGGGACAGGGCTCATAACTTGCTTAAGGTACTCAAAGGGGTTTTTGATCTACCAAAGTTTATTATAAGGTTCTGATGTGGAACTACTTGATGAGATGTATGAGTTTTTCTCCACTCCCTATCATATCCTGATAGGCTTCTTTAAACTGTTTATTCTCCAGGTCACTTGGTTTTAAAATTGATGGTAACAATGATAGGTGTCCAGGTGATGCCAGTCTCTAGCTTAGAGCACAGTGCTTCCATTCAGCCTGGAACTGGGCTAGAAGAGATCACTGGCAGGGTTCCTCCCGGATTTGGATCACATTACTCCCTGGGGCTGCTGGTAAACTTCAGAAAGAGTAGTGGCTCCAATATGCCAGTCATTGAAAACCATGTCTTCCTTTGAATAAGTTGGTGAGATTGTTAGTTCTCGAAATGTAGCTGGTTTTTTCTGGACTGCCCTATATGGACAAGAGAGCCACTAGGTGAGGGAGAGGATGGGATCTGGTCTACAAGGTAAACAAGTTTTTCAAAATTTTTCTGAAGTGAACAGATTCTCCAGATAAGTGTAACAGGGTTGGAGGTAACATTTCTCAACCCACAAAGAAGGCCCGCCCATATGTGTTCTGCTAATTGGTATAGTTTCCCTCACAAAGATCATGCCATTCACTTCACCTTTTCATTGGTTGGAAGTTCGTACACATGCACTACTAACTGCCCGCTGAGGTCTAGCTGAAGAAAGTGACTGGTTGGACCCATGCTAAGAGACAGAAACCTTATGCCCAAGTTTAAGCATTTCCTCCTATTTGAGGTCCAAAAGGCTTCAGGATTGCCCCAGGCTTGGGACACGTGTGACCATCATCTGCATGTTGTGATTGGAGAAATGTGGATTTATTCAGTCCTTGCCCCTAATTCTGACTCTACTTCTCTGTTCTTCTTCCTTTTAAAAAATAAAAGTTTTTAAGTAATAGTTTTATTGAGATCATTCACATACCACACAGTTCTCTCATTTGGAGGATACAGTGCGATGATTTTTAATATATTGAGAGTTGTGCAACCATCACTACAATCAGTTATAGCACATTCATCACTTTAAAAAGGAACCCTGTAATTCTTCATCTTCCCTCAAGCCTCCCAGCCCTGGCAACCATTGGTCCACTGTCTCTGTGTATTTTCCTATTCTGGATATTCCATATAAATAGAATCATACAATATTTGGGTCCTTTGTGTAAGGCTCCCTTTCTTTTTACTTTTAGTTTAATAAGTCAGCTCAGCCTGGAGTGTAGGGCCTGTTGTGTCTGTTAGTGTACTCGGCACTGGGAGCCTGTGCACGTTATGTTTCTTCTGTTTTTCTCTCCTGTAAAATGATTACACCTGCGAGCTCCCTGGGGCTATCGGTAGAGTTTGCAGTGAGGCAGAGATGGACAAAGACCTACTATGTACATACAACACAGGCTTGTAGGCTTGAACATCAGTCATTCGTGCTGTGCGCTTGATATGTATAGTATTCTTTACCAGGGTGTCAGGGTCCTCAGAGCATATTTCACAGCAGACCACGGTTCTCCTTAAGAACGACATCAATTTTTGTAGTTACATTTAAGACTAGCTTTACTTTTTTTAAAAACAAAAACATCTATTTATAAGCCAAAAATGTGGGGTCACTACCATAGTCTCCCCCCTCTCCTCATATTTTTCCTACCTGTTCACTCTCAGGCTGCAGTCTTTATATTCAAAGTCAACATGAGAAACTGGAGCAAGGGAGGGGCCATTAGTATATCTGCGATCACCGCTTACTATGTTATATACCGTGTATGAGCACATGTTCTGTTTCTGTCAGATGCTTGTTTTCACGGATCATCTAAAGTAAACAATCACTTTTCCTCAACAGACTTACCCCGAATAGACTTCCGCAGTATATCTGTGCCTGGCACCTCGAGCTCCCGGCAGCGGCAGCCACCCGGAGCACAGCAGTCCCACTCATCTCCCGGAGAACTAGCTTTATCTCCGCAGGGCTTGGACAATCCAGCCTTGCTCCGAGACATGTTGCTGGCCAACCCCCATGAGCTGTCCTTGCTGAAGGAACGCAACCCGCCCCTGGCAGATGCTCTGCTCAGTGGAGATCTCGGTAAGTTAATCTGAAAGGCTGTCAAGTTGACTGAAGTGAAGTAGTGTATCATAGCAGGTGGGGAGAATGGGATGCAACTAGTGTGTTCAGCCCACTGTGGCACATGAGTTATTGAACATAGCAGTTGGTCTATGAGAGTAAGTTAGTGCTAATGTTGAAGGCTGAGTTAATGACAGTAGTGACAACATTTTAGGACTGCATAGAGTCCTGAAGTCCAGCTAAACCAGCCCCTTCCATTTACTCTTTTTTTCCTAATTATTTTAGCAGCACATAATCCAGGTACTGATATTTTAACCTGTTTAGTTAGACCTTCAATTAAAGAGAGCGCCAATAAGCCTATTGATGCTTGTTAGTTACAGGAAACAGGTCTGAGGCCTTCGGCCTGTGTGGCAAATTGAACCCCCTTACTCTCATCCATGCCAAGTTTAATGAAGGGGCTGTTACCAGCAGTCTATTTGGAGCTGTACTTGAGCCATTCTTTCATTTCACAGAACATTTATTTTTAGTCCTCTTTATGAGTCAAGTTTTCTCTGTAAATTTCTCCCATTTTATGAAACTGTCCTGATTAAATTTTAAAACATAACAGATACTTAACAACTCATTTCTTAACCATTTTGTAAATTGAAGTAATATTTACCTACAGAGAAATTCGCAGATTTTATGTATACAGTTTGAGTTTTGGCTGACTCATATATCCACCACCCCAATCAAGAACTAGAACATTTCTTTCCAGAAAGTTCCATTATGTTCTCTTTCATTCAGTTTCCTCCCCTTATAGGCTACCAATATTCTGATAATCATTATAAATTTTGCCTATATTTGATCCTCATGTAAATGGAGTCATACAGTATGTCCTCTCATGTCAGGCTTCTTTCACTCGACTTAATAATTATAGATTCATCTATATCATGAGTATTAGTTCATATGACCAGTATCTTGGTTCCTTTAATTTCTTATGCAGCATATTTGTCAGAGACGATGATGATGGCACATTTAAGTTTACACATTTAAATGTACCCCCATTCAAGAAATAGCAAAATAAAGGTGATTTTTATAATGTATCTTATACTAAGCAATCTTTCCTCTTTACTAATATTCCTGTCTGTTACCCATCAGGTAATGAAGATAGGCTAACAGTAGTTTGCATTTAATTTGTCTGCTTTAAGACAGATTGTTATAAAGGAAATGAAACCAGAAGAGGAAAGGGGGTTTGTAGCATTCTATTTTATTTCTACCTAAAAGAATAATAAGGGCAGTGGGGAGGGGACATGTAGGGTCCTTTATAGCATTTTCCAGATTTAAATTGAGAAGTCGTTCTCTCTGAGTAGAGATGATGTGATTGGATAACTTCTTACAAGACTAAATGATTTTCCCAAATATTTTATTTCTTTACACTGAATTTAGGTGAAGAAATAGTCTTGCCTCAGAGAATAGAAAGTAAATGTAATTGCTCATTTATTTTTAGGCATCTTGTAGAATTCTGCACCTGAACATGTACAATTTTGTTAACCAGTATCATCCCAATACATTCATTAAAAGGGGGGGGGAAAGGAGTCAGAAACAAAAAATAATTTTTTAGGCATCTTTTCTGCATCTCTTACAGTCATATTTTGAGTAATTGTCTGATGAGGGAAAGTACTAGTAAAGAATGAAAATCTAGTGGTACTTAAGATTTTCCTCCTTTTGTAGAGAAATTTACTAGGGTCCTGGTGGAGCAGCAGCAGGACCGAGCCCGGAGAGAGCAAGAAAGGATTCGTCTCTTTTCTGCTGACCCTTTTGATCTTGAAGCTCAGGCAAAAATAGAAGAAGATATAAGGTAATGATGCCTTCTCCTAAACAGCAAGAGTTAGAGAATGGAGACTTCCCAAACTACAGGCTGTCTTGTATTGGTTGGGCATCTGCTTTGAGGTAGATTCCTTATTTTGCACCCAAGATAGTAACTTCAGTCCTTTCCTTCATTCTAACTCCCATTTTCCTCACATTTTGATTCAACATTACAAAGGTACCCATACAAATGACTTTTCTCCTCTAAAATGTTAGTAAAGACTCCCTGACTAGCCCAGTGTGTCATCAAAGCAACTGCAGGTAGATGACCCCAGGATTCCATGATGTGGTTCCCACCTGAGGCTGCATTAAAATCTTTTTGGAATCTTTTAAAAATGCACATGCGCTTGGGCTCCACTCCTAAAACAGATACAGTAATGCTAATGCCAGCCTTGATCACATGACCAGCCACGATCACATGACCAGCCACAAGCCAGATAGTGTTCAGTCACTCCCTTTGAAGTCAAAACAACAGCTGCTACCCCCTCAACACCACCACCCACATCTCAGTTTTTGTGCCTCATTGTAATGGTTTTAGTATAAATATGAAGACCATAACTGTACCAGTACTACTTTTAGGGGCTTTGTCATCATCTTTGGTCATTTACATGATGCCTAAGTTGGTCATTATACTGTCAGCTTGGAAGTTAAATAATGGTTTTCTTCTTTCTTATTTCTCTGATTGCATTTGAAATCAAAGAAATGTACATTGTACACAAGAATCACATGACAGCCCTAAGCCATTTGTATCCTTATTAAGTGTTCCCATTAATTATATCAGAATTCATGAATATCTTTGAGAAACATCTCACTCGTTAAATCTACTCAGAGAAATAGGAAGATGTTTGTGTTCTCGGAACTAGACTGCATTACAACTATAAGGGAACCTTACATAATTCTCAAGAGTATGTTCAACCCAGGAAGCAGGAGGTGTGGGAGGGAGCGTGGTGAGGCATCATAGCTAAACCATGGCACTGAACTATTGGAAGAGCAGAAGTGAAATGAGGCATATCCATGTGGCTCGTGTTTCCTCCCAGAGCGGGGTAAAGGAAATGGGGAATGCACACATTCTTTCCAAGGAGAAAACCTAGTACCTGTAACGAACCTACATACAGAGCCCAGAATAGCCAAAGGAACTGGCATTGTCTCAGAGGGTTTTTGGAGTCATTGCAGTGTCAGGAGTGCATAGTGCACAACTAATTTTAGGCTATTTCTAAACTTAATAATACGGCACACGAGAAAGTTGTAATTATTGAATGCCTATTAAAGTTTTATGCTTCATCAGTGATTGTACAGGGGATGTGTACACTAAGGTATAATAGCTTGCATGTTTGCCTAAGTCAGTGGTTCTCAACCTTGGCTGCACATTAGAATCACCTGGGAATCTTTTTAAAATCCTGATTTCTGGGCCTCATCCTCCAGGAATTCTGTTTCTTTGTTACTAATGTTATGGCCTCACCCCATAACAAAAAAACAGAGTTTCCTGAGGATGAGGCCCAGAAATCAGAATTTTAAAAAGATTCCCAGGTGATTCTAATGTGCAGCCAAGGTTGAGAACCACTGGCCTAAGTTAAAGGAGTGTGCCTTTGGTTTTCTGAAAAGTTTAATATTCCAATAGAGAATGGCTGATAAAACCATCAGTTCAGTTGAGCTAAAGTGTTATTACAGAAAGGACAGTTTAGAGCAGGGGTCAGTACACTTTACTGATTAAGGGCCAAATAGTAAATAGTTGAGGCATTGCAGGCCACACTATCTGTATGGCGGGTGCTCAGTTCTGCCAGGGCGGTAAGGTACAGCCAGAGATAATGCCAGGATGTAAATGAACTGGGCTGTAGTTTTCTAGTGCCTGGTTTACAGTGTGACTTGTCCAAACATTGGACCTTGTTTTGTTACTGTCTTCAAGTAAGTGACCTAGCCCCTGCCCTAGTTTCCATTAATGTTGGGCCTATTTGGTTATTTTTTTTTTAAAGGAGGTTGGGAATGGAGGAGACATGAGATGCTAGAGTAAGCTGGAACTCCCTTTTATGTGCTTTTCTCATGTAAGAATTAAAATGTTCAATTTTAGAAGAAATTATTTGATGACCAGGTGAACAGTGATTTATATGTGTGTATAGTTTTCTAAGCGATAGGTGGGTAGAAGGTTATTTTTTGAGTTTTTTTTAACATCTCTTATGTTGGCATCATATAATGATGCTTTCCACCTCTCAGCAATCCTGTAATAGGAATGAATTGTCCTCATTTTGTAGATTAGAAAACCCAGTCTTAGAGATTAAGCAGCAGATGCAACAACAAGCAGTTAAGACATCGGTATTGTATTTGCAAACAGTTTTTTAATGCCCTGGACATAGGAAATGTACCCAGATACCCAATAAGTCCTCAGTTAAAATTGGAGCACTCATGAAATTTTAACGTTCTGTAGGATAAAAAGGGTTGTGACCCTTATTCTCCACAAGTTTCTTTTCCTGTTTCTAAGCTTGTAAAGAGAACAAACATAGTCATTTTACATGAGGGTAATTTCTTTGCCTTTAATTTTCTGCTGTGTATCTCACTGCCTCCTGCTAAATCACAGACTGCAGGGTAGAGTACCAATTTCCATTTTAATGACTCAGCTGCTATTGCTGGGACAAAAGATACGCACAGATCTGTTTTAATATCGTGACTTTGAGACAGATCTCTCTTCATGGAAGTAATGCTCTTAGTGTCCCTGGTTTTGGTTTGTTACAGGCAACAGAACATTGAGGAAAACATGACCATAGCTATGGAGGAGGCTCCGGAAAGTTTTGGCCAAGTAGTGATGCTTTATATTAACTGCAAAGTGAATGGACATCCTGTGAAAGCCTTTGTTGACTCAGGTGACGTCTCCATCCTTTGTATCTTTGTCTCTCCAGCGAACATTCTGGCCTGACACAGGAGGAAGGAGAGACCCCGGTGTCCTTACAGATGGCATTTGTCCTGTGGACGGCTCGCCAGCAAACCTGGGGCTTGTTTCACTCCCCATCTTTTCTTGTTTGTGATAGGCTTGTTTTTTTAATCATTTCTTCACCAGTTTTGTCTTTTCGGTGTCTCCTTTATCTTCCTGTGCCCCTTATTTGGCATCCTGAATTCTAGGGTGCCTCTAAGGAATTGGGGACTCATTTGGTTTAGGATAAGAGTCTAATAAAGAAGGAGCTGTGTAGCCCTAGCCAATTTGGCTCAGTGGATAGAGCATCGGCCTGCGGACTGAAGGATCCCGGGTTTGATTCTGGCCAAGGGCACATGCCCGGGTTGCAGGCTCGATCCCCAGTAGGGGGTGTGCAGGAGGATGATCAGTGATTCTCATCATTGATCTTTCTTTCTCTTCCTCTCCCTTCCTCTCTGAAATCAATAAAGAATTTTTTTTTTTAAAGGAGCTATGTAGTGTAGGTCAAACCAGTATTTCTGCCTGGTCTGTGTGCCAGGAGCAATGAGGAGTGTAGGAGACAGGGCATGGTTCTTGCCCTGAAAGAAGAAAGAACGGCCAGGAAAGGAGGCAGGGAGTTTTGCACTTGAAGATTCAGATAATCCCTGTACTAACTATCACCTTATCTCTTAGTAACAGCTCTTTGCTTTTTTAGTGAGACCACATACAGGCAGCATCATGTGGGTGTGACAACGGTCTTCCCGGTATGACTTCCTAGAGTACTAAAAGCTCCTGCTCAAGTTAACTTTTCCTCCATTTGTTTTGTTTTTCAGTTTTTTAATATATATATTTTTTTACTGATTTCAGAGAGGAAGGGAGAAAAAAGAGAGAAACATCAGTGATGAGAGAGAACCACCAATCGGCTGCCTTCTGCACACCCCACACTGGGGATTGAGCCCGTAACCTGGGCATGTGCCCTGACCGGGAATTAAACCGTGACCCCCTGGTTCACAGGTCGACGCTCCAACACTGAGCCACGCCGGCCAGGCATTTTTCCTCCATTTGTTCATCCACAAGTACTTAAGAACATGCTAGGTTTCAACTATTGGAAAGAGCTTATACTGAGATGCATACATTCCTGGGAGAAGTAAACTGCTGATTATTCAAGTTTTAAAATGTCTGTTGAATGCTATGTACAGGGCCTTGTGCTGAGTGCTCGAGGGGCAAGACTTACTAACTGGTGCTTCACAGTAACGGATACCTATAGGAGACCCTAATCTGACACCAGTATTCATTGAGCCCTTTCTGTTTGGTAAGCACCATGCTCATTCATGCTAAATTACCTAAGGTGCTTAATATAGATTAGCTTATCACTTTTACTTAATCCTCAGCATGTCCCCCAAGAACTGCGTTCTGTTACCCCTGTTTTCTAGGAGAGGAAACTTAGACATAGAGAGGGGAAGTCATTCTTCCAGGTGTCCAGAGTTCACGAGCAGTAGATCTTGGATCCAGCCCCTGGTCTGCTTGGTGCCAGGACTCAAGCACTGTGCAAAAATCAGGTGCATGTTGGATGAATATAGAAACCACATTCTCACTGACGGATGCTTCACCTCAGGTGTGGCTTCAAAAGAGAGACCATTTGAACTGAGCTATCTCCATGGGCAGAGGAGTGGGGCTTGGAGATGAGGCTTGAAAAGAGGCAGGAGCACGGTAAAAGGGACCCTTCCCATCCTGGGATTGCTTCCTGTACATCAGTAACTAGCTTTTGGGGAGTAAAATGGGGAGGGAAGGAGGAAGGTAAATGAAAATCGTCTTCCCAAACTCCCTTTTTTTTTCATTATTTCTGGGCCTTCTTAAATCTAACCTTCAGATGCCAAGACCTTCCAGTGCCCATGTAGTGTAAGAAGCCTTAATGAGCAACATGAACAGAAAATGTTGGGATTGGGTTTGAGGAGACATCCTGAGGGAAAGGACAGTCAGTGGGGAGGAGGTGGGCCGTGAACTGGACGTAAAGCATAAGCACAATTAGAAAGTGGAAGCAGGGGAGGGACACTCTCCCGGCGGGTCAAAGTGAGTAACAGGCGAAGGGAACACATTCCCCCTGGTCAAGTACAAGGTGTAGGGCATTTGGAATATAAGTCTGTCGTCTGAGTCTGCTTGGGCTGCCAGAACCGAATACCATAAACTGGGTGGCTTACAAACAACACAGATTTATTTCTCATCGTTCTGGAGGCTGGGAAGTCCAAGATCAAGGTGCTGGAGGGTTGGTGTCTGGTTCCTAGTCCATAGATGGCAGTCTTCTCCCTGGGTCCTCACGTGCTGGAAGTGGTGAGGGTCACGAATCCTATTTAAGAGGCCTCTCCTCTAATGATCTAATCACCCCCAAAGGCCCTGCCTCTTTTTATCATTGCGTCGGGGATTAGGTTTCAACATGAAACGTTCAATCTACAGCAGCTGGAAAAGGTTTGGCCCGGATGGGAGGTGGGGGTGGGTTCTGAGGCTGGTTGTGGTTTGAAGTTGGTCTTAGAAGGAATAGGAGCCATTGAGGATCTTTGAGCAGATACATTAAGTGAGTGGAAGAAGGTGATAGATAGGAAGACAGGAAGACAGGCAGTGTGACAGATCTGGAGAATTCTGTGCCACTCAGGGTCAACTAGCTCCTTGCTTTAAGTTATATATCCACAGTGGTTTGGAAAGCAGAGATTTCATCCACTAGCAAGGGGGATATAGTGTGAGCTACGCTCACACTGCTGTGGTTGGAAGAAGGAGCGTCAGAAATAGCACAGAACTTATTAGCAGGATTGGACCAGAGTTTGAAAGTGGGGAAAGGCTAAAAGGCGTCAAAAGTGAACAGTGCCTAAGTTTTATTATTGCAAGAAAACAATTCAGTTGGCAGGAAGAGAAATCCAAAGTGAGAATTATTTGGGGAGAAACAGTTTTATACCTGTTGGCTTTGAAATAGAAGTGTCTGACACAGGAGTGGGAGCTAGAGTCCTGGGAGAAGTTAGCACTCTAGATAAAGATTAGAGGAGTGTCTTCCCCCAGGCCAACTCCAGCTGTGGCTGAGTACATGTCACTGCAGGAGAAAAGTCCCTCGCTGCCCGCTTCCTGAGAGGGAAGAGGGTCTGACTGTTGGAGCAGACAATAAGGAGTTCACATCCGGCTTTTTGAGAGACTATGATGTATTTTTTAACTGGTAAATTAGAGTGCCCCAAAATTTGGAGTGACAGTAACTTGGCGCGATGTTTAGAGGTGCTTTGTGCAACGCATCTGAAGGTAAAGTAATACTTGGTGAGCATTTCTGGGTGTAGTCATTTTGACTTTTTGGAAGTCCTTTCAGGTTGTTTTGCTTCCTGTTGGTAAAGTTTTTAAGTATCATTTAATAATTACATTTAAACAAAATATTCTTTCTCTCAATGTCAAGTTTCTACACTGTTTCAGATTCCACTGTGGCACTGAAAGTTGAACTAAGCCTGGCAGGAAACCGCTCGGTAGGAACAATGTTGCACAGATAAAAGCCTTGGGTAGCTCTGAAGGGGCTGATTCAGTTGCCCATCAGGCACATGTCCCTGTGGCAGGCTTGATCCCCAGAATGGGGTGTGCAGAAGGCAGATGATTGACGGTTCTCTCTCATTGATGTTTCTCTCTTCCTCTCTCTAAATCAACTAAAGAAATAGTTAAAAAGAAAAAGCCTGGGGTATACTTGCTTTGCTGTGTTCTTAGTGCTGCATTTTTAATCTTAACACAAATGTGGGTGTTGTCTTTATTATCTGATATTTCCCTCCACCTCCAGGTGCCCAGATGACTATTATGAGTCAAGCTTGTGCGGAAAGGTGTAACATAATGAGGCTGGTGGATCGTCGGTGGGCAGGGATCGCCAAAGGAGTGGGCACCCAGAAGATTATTGGAAGGGTGCACCTAGGTGAGTGGAGGCACTGGGAGGCTTGGTAGAATAGTGGATTTAAAAACTTTTCTCTTGGACAGGTACATCTGATCCAGCAAGCCTTAGAGAAATTTAAACTCTATATCGAAGTCATATATATGTGCATATTAGCTGGTGGCAGAAAGATTATCAGTCCCCTATGTACTTCAGTTTTCTACTCCTGACAGATAATTCCTTCCAACTATTTTATCAGACTTCTATTGGTGCTTGCCTCCACATTTCTAAATAACATGTTTATAGTGCTTATTACTCATATGATTATATAAATACTATTGAGAGCATAGCCATCAAATTGAATATAATTGCTTTTCCGTTTTTTTGGAATTAATAATTCATATTCTCTCTCTCTCTCTCTCTCTCTCTCTCTCTCTCTCTCTCTCTCTCTCTCTCTGTCATTGGGTTTTTGGTGTGTCACTCATCCCAAACACTGCCCTGCTTGTGTAAATGTCCTTGCTGCAGTCCATCCCATTGAAGATGCTTCTTCAGAACCTGGGCTGCTTCATGCTGCTGTTTTGGAGTCGCCCTTGACTGAGTCCCCAGGTTCCTTTGTCCTTGGTCTAATGTTGGGCTACATGAACCCCATGTCTTCTATTTTGCTCCCCAGTTTATTAGAGCACCTCTTCCAGGAACTTCCCGACAAAAAGTACATGGTAGTAAATGGAGTTCTTGAAAATCAGGACGACTTTCCCCCTACATTTCACCAGTCCGGCTAAGTTGGAAATCATTTTCTTTCACAGTTTTTGACAGTATTGCTGTGGAGAAGCTGGATGCTGTTCTGATCCTTTATCCTTTATGTGAAATATTTGCTTTTCTGAAGGTTGTAGAATCTTTTTTTTGACCTTAGTGTTTTGAAATTACGCGGTGATGTACTTGGGTCTAGCTCTCTTCATCTAGTGTGCTGAGTGCCTTTCAGTCTGAGAACGACTTCCCTCCTTAGGGTGTCTGTTATTCAGGGAGGATGGTCTCCTGTCCTGGACTTGTTCTGTAGTTTTCTGTTTTCATTCATTGTGCCCTGGGGGGGCTTGGGTGAGATTTCCTCAACTTTGCCTTACAACCTTTCTGTTTTGTTTTGTCTCTCGTGTTAGATGGTTTTCTCAGATGTCTGGTGATCCTTGGCATCTGCTCCTATTGAAGAGTGGAACACCGAAAGGCTATTCGGAAGATTACTCGGGTGGGCAGCTGTGCCGGGCCAGCTCAGTCAGGGGTTGGGTGAGCCTGAGGCGGGGCGGTGAAGGATGTAGAAAAGACAGACGGAGAGAATAAGCTAGGTCTAGGTGGATCTTCCTGTGGCTGGCTGAGGCCACAGAGAGAGATCCAGACAGCAAGCTGAACCTTGGTTTTATAGCCAGAGGTAAACAAGGTAGCAGTCACCATAGTTACAGTGTTCTTGTGAGTTTCACTTGTTTTGGCAGCACTTGCTGCATCTCCCTCAGCCCATTAGCTACCCAAATAAGATCTAGGGAGGTCATAAGATCAAGCCTAATTATGCTAAGAGGGCTGGGCCCTCTGCAGCCGTGGCGGTTGTGGGGGATCTAGAAGTTGAGTCTCAGTAAGCTTTCACTTAATCCCCTTGGTTGTTGTGTCCCTGTCTTCCTCCATGCCCATCTATTATGAGAGCCTCTGTTTCACCCTCTTGAGAAAAAAAACCCTCCAGGCTACTGTTGAGGTAGCGGGAGGTACTTGGCCACCTGGCTGAGCAGAGTGCGGAGTGCTGGCTGTGCCCGCATAGACCTTCAGCGGGTCTCTCTGCCTTGGGCCTGCCTTGACCCCTGTTTTCAGAAGTACTTGTTTCCACCAGTTCATCAGCCTCTGGGGCGGCCTGGGGTGTTAATGGGGTTGCTTCTCTGTTTTCCTTTCTGTCATCTGCTTTCTACTTCCAAAATTGTGTTTCACTTGTCTCTTTCATTTTTGACCTTAGTGATTTTATGCTGGTAGAGAAGTTCAAAAGTATAGAAATAAGCAAAGAAGTCAGAATACCTTAAATCCTTTTAAGTGAGAATCAGCCATTAATAGCACTTGGACATGCCTCTTTTTGATCTGTTTCCATTTGTTTTTTTTCTTGTAAAGGGTAGTCATACCGCAGATAGAATTTTATTCTCTGCTTTAAGAAAAATTAACAGTCGTAGCATTTTTCAAATGTTACTAAAAATTTCATAAGCATCATTAAGTAAATGAGTAACGGTCTGTTGTGGTTTAGTGGTCAACTTTTGGGATATATTTTTATCCAAT
Organism: Myotis nattereri; assembly: GCF_964212035.1. NCBI lineage: Eukaryota > Metazoa > Chordata > Mammalia > Chiroptera > Vespertilionidae > Myotis > Myotis nattereri. Next base: position 207,788,748 of record NC_138077.1, on the reverse strand, counting down.
ATTTTGTCGTAACATGGCATTGGATTTTTGTGTAGTTTTGTGTATGCTGATGTTTTTCCTTAGTCAAGATTCCTGTAAGTACTGAATCAAAGGTTATGGATACTTTAAGACTCTTGTTAACTGGTACCAATCTGGTTTCCCCAGCCCTGAATGAATATTCATCTCAGCTTTGCACAAGTGGCAGTATCATAGCCAATGAGGTTTATCCGAGGCGTGGTTATTGCTAATTGAATGAATAAATGAATATTCATCTTAGTGCCCTTGTACAATCAAGTATTATTAGTTTTAACACCTTTAATTTGCAGATAAAGTGTTTTCTTACTATAAGTTACTTTTCTTCCATTGCAAGTAAAGTTTCTTCCTATTTTCTTCATATTTATTTTTATTTATTTAATATATTTTATTGATTTTTTTACAGAGAGGAAGGGGGAGGGATAGTTAGAAACATCAATGAGGGAGAAACATCGATCAGCTGCCTCCCTCACACCCCTTACTGGGGATGTGCCCGCAACCAAGATACATGCCCTTGACTGGAATTGAACCTGGGACCCTTGAGTCCGCAGGCCGACACTCTATCCACTGAGCCAAACCAGTTAGGGCCATATTTCTTTTTAAATATATGTCTATTTATTAGAGTCTTATTTTCTTTTATTGATTTGCGTAGCATTGGATTATCTAAATACCTTGCTCTCATATACTTTCTTACACAGAGTAGAACTTAAATTGAGTAGGAATACCACAAATTGGTTGCTTCAGAGTCTGAGGTCTCAGATTTTTCATGGTTTTAAGTGAGAAGATAATAGGAGATAAAGTAATATCAGCCCCTTGTGTCCTTCCTTGTGGGTGGACAAGTTGTACTGTTTTGCAACTTTGAGTCTGACTGGCATGAAGAAAACCTTTTTACAATAAGGAGAGATTTACCAACAGAATCTTTGTTAGTATATCCAAATCCCAGGAGGGTGTGTGTGTGAGAGAGAGAGAGAGAGACAGACAGACAGACATGATGTGCTAACTTCGATGCGCCCAACCAGAGTGGCTCAACTGGTTTAATTCCTGGTTAGGGCACATGCCTGGGTTTCGGGTTAGATCCCCGCTCAGGGCACACACAAAAGGCAACCAATTGATGTTTCTCTTTCCCTTCTCTCTAAGCATATCCTCTAGTGAGGAGTAAAAACAAAAAGACCTACACTGTTTCAGATTCCACTGTGGAATGGAAAGTTGAACTGAAAGTTGAACTAAGCATGGGAGGAAACTGCTAGATAGGAACAATGTTGCACAGATAAAAGCCTTGGGTAGCCCTGGCCTCTGTAGGTCAAAGCCAAAGCTTTTAGAAGACCCTGGGTGGGAATGGTGGGGGGAAGGGGGGGAATTGAGGGAAAAGGAGACATATGTAAAACTTGAGGCAATAAAAAAATTTTTCAAGAAAAAGCTTTTAAAAGAAAATGTAGGAGGATATCTTGCATAGGGAACAGGTTCTTTCAAAGATAGGAAGGAAATTATTTGATAAATTCAGCCACATTAAGATTAAGAACCTTTCATCAAAAGACAAAAAAGTGAACAAACACAAACTAGGAAAAGATTTTAGTAATGCATGTAACTAATAAAGAATTCGTATTCAGAATACACGTATTCTGTGTGATTGCATATCCAACTCCATAAGAAAGACAATATTAAAAATTACATATATACTTTCAGAGGAAACCGATATGGTTAATAAGTACTATATATGAAAAGTTGCTTAACCTCATTTTTAACCAGGGAAATTCAAAATTACTGCCACATTAGCAAAATTTTAAATCTAATCATATTGAGTGTTGGTGAGAATGTGGAGCAGTGAGAACTTTCATGCACTGCTGGAAACATTTTCGAAACAATTCAGTATCACCAAGCAAAGTTGAGCCTAGTAGAACCCTGTAATTCCACTTCTTAGACTGTACCTTAGAAGAACTTGTGGCACAGCAGTAGATAAGTACAGAAGTGTTCAAGTGAGCAGAACCGAAGCACCCCAGAAAGGCCCATAGGAGTGGAGTGGGTACCTCACTTCTGGTGTGTTAGACATGTGCACCTACAGGGACCAAGTATCTCAAAATATTTTTTGAGTAAAAGAGCAGGTCATAGTTTAAAAACACAAAACTAAACAATATGTTGCTTTGAAATCATACAAAGCTGGTAAGAACTATAAGAAATGCGGGGAGTGATTAACACAAAACCTGGGATAGTTGGGAGAGTGGGAGGAAGCAGAGAAAAAGCTGTATCAGTAGGACACATGGAGACTGCGTAGTTTTCTATTTCTTAACTTGGGGAAGAGATTTGTGGGTATTAGTTTTCTCAGACTTTATGCTGTGCATATGTTTCATACACTCCTATTTATACACTTAAGAATAGTAAAGTTGCCCTAGCCGGTTTGGCTCAGTGGATAGAGCGTTGGCCTGCGGACTCATGGTCCCAGGTTCGATTCTAGTGAAGGGCATGTACCTTGGTTGCGGGCACCTACCCAGTGGGGAGTGTGCAGGAGGCAGCTAGCTGATTGATGTTTCTCTCTCACCGATGTTTGTTTTTTTTATTTTTTATTGATTTTTTACAGAGAGGAAGGGAGAGGAATAGCGAGTTAGAAACATCCATGAGAGAGAAACATTGATCAGCTGCCTCCTGCACACTCCCCACTGGGGATGTGCCTGCAACCAAGGTACATGCCCTTGACCGGAATCAAACCTGGGACCCTTTAGTCCACAGGCCGACGCTCTATCCACCGAGCCAAACCAGCTAGGGCTCATCAATGTTTCTAACTCTATGCCTATCCCTTCCTCTGTAAAAAACCAATAAAATATATTTTTAAAAACATAGCAAAGTACATATTTGAATCTTACATATTAAGTAAGGGGAGAGATTGATGAGAGAGTCAAGGCAAACAGGCCTTGGAGTTATCTCTGGTTTGGCAAATAGAAACTTGATTATCACAGGCAGTAATAAACAGTTTACTCTTCGGAGGCTAATTTAAAGTGTGCACATTTTATTTCCCTTTAGAAAACCTTTTGTAAGTGTATAGGTCACAGATGGCGAACCTATGACGCGTGTCAGGTGACACGCGAACTAATTTTTTTGATTGATTTTTCTTTGTTAAATGGCATTTAAATATATAAAATAAATACCAAAAATATAAGTCTTTGTTTTATTATGGTTGCAAATATCAAAAAATTTCTATATGTGACACGGCACCAGAGTTAAGTTAGGGTTTTTCAAAATGCTGACACACCGAGCTCAAAAGGTTCGCCATCACTGGTATAGGAAGTGGGTGGTTTATTGGAGGGATTGGTCCTTTTTTTTTTTTTTTAATCCACTTTACCATCTGGTGCCTTCATTAGCTTTTAAACTGATTATTAGTCTTACAGGATTTTCTTTTTATACTCTCCCTCTTTGCATGCTTTGCTTTGATTTTGACTGGGAGAAGCAAGGCACAGAATGAAAGATACATTTCCAAAGTTTGTGTCGGGCTTCTGAGTAAAAATCGGTACCATCTTCTTTCCTTCCTGTGCTTTAGCTCAGGTGCAGATCGAGGGAGATTTCCTGGCGTGCTCCTTCTCCATACTTGAGGAGCAGCCCATGGACATGCTTCTGGGCCTGGACATGCTGAAACGACATCAGGTACTCAGAGCTTCACTTGCTTTTGCATTCGCCTTTTGTGTGTTATGTGGTTATTCCTGCATCATTCCTCTTGGCCGTGTCCTCTTTGAGCCTGGAAAGATCTTTAATTGATGACGATGTCATACAAGTTTGAAATGATGTGTAAGTAGAAATAGAATCTTTTTTTAAAGTGTCATACTTTATAAAACACTGTGTAATATGAAGCAAGAATTCTCGTGATCCGTCCGCAGTGTGTTAAATCCATCTGTTTTGAGATTAAATGGGCATTGGTTCCCTTGTGTAATGTTTCGTTTCTGATTAGAACTCAAGTAATTTTTTGATGGGTTTGTAGGGAAGTGTGAGTAATGCACAGTGGTGGTTTTATGCAAGTGCGAGTTTAGCAAGTTCCTTAGTATCTGGTCAAACTATACTTGGGAAGAAGAGCTTCAGGATTAAGGGAGAAGCCCATAGCTGTTGGGAATAGAAATGTTTATTTAGTACAGAGAGAATGATTTATCACTATATTCATTCACAGTGATATTTATATTTCTACTCCAAAACCTAATAATTTGTTTAAAGATAAACAACTCTCAGTGAAGAAGCAATTAGTGTCCACTGGCTAGTAAAATTGTTCACAAGATTTTATATCTAGCCAATATTTTTATGTCACTAATACTCCTTAAAATTTTTTTTTTAATTTTATTGATTTTTTTACAGAGAGGAAGGGAGAGGGATAGAGAGTTAGAAACATCAGTGGGAGAGAAACATCTATCAGCTGCCTCCTGCACACCTCCTACTGGGGATGTGCCCGCAACCAAGGCACATGCCCTTGACTGGAATCGAACCTGGGACCCTTCAGTCCACAGACCGATGCTCTATCCACTGAGCCAAACCGGTCAGGGCTCCTTAAACTTCTTTTAATACTGAATTTCAGTGTGCAGACTTTTAAGTAGAAGGAATGAGTGAATGCATGTATAAATAAAACCTATTTTATTGTCGCTGCCTTTCCTTATTTTTTAGTTATGGTATAGACCCGTGGTCGGCAAACCGCGGCTTGTGAGCCACATGCGGCTCTTTGGCCCCTTCAGTGTGGCTCTTCCACAAAATACCACGTGCGGCTGCGCACGTACAGTGCGATTGAAACTTCGTGACCCATGCGCAGAAGTCGTATTTTGTGGAAGAGCCGGTATTTTGTGGAAGAGCCGCATGTGGCTCGCGAGCCGCAGTTTGCCGACCACTGGTATAGACCATGGTATCTCCAATTACAAATATAAAGCACATATGTATGCAATTGTCCTATATTAATTAATTATAAAAATACACAAAGAATGAAATATAGTTTTATATAGATTGCCTTGCCTTTGTACCACTCTGTACCATTAGTACAGAGTTTAAATATAAGCTGTATGTATACAAAAAACAAAATGTTAAACTGTATAAATGATATGTCTCAGTTTTATTTTTAAGAGTCATGTTTGTAAAAGGTGGAGCCATTGATTATGCCTGGCAATTTCCCAAATTTTGCACAATGAATATGTATTATATTTAAACTTAGACATGAGTACTAGTATACATTGTGTTCAACAAATTGTGAACTGTATTCTGTAGAGATTATTCTGCTGTAAACTTCATTAAACAAATTCTAAATTAACAGTGTCATCTAGGTTAAAGTTTAAATGCTTTCAGGCAAAGTTGTTTGGAACCATCTCTGTCTCTGTCCATGTCGCTCTTTGTGAATGAGTTTTAAATTCGGGATCATAATTTTCCTGCATGTGTTTCATCTGCCGTCATCAGTCTTTGCTTTCTTCCTTCTAAGTGTTCCATTGACCTCAAGAAAAATGTACTCGTGATCGGCACCACAGGCTCACAGACCACCTTCCTCCCCGAGGCAGAGCTGCCAGAGTGTGCCCGGTTGGCATATGGGGCCGGGCGGGAGGAGGTGCTCCGGCCGGAGGAGATTGCAGACCGAGAATTAGCAGAAGCCCTTCAGAAATCTGTACAGGATGCAGGTATTTGCAGTGCTGGGCTCTTGAATACCTAACTTTTTATTGGTGGGTGAGCAAGGAAGTTGAGCTTTAGAGGGTAGGAACCTTTCCAGGTCGTGATCGGTCTCATCGTCCTGTCAGATGTGTTTCTGTCCTCTTACCCCCTTCTCCTGCCCCTCAGCACAACAGAGAAAACTTGGTGTTTCCAGGGCCAAGAAACAGCAGTCCACTGCTGTGTGCAAGACAGTGGGAGCTGTTTGCTCAGGCACATTTTGGTAGGCTTCCTGAAAAGTCTTGTCTTTTTTCCTAAAGAAAATTGTAAGAGTAAGCAGACACTTCCTTTTGAGTCCAACAATATTTCCCTGAAAATTTCTTTTCCTTTTCGTAGGCCCATTTATTTTGAATAGTGACTAAGCAGTCCAAACCTTTTTTTATCGACTGAAAGTGCTGCCACCAAAGGAACCAACAGTAAGAAGCATCATTGAACGTTAGTCAACATACAGGATTATGCTGTTAATGAGGTCACAGTAGTGAGCCAGTTAGAGCAGGATGTGAGCTATTGAAGTGAAGCCACCTGTACGTGTGTTTTTTCCTAAGTCTGAATTGTAGCCCATTTCAGTCTAAAGTCCAAGCCAAGTTTCTGGGTAAAATGGAGGGGCATGGTTTTGCTGAATCCCATGGGTAATTGTTCCCTATCTGTTACAGAACAGTGACTCGGGTGCATTTTCTAGAAGCTGAAGAGAATTAACTTTTAACTTTGGGTTATTTTTTTATTTTTTTTTTCTAAAATATATTTTATGGCCGAAACCGGTTTGGCTCGGTGGATAAGAGCGTCAGCCTGCGGACTGAAAGGTCCCAGGTTCGATTCCGGTCAAGGGCATGTACCTGGGTTGCGGGCACATCCCCAGTGGGGGATGTGCAGGAGGCAGCTGATCGTTGTTTCTCTCTCATCGATGTTTCTAACTCTCTATCTCTTTCCCTCTCTGTAAAAAAATCAATAAAATATATTTAAAAAAAAAAATATATATATATATATATATATATATATTTTATGGATTTTTTACAGACAGGAAGGGAGAGGGATAGAGAGTTAGAAGCATCGATGAGAGAGAACATCGATCAGCTGCCTCCTGCAAACTCCCCACTGGGGATGTGCCCGCAACCAAGGTACATGCCTTTGACCGGAATCGAACCCGGGACCCTTGAGTCCGCAGGCCTATGCTCTATCCACTGAGCCAAACCGGTTAGGGCGGGTTATTTTTTTTTTAATATATTTTATTGATTTTTCACAGAGAGGAAGGGAGAGGGACAGAGAGTTAGAAACATCGATGAGAGAGAAACATCGATCAGTCACCCCCTGCACACCCCCTCCTGGGGATGTGCCCGCAACCAAGGTACATGCCCTTGACCGGAATGGAACCTGGGACCGTTCAGTCCACAGGCTGACGCTCTATCCACTGAGCCAAACCAGTTAGGGCAACTTTGGGTTATTTTAAAGTCTTGAGTTGTCATTATTCATCAGTGACTAGTATCACATGTTGCATTTTTCGATATGGTAAAGTGGATTGGATCTACAAGTTCAGGGACTAGCTTTCTTCTAAAGACAAAAAAGATAAGAGCTTTAAAAGTAAGCAGCCAGATTTTGCCAGTGTCTATTACTGGAGAACACCCAATGCGTCAGCCTTGAACCCCCCTCGAATGGACATGGGTAGCAGATGGAGACTTCTGAGGTGGTCTGTTTGCAGTCTACTCCACTATCTTATAGTTCAGATTTACTACAGGCTACAGTTTTAAATGTGACTTAAGTATTTTATAGGAAAGGGAGAATTTTGAGCAGCCAAACAAAGAAGAAAAAATTCCGTTTTGTTTTGCTTTGTTTTGTTTTTATCCTCACACAAGGAAATGTTTTTATTAATTAGAGAGAGAGTGAGAGAAATCAATGTGAAAGTGAAACATTGATCAGTTGTGTCCCTATGCACCCCTACTGGGGATTAAACCTGAGACCTGAGTATGTGCCCTGACCCAGAATTGAACCCACACAACCAACCTTTTGGTGTACAGGATGACAGTAACCAGCTAGGCCACTAGGCCACCCAGCCAGGGCAAATTCAATTTCAGTCTTGCCCACAAGGCAAGATTGAATGAGATTGACATACCTACTTAGAATGTTTCACATTTTCTTAGTAACTTGTCAGCTTAGTCATAATACTCTGTATTAGTAAAATAGAATGTATTATCATTTTGTGAAATCTCTACTTTCCCCCCACGGTTTTGGTGCTTTTATTTAAGAAACACTAGCTGATGGTAGCAGTGCTATCTAAACTAATAACAGTTATCCTCTTTGGGTAATTACCTTTTATTAGAAAGCTTGGGAGATTAAAATAGAAACCACAGATGTTTTCAGGCAAAGTGAAGATGTATCCACTTCAAATGATTAAAGGGAAATGGCTCTTTACCCAGGTGACCTTGTGTTGCTGATGTGTATTGGCTTGTGCTGTGTTTGTAATGTTTAAGTAATGAGGTAATTGTATAACATGAGGTTCTATTTGTTTGGGACATTGACTTCCCAGTATCATCAAAGTCGAAATTCTGGTCGTAAAGGTGAAATTATTTTTGCTAAAAACTGCTTCTTTGGTGGCTACTCATTACCAAAGTATCTGTCTTTTCTAGTAGTTGAAAAAATAATTCAGAATAAGAACTGTATCTGATCTGTTTTCTAAAAACTAATTAAAAAATAAAGAAGTTAAGCCAGGCTAGATAATCATGTTTGGTTTGTATTTCTTCTATAAATAAGTCTCAACTGAGAAAGGAATTTGGAAAGTGTCTGTTACGTGTGTTCACTTACCGTGTACTCCATAAGAGGATGTCCATGTCATGTAATTCTGCATATGGGCCTACCTCTTTTCACCTGTCTGACGTGTTTGTCCATGAATTTTCTGTGTGTAAAATTAATTTCTTTCCAAGTTCTATTAAAAATCTGTTGAAGTTGACACATTATTTTTTGTATTGTGAGAGAATTCTTTTGATGTCCAAACTACAGAAACATTCCCCAGCCTTGACTGCCGGTTCCTGAGGTTAAAGATGGCAAAGGAATGGAGGCTATAACCCGCATGCTGTGTGGTTTGCATTGTTAACCCAAGTTTGCTTGTCTGTTTCCTAATTCAAACAGAGCGTCAGAAGCCATGATGCATGTAGTGTGTGTGTACTGCAGCTGGAGTGGGCCCCAGACCAGGTATTTATAGACACTCCCTAAGCCTTCCATCAGTCGTCCGTGGTCTATATCTGCAGCAGTTTTGGAACTTGGCGTCCGTCATTCACCATTTCACCTTGTTTAATCTGGTTACAACTAGCCTGTATATATGTTTGTATGTTAGCATACATACACATCTAAACATAATTTCTTATTTAAAATTTTATCCATTATTAGAACAGTCCAAGGGGAAAATCCCAGAAAAGCAATGTCCATCTAACTGACCATTGTGAATTTCAAATCAAGCATGTCAGCCTCACAGCCCTTTGTTGGATAACTCGTCATTTAGGGCTTTCATAAGACCTGAAAACTGCAAGTTCTTTTTGCACATTACTGCACACACCTACCTAGAGCTATAGAGCGGTAGAAATTTTCATTCTGTTGAAGAAGAAATGGAAACAGGCCAGGTGACTTGTGCAGGGTCACCAAGTCAATAATAAAGGTGGAACTGGCATTTTATACTCCCAGCAATGAGAGCTGAGACCCTGCTTTTGCCTCTCCTTGGCCAGACCGATTTCCCCATCCCCACCCTCCCTCTATTTTCCTGCAGTGTAAAGGTGGCCATTGTCAGCCTGAGTATATTGGCTAATACATCAAGAGGAGGAAAATCGGTCTTTTAAACTATCAACCTTGGACTTTATAGGGATTTGCAGGCTGGTTGTAATGAGATACATGGGACTTAATTTCTTCTTTCTTTTTCTTGAAAGGCTGGGTTAAAAGCAGGCATAGTTTAATTATTCTTAATATCCATTGCCCTCATCGTCTTCTCTTATCTGATGGTACTGACCCAGTCCTCCCCTGCATTTAGGACTTAGGCCAGTGAAACTGACCCTCTCAGCTACAGGAGGATGTATGCTGCTTTCGTAGTGAGTACAAAATACACTCAGACCCTGTCACCTTGACCTCACCCAGTTGTTACAGCTGTCATATCAGTTGCCAGAAGGCCATTGTCATTCTGCCCCCAGCCCATGCTGTTAACATGGATATTTCACTACAATGCGTCTTTCCTGTTCACAGTAACTCAACATTGAATCTTTTTCAGGGTCAGCCTTAGAGATTGACAAGAAAAACTAATAACTGTTTTTAGACTCTAAGGGATATGGTTTGCACTGAGATAAATGCTGTTTTCTTGTTTACCCCTAAACTATAAGTAAGACTGTTTCATAGAAGCCTGTCACTCCCTGGCATAGTGCTTCATTGTCTCGTGCTGTTAACCAGTGTTGTGTCAGAATGATCTAGAGCCATCTGAACTGTAACTGCATTGCTTCATGACTTCTTAAGTCAAGATCAAGCCCCCATGTTGGACACTAATGTTGAGCATGAAGCAACTGAGTTGTGTCTGCCCTAATAGATTGTATTGTGAAGTCAATGTTGTTACCAGCCTTTGACTTTTGAAGATTGTATAATAATTGCATAGAAAACAGTTTTTAACTGGATCAGTGGCAAAAGGAGAGTTGGAACCTATGTTTAATGACAGCATGTTTACACTGAGGTAATGTTTGACCCTGCCATCTTGTGTGACTGGTCAGAAAGCTACAATGGGTCCATTGTCATTGCCTATTGAAAACTATCTCCCTCCACTGCCCGATCTACCTCCACCCCCACTCCCTTGCCCTTAACATACTTAAGTGTTCTTACTTAGTTATACTGTGTTCATGTGATAAAAGTAACTGGCAGTCTTTTTATTGGTAAGATGATGACTGGGATTTAATCTGTTTGGTCTTTAGCTTTACTTTTGTACTCACCGTCAACGCTCACATAGTTTTATTGTTATTTGGGGGAGGTTTGGATAGAAATAAATAGAATGTTCACCTCTCTGTCTTGTGGAGATCCCCAAGCATTACATTCTTCTTCCTCTTTATAAGTCCTGCTCTGACCCAGATGATAGGCCTGGTTTAGACTTGTCATTTACAATCTCAGTGTTCACATCTGAAACACTGGAAGTATCTTGGCATGAGAATCATTCTAGTCAGAGAGCTTCAGAATTTGTAATGTGCTTAAGAATTACTGGAGGAGCTTATTGGAAATGCAAGTTCCTAGGTTTACTCCCAAGAAAGTGTCCCAAAATATGCGTGCTTAGCAAACATCCCAGTGATTTTAGGACAAGTGGTGGAGAGAACACACTGGGGAAAGTATCCCAGGGTTCTGAACTCACAAAGAATAAAGGTACTGAAATGGCCTTCAGTCTTGAGCACAAACTAGCCATCATGTGTATGTTTATTAATGATATTTAAATAGTGCAGTATGCATCTCTTATTAACATTCCCACCTCTTATTTTCATGCTGTGATGTTAAATTGTCTACCACAGTGGGAATGGTTCTTGTGTAATATAAGCAAACCCAAGTTTAAGACCTGTCCTATCATGTTTAGATTTGTATCCTCTGGTAATTCAGTGGCCTTCATAACCTGCTGATCTCTTTTCCTCTCCCTTTTGTTCCATGTAGAGAAAAGTGGTGAAGAAACTACCTCACTGGGATTGTCATCGTTACCAACTTCAGATGGATTTAACCATCCGGCCCGTCCTTCAGGACAGAGTCCTGAGATTGGTAATCCTGCGGGTCTCGCTCACTCTGTCTCTGCTTCAGTCTGCCCCCTCAAGCCCAGTGACCCAGACAGCATCGCACCGAACGCTGTGAAGGCCTCAAAGGCTACCACTGAATTCCAGATTCCCTCTGAAAAGAAAGAGCCTCTTCCTCTACAGGCTCTCCCTGGTCCTGCTTCTCCAGCAGACTGGAGTTTGGCTGTGCCCTGGCAGAATTCACCCGAGGAAGCCACTGTTGCAGATAATCTGGAGCCATCTCCTGCTGAAAGAAGCACCCAGAGCCTCGACTCTCCCCTCCACCCAACACAGGAAGTGTCAGTCACAGCGACTAGGATGCAAGAACCACAGAGGTTTCTAGGTGAAAAGGGTTGGCATCCAGAATGTCAGACTCTGAGTCAGGTGAATGGCCTTCAGCAGCAGGAGGAACCAGAGAATGGCCAGCATGAGATTGAACAACAGAATGTGCCACATGACCGAGAACATCTTTGTAACAAGGGGGACCTTGAGCTTCTTGGAGAAAGGCAACAGAATCAACCAAAAAGTGTGGATGTGGAAGCTGCAATGAAAAGAGACAGGCTGCAGCAGAATATGGACCTCCCAGGTGCACAGAGCAGTCTACCCTCAGGGTGCTCTGACTGCTCCAGTTCAGAAACACTTATGGAAGTAGATGTAGTTGAACAGCCCCTACTGGCAGGCGGCCAGAATGCCAATGTCGAGAGTGGCAGTGCATCTGATCTCACCTTAGATAATCCCTTGATGGAAGTGGAAACATCAAAATGCAACCCTTCATCTGAAACCTTGAGTAGTTCCATTTCCTCTCAGGATTTACAGCTCCCAGAAAGTAATGTGGAAATGTCTGGAACAAATGCAGACACTGGGAATTGCTCCCCCGCTGTAAGTCTCTGTGGCAGTTGTCAGCCCTCTGTGGAGTCAGCAGAGGAATCTTGCTCCTCCATCACAGCAGCCTTGAAGGAACTTCAAGGACTTCTGGTCACTAGTAGTAAACCAGCTTCAGAAATTCCATCTGAAGAAGTTATCTGTCAATCAGAAACAGTAACTGAGGGCCAAACAAGTCTGGGGGTCCTTTCTGAACGATGGATCCAGAGTGAACAGTGTTCACACGTCTCCTTTCATCAGGCCACATCTGTTTCAGTAAAGACAGAAAAATTAGTAGACACTTCCGCTGGCACTGGAATGGAAGATACAGCAGATGTGAACTTTAGGGGTCCCGCTGACGGCCTAGTAACTGACTCGGAAGGTGTCCCCCGGTCTACGGAATCAGTAAATGAGAGTTCTGTCATTCTAGCCTCAGCCAAAACGTCTAATCAATTACACTGCACCTTAGGTGTAGAAATTTCACCAAAACTTCTCGCAGATGAGGAGGATGCACTCAATCAGACTTCGGAGCAAACTAAGTCCTTGTCATCAGATTTCATATTGGTTAAAGATTTGGGTCAGGACACACAGAATCCAGTGACAGATGGGCCTGAGACCAGAGAAGATATCTGTCCTGAAGCTGCAGGACCACTTGTTGAATTTGACCCACCTATCAGCTATCCATCATCAAGTCCCTCCATTCTCCCACCATTACTTTTTCCTGCTGCAGACATTGACCGGATTCTCCATGCCGGCTTTACTTTGCAGGAAGCTCTTGGGGCTTTGCAACAAGGTGGTGGAAATGCAGACCTTGCACTTCTTATTTTGCTAGCAAAGAACATTGTAGTTCCTACATAACCATGGAAAAGTGGGCTAGACCATACTCCATTCCCTTGGGGAAAAAAGCTATTATACACACATACACACACTCACCTGTACTAGTAGAAACCTGCAAGCAGAATGTTGAGCCAGATTTTTTTTAAAGATTTTTTTTCAGCCAAAGTAATTTATGATCTCTTGTCTGATGAATTTGTCTATTAGTTAAAATTTGGGCCTTTTTAAATGTAATGGCAGTATATGTATACAAAAGCTTTTTATTCTCATTAAGATGATGTATTCTGGAATAAAATTGATGGCTTTGTGTTTAGCATACCATTTTAGAATGAGAGTGAGTCTTGGAGAAGCAGAAGCCCTGAGAAATCCCACCACCCATGCAGCTAAGAGCAGCTCAAGTTCACACTTTGGCTGTGTCTGTACCACAGGCAAGGTGGTATGGCTTGTTGGTTCCATTGTCAATTTACAAACTTCTGATCACATAGTTTGGATGTTCGGAATTCTACCCAGTGCTCTGTGTATTATGACTCATCAGTTATAACAAGAAAATTGAAGAATAATTGAATAATATTGCCTGGCGTGGTTTGTGGTTAGGATTTGACATTTTAGAAGGATGAATCAGGAGGGTTTAAAACTTGAGTTACTTTGTACATCATAGGCTGCTGCATGGATTGCCACCTTGGATGGGGTATTGTAGGGGAATTGACATTAGAGTGAAACATGGTGCTACCCAGATTAAACAAACAAACAAACCTGGAATTCCATTTGCAAATGTCTTGGTGATGTTTCAAGAACTGTGAGTGAAAAAATAGTGACCTAAACACTGGAATTTACTCGTGTGGGTTTGCTAGCATCTCACTGATCACACTTCAACCCTCAATGACAAATGATGATCTCGAGTTCAGTTAATGGGCTGATTGTCACCAGTGTATTTCCTTTCGAAATCCATCTTCTGGGAAGTTCTACTAACGTTCAGTTTGAGCTGTGATCTGAGTGAACTAGTGAAGTGTGAACCGTGCCACTGGTTTGTCATGGTGCTTGGAATGTCCGTCTGGCGAGTGTGCTTCGTGGCAATAGAAATAAACAGTAATGGCAGTTTCTGACTCCGTGGCCTTTTACTAGATGGTTGGTAGTGTATTCCATCCCCGTCTTTTCTCAGGAGTTTCTTTTATTAAACAAGATTCATCACATTTGTGTTTACCATGTCAAGTCGGAGTGGGGCGTAGTGTATAGCGGTATTTATTGTGGCCTTTTACTAGATGAGGACTAGCCCTTGGAAATCACTGTCCTGTGGGCCCCACTGTGCAATAATGCTACTGGAAAGACATCTGCTCTTTTCTGTACCTAGAAGGAATCTGAAATCTTGTTTTATTGAAAAGAATTTTGAGCATGATAATTCCCAATTCCGGTCACACTTTGCAACGTGTTTGAAACAACCTTTGAAATGGTGATTTGTGAACTTAGTGTTCAGTGATTTTGTCTAAAGTCTGACTCTCTTTAAAAGCTTATTCTTGACATCAAAATTCAAGTCATTTTAGCACAATCAAAATGGAGGCTCATATCTCAGGAGTTTTTGAAATTTTAATTTGTGGCTACTTCATGCATTTCTCTTGTACCCTGTTCCATCTTCTCTCGGCTGTGCTGTTCGTGTGCGTGTTAGGAGACTTTAGTTACGTGATGGAACATCACCTAGGTCCGTCACGATCCTCTGAAGTCAGGATTGTGACAAGTTGTAGTTAACTGTTTGCAAGAGGGCGCTCAAAACAACAGGCTAGCCAGATTGTCTTCAAAATGTCCTTTCAGACAATCATGTGCTGCAGACCCTCGCGCCCGCCCTACACCAAAGATGTACGATGGACTAGGAAACTGCTTGTAGGGTTTCTGTCCGCCACCTCCGGGAGCTGTGACTGTAATGAAGTAGTGCTGTGATTGGGGCAAAATCGGTGGCAGTGCAAAGGGGTCCTTATATTTGTTTTGTGGGTTTATAAATCTTTAGGGCCACAGAGTGGTGGGTGGGGTGGAACTTAGCAATGACAATAAGGCCTGTGTGAAGATGGACCTCACGCTGTTCTGTGAGCAGGTGGCATGCACCGCTCAGAGGGCTGGCCACTGTCTTTTCACAGTGTGGGGAATCAGTCCCAGAGATGGAATATGGAAGATCCGTCCAGAACAGGTTTCATTGCAATAGCCTTTAAGTGCATGTGTATTTATGATTAGGCCTGTAGGTGTCCATGTATTCTTGTTAGGAATACTTTGAATGAATTTAACCCAAATATCCTTGTCCTTTTCCATCATTTATTTTCCAATGTATAATTGCTTTTTATTTTTAAGATCTTATTTCCTGTCCATCATTTTTTATGCAAGTTAGGTTGGTGATATTGTGAGGGTTTTGAGTCATTTGTAAGTTCAGAAGTTCTAGAGTGTGACACTAGTGAACCTTCACTGTCAGTTTTTATTCCAAGTGCAGAAATTAGAGATTAACTTCTCTAGGAATCAAATAAAATCATTGTGAAACTCCTTTGGTTGCCAGCAGGACTGGTAAGTGCCAGCCCGACCAGTAATGGGCCCCTTTACTAGGCGGCTCCTTCACCATTACCAGTCGTGGACAATGTTCTGATTAGTGCCCACCTCCAGGGCTGGTCTGTCTGTTCACCAGAGAGGAGGAGATTTTTATGTATAACTTCCGCATTTCTCCTGAAGCTGGTTCCTGTGTGTAAAAATGTGTTTGGTAACCAGACACCTATATCTTCGTTACAGATTTTGCCCATTGAAGGTGATAGGAATTATTTCCACTTGTACCTGGTTAGGCCCCCAGACGTCAGCCAGTAGCCCTCATCCCAGAGTTTGGGCTTTAGCCATAAGCATAAAGATTACCAATTGCTTGGCGAAGGGAACTGGATAGATGGTGAGTGTGTGTTAAGACTATTTTGCCTTGCAGCCTACCCCACGTGTTTCTCCTTAAAATACTTACCCAGCAAGAGGGTTGCATAAAAATGGAAAGATACATGAGGCTTCATGTCACTGATTTTATTATAACCATTTGTAGTGGAATCTGCCTGTTCTTAGCACTTCTGTCTCTAGTAAAAGCCATAAAAATGTTGGTTAAACCACCAGCTCTAGTGTATATATATACATGTGTGCTTGACAAATATCCTACAGTTAACTTTACATAGATTAAAACGCAAACAGTTTTCATATCTACAGATCTATTCTTCACTTGTGGCTTTTACCCCCCTCTGTATATAAAAACAGCCTTACAACTGAGTGGCTAGGAATTGCAGTGCTTTCTGATTTCCCTGTCTTACCTGTTTGACACCTGCCCTGAGGGTAAACAGGATACTTGAACTGTTAAATATTCCAAAGTTGTTATCACTGGTAACATAGTAAGAGAAGCTGATTGGATGATGCCTTCTGCCATTCTCCAGCACAGATTCCAGAAAGCCACGTTTCTCCTTTGAATTTGGTGACTTCGTGTACTCTGTGGCTTTGCTAGAAAAGTTTCCCATTCCCATCCTAGAAGATGACTGTTCCCTTTCATGTTAGCAGTTCCATAAAGTAAAAAGCTTTTCCTCTGAAAGAATTTAAAGTGCCAGTTCCTCTTAACAAAATAGATTCAGAACATGTCCTTGAGAACGGGAAATGTAAAACCGTGGCTCAGGTTCTGTTCCTCAGTGGGCCCTCAGTAGGTGTCACTAGGAGTTCATTGCATAAACTAAAGACTTCAGGTGAACCTTCTCTTCTGCCTTGGTTTTTCCAAATAGCAGAGGCATCTACTTTTGGTGGGAAATGAAAAGTATGAGGCCTCCATTGAAAGTGGCCCTCCTGAAGATAGGGGGCACACATGGGGAGGCCTTGAGGCTCCCCTTTAGTGTTCATCCAGAATGGTCCTGCACCAAGTCATTTGGTAGAACTAATGGAAAAGAGAAGGTCTTCAGGAATCAGTTTATGCTGGGGGGTGGGGGAGGGTAGAAGTACAAGTAAATGGAAGATGACCCTTGCATGCATGGTAGAGACATGATGGAGATACGGGTGTGCTGTAGCATCCTCCCCGGTTCCCCCAAGCATGGCTGCTCAGAACACTGACCATCAGGAATAACAGGACTTGGAGGGTGCTGCCAGTCTTGCTGTTCTACAGCAGCTGAGTGCAGTATGTGAAAATGGGGACCTGGGGCAGGACATGTAGCAAGCAAGGGTGTTGGACCAGTGGTGGGCAGCATTTATAAGAGGATTCAAGGCTCTAGCAAACCTTTAAGTGTCATCACATATGTTGTGATCCTGCGGCATACTGGGAGGATTTCTGGACTTTTTAACTACTAGTGATTTGGGTTTCAGTGAATTATGTATTGGTGATTGGTAACCTAAACCCTCTGGCGGCTCCAAGGTGAGAGGCTATAGCTGATACGTTTTAGGACACAATCTTATAAAATGAAATCTGCAGAGAATGGTTCAAGAGTGTAGAAGTTAGAAAATATTTTTTGCCTAAAACTAAGCAAACTACAAAAGACCTGGAATGGAGGCGTGGAATACAAAATTAGGATAATGCTTACAGAACTATATCCCTTTAAATATGTACCATATGGTTTTCATTAGCTGACTTGAGGAAGGGGCATGCTGGGATTTTTCTCCCTGGGAAATACATGTCTGATGGGAAATGATGCTGTTTACCAGGAGTTTGTTTTACTCACAACCTTGAATGAATGCATCTGTGGCTTAACGAAAGGCAGACCCTTACTAGTTTCCTACCGGAGGCAGCAGTTGGGTTTATTTCTAAATCCCTCTGGTCTGAGGTTACCTGATGCTGACCAGACTTTTTCCTTCCCTGAAGGCTCCACAGCTGAGTTAATGCCACCCATCTGGGACCTTGCCCTCTGCGTGATTATATTTCCATTCTCTGTTCTTTTGTCATTCTTTTGAGCTGGTTCTGGTGATGAACTCAGAGCAGTTCAGCATAGTAATTGCATTTGCTTTTTTCACTGTGCACCTCTGGTGGAAGTTAATTTCCTCATTTTAATTCTAAATCTCATCTTCATGGCAAGTTGGGCCAATGGCCTTTGCACTCAAGGTTTGTTTACCAGTTGTGTAGCCATATTTGGCCAATCTGAGCAAGTAGACATGGCTCTTTTCCCTTTATTTGTTCTTGCTATTGCTCATGCTTTCCTGGCTTTTCTTTACACTTTGAGACTACTGCATCTTAGAAGAACTGGGCTGATTGGCAAAATAGGCTTGCCAATAGCTCAGTCTCTCCCAGAATGCTTTGGTTTTGAGAGTTGGGAAACTCTGAGAACTTAAGGGAACCACACTCAGGAATCCCGAAGTTGGTTGCATTGTGCCATTGGTCTAGGGGCTGGACATAGGACCAGTCTGTAGCTGAGTGAATTAGATGCATTTGGGTTTGAGTGTGTCACGTAATGAAATGTAAGTCAGCCCTAAATAATCAAAACACTTTTTCTTTTTTTTAATAGGAACTTTCTGAAGAAAAGTGATGTGTAAAACATTTGATATTTAAACAATAAAGTTTTTATCATAAGACTCTTGTTTGATCAGTTTCTTTTCAGTGGAGATGGTTAATTAATTTGTATCCCTGTCTCTATCTCCCTGTCCCTTTAAATAACTTCTTCCCAGGCTCTGTGACTTGCCATGTGCCTGAAACCCAGAAGAAATGGGCATCTCCATGCCATTAAAGTAACTTGCAGATAACCACTGCAGGAGGGTGGCTGTTGCTGTTCATAAGGTGTGCGTTGTGGCTCCACATAGGCAGTTGATGCAAAGTAATAGAACAGCACTGGCGATGGGGTACTGTGGTTCAGGCTAGTCTCCAGAGCCAGGCTGCTTGGGTGTGAATTTCAGCTTTGCTACTTACTAGCCATGTGACTGGGTAAATTACCTAACCTTTCAGTGCCTCAGTTTCCTCTTCTGTAAAATGGGGACAATTGGAGGTCACAGGGATTAAACAATACATATATAAAGTCCTTAGAAAATTACTGGCACGTTGTAAGTGCTCATTAGATATTAACTAGCATCCATTGCATCACGCGAGATTTGAGGATGCTAAGGGAAATTTTCAGAAGTCGGGCAACTCCAGCAGTGATGTGTGGGAAGGGAGGGCTCAATCACTAAGGGCCCTCGGCTACCAGGGTTCTGCCCTTTTCAACAATGTGGCTTCCAAGATTACTTTGGACGTCAGCATGTAGCTGACATACCAGGAAAAGAGAATGAGGGTTCGTGGAATCTTTTATACCAGGCCTGGAAGGGGTGTTCATCTCTTCTCTCCTGCATTTCACAGGCTGGAACTTTGTCGCATGGCCATGCAACACTGCCAGGGAGGCTGTGAGGTCTGATCAACTTGCGTGCCCGAGATGAGGAGTACAGTATGGTGGTCAGCCAGCAGTCCCCTACCTTCACCTCAGGCATGGAGAGCGCCCCACCCCCCAGCCGAGCATGCCACAGACCTCCGACTAGTAGAATCTTCTGCGATGCCCTGTTCTCGCTTGTGGCTTTTTAAGGTCTGACAAGCAACTGGAGGTACCTTAACTGCTCCTACCCGTATACAAGTGTTGGCGCAGGGACAGACAGCTGCAGTAGAAATTCATGGAAGTACTAACTTATCAGCTTATACTGCGTCCCTGCTCGCAGCTGTTGGTATGGGAATGGGATTAAGCAAATTCATCAATCCTTATCTATGGCTTTTGTCCTTTAAAAACTTAGAGCTAGGGTGGGTTGGTTCCTCCTAGAAAGTTCCTAAGGCCAACATCATTTTTCCTGTTCTGCCTCAGGAATCTGAAGTGCCCTGAGCCCCAGATCCTCCACCCCCAACTGCTGCTCTCACCGTCTTCCCCAGAAAAGTAAATGGCAGCTTCATCCTTCCGGTTGCTCACTCTCAAACCTTGACAACTTACATGCCCTGCATCCAATCTACCCTAAGTCCTGTTGGCTCCACTTCAAAGTCTATTTGAAATCTGATCCTTTCTAGAGCCCTGGTCCCAGGCAGGGGCACCTCTCAGCTGGGTTATTGCAGGCGGCCTCCCTGCTCCTGCCCTTGTCTGCCTACTTTCCCTTAGAACAGCTGCCAGTGTGAGCTGGGACCCTTCCGTGAGTCCCATCCCAGAGTGAAAGCCACAGTCCTTACAGTGCCCCCCAGGCCGCTATTACTTCTGCCCTAACCTCCTGCTTCCCTCCCCCTGACCCTGCTTGACCTCACCTCGCTCTCCACCTCAGGCCCTTTGTGTATTTGTCCCCTCGTCTGGAATGCTCTTTCCCCAGGCACCTTCATGCTTTTTCTCTCGCTTCCTAAAGGTCTTTACGCAGATATCACCTCAGTAACGTCTTCTCTGGCTACTTTTTCTAAAATTATAGCCACCGACTCCTCTTCCTGTGTCACTCACTGCCCTTATTCATTTTCCTCAGCAGTGACCCCACTGCCCAACACTCTGCATGTCATTTCTGACCTAGTTTATTGTCTTCCTCCCCCATTAAAACATAAGGTCTATGAGGGTAGGGATTTACGTCTGTCCTTTTCACGGCTGTATCCCCAGTGCCTGATGCCTAGTAGGGTTTTGAATGAATAAATCCATGAACACCATTGCACTGCCTCAGTTTCTCAGCTCAAAGGCCCTAAGGGTGACATAGCAGAACTGGGTTGTTGAGGTCAGTTTGCAGGTTTTAGGGATTCTAGACCAGGATGGCTGTTGAGTTTGAATAATGTAGGTTTTATTTTTCTTCTTTTAAATATATATTTTAATTGATATCAGAGAAGGAAGAGGGAGAAATAGAAACATCAATGATGTGAGAGAATCATTGATTGGAACACTCCCTGCTGGGGATCCAGCCCACAACCCAGACATATGCCCTGACCAGGAATCGAACCAGTGACCTCTTGGTTCCTGGGTCAATGCTCAATCGCTGAGCTGCACCCCACTGGGCTAATGTAGGTTTTAAAAGACAGATGACATTCTGAGGTTAGTAAGCTTGCAGGTATCCATGTGAAGTAGTACTTTTTATTATATCCAAATGTAAGACTAATTTGAAATATCGACAAACTGTACTTCTCTGCAAATGGTTGTACAGACTGGCCATAGTTCTTCATCCACTATCTTCCTAAAATAGGCCCAAATCAGGTACAACGAGAAACAACCTTCTATCGGTCCCTGGTTGTTGTTTTTTCTGGTCTTTTAATTCTTTAGATGGCTAAAAATATTTCTGCATCCCTTTGAGTTAAAAAATTCATCAGAGCCCTGACCGGTTTGGCTCAATGGATAGAGCATCGGCCTGCGGACTCAAGGGTCCCGAGTTCGATTCCGGTCAAGGGCGTGTACCTTAGTTGCGGGCACATACCCAGTGGGGAGTGTGCAAGAGGCAGCTGATCGATGTTTCTCTCTCATTGATGTTTTTGACTCTCTATCCCTCTCCCTTCCTCTCTGTGAAAAAATCAATAAAATATTTTTTTTTAAAAAATTCATCAGAAGATATTAATTCAATAAACATTGAGTTATGTGCCAGATTGCATGAGCCGAGCTAAGATGCCTATTCCCATTACAGCGGTCCCAAAGAGACATTACAGCGGTCTCTTTGAAGAATGATGACAAACAAAATGCTAGGTAATACTAAGTTCTATGATGAAAATTGACTAGATTGGTATGATAGAAGGAACTAGAGACTATTTAATGTTGAGTAATCAATGAGAAGGTCTTCTGAGAAGCTAACCTTTAACATTTGAGTGCCAAGTGAGGATTTGAGGTGTTTTATATTAGGCTGAGGGGCACAAAGAGGCCTAAAATTTCCATAATTTATAACCACAAAAGTTCTTATCTTGCCTATGTGACAGTCCAAGGCAAGTGTTCCTGATTGATGGGCAGCTCTCCTCCACGTAGTGATTCAGGGAACCAGGCTCTTACATCTTGTAAGTCCGACATCCTCTTTGCTTCATCCTACCTGGTAGCTAGAAGAAGAAACAGCATGGAGAATCCCAGTGTAGAAGTGGATCACATGATTTCTGTTCATGCTGTGCTGGGGAGAACTTGGTAGTAGAGTCTTGCCTACTGCTAAGGAGGCTGGGAAATGTAGTCCAGCACTGCCTGACTACAATGCCATCATTGTGAAGAGAGCAGATTTGGGTGAACAGCTAGAGGCCCTCTGCCATGCTGTGAAGACTATGCCAGCAAAGGCCCTCAGATGTGTACACACTGGCATGTTTGAGAAACAGAAGGTTGGTGGGGACTGGCACACACCAGCAGAAATTAGGACATGAGTCAGGGAGGAAGGCTGGATCAAATCAGCTATGGCCTTGGAGGCCAGAGAAAAGAGCATGTGGATGTCAGTCCAGATGCTATGACAGGAAGCTGTTGGAGGCTTTTAAGCCAGGAGGTTGGGTGATATCCCAATTTTCACCAACCCTATCTTGCTGACTGGACAGTACTGAGGAAGGGACTGATGTTCAACATTTTATTTTTTTTATATATTTTATTGATTTTTTATAGAGAGGAAGGGAGGGAGAGAGTTAGAAACATCGATGGGAGAGAAACATCGATCAGCTGCCTTCTGCACATCTCCTACTGGGGATGTGCCTGCAACCGAGGTACATGCCCTTGACCAGAATAGAACCTCCGCAGGCTGACGCTCTATCCACTGAGCCAAACCGGTTTCGGCTGTTCAACATTTTAAAATAAAATCACCTAGAGTCAGGCCCACTAGGCTCAGTGGTTGAGCGTCGACCTATGAACCAGGAGGTCCGGGTTTGATTCCAGGTCAGGGCACATGCTCAGGTTGCAGGCTCAATCCCCAGTGTGAGACCGGTAGGAAGCAGCTGATCAATGATTCTCTCTCATCATTGATGTTTCTATCTCTTTTTCCCTCTCCTTTCCCTCTCCCTTCCTCTCTGAAACCAATAAAGAATATTTTTTAAATAAAATCACCTAGATTAAAGCTGCCTTGTTTTGGTTTACTCAGTCCTAGAGCTGTAGATTGCACTTGCAGAACCACTGCTGTACGTACAACCAGCCCCTCCTACCTCCCTCTCTCAGATGGGAATCAGCTTCACAAGCCTGTTGGACAGTAAATACAGGGTGTTCCGCAAAAATGTATACACACATTTGAATAATTATAAAGGCAGTGTGTATGAAAATACATTTCAGCCCTAGCTGGTTTGGCTCAGTGGATAGAACATCAGCCTGTGCACTGAAGGGTCCCGGGTTCGATTCTGGTCAAGGGCACATGCCTGGGTTGCAGGCTTAATCCCCAGTGGGGGGGCCTGCAGGAGGCAGCCAATCAATGACGCTGTCATTGATGTTTCTAATCTGTCTCCCTTCCTCTCTGAAATCAATAAAAAATATTTTTAAAAAATACATTTCATTTTCAAAACTGAGCTTTCAGCTCTTACAGTGTGTATACATTTTTGGGGGACACCCTATATTTATTCCCTCCTTTGGGAACAAATATATTTGCCTTGAGTTGGGGGAGGAAAGAGAGGAATTAGTCCTTTA
The DNA here is from genome assembly GCF_964212035.1 of Myotis nattereri. Classification (NCBI taxonomy): domain Eukaryota; kingdom Metazoa; phylum Chordata; class Mammalia; order Chiroptera; family Vespertilionidae; genus Myotis; species Myotis nattereri. The sequence continues at coordinate 207,765,164 of NC_138077.1, read as the reverse complement.
AACCATCCTGCACCTTTTTTGACAGTCCTGCCCAATGACCTTTTCAGGATGTGAGGATGAAGGTGCCAGAATTACTTTCTGTTTCCTCTCTGAGGCATAGCACAGCTTCAGGAAGACGTGGGCCAGGGCTATGGTCTCTCTAGGATCTTGCCTTTCTTCCCAACTTCTTCCTTCGTCGGATGGAGTTCAGCGTCGGAGACTTAGGTGAGGACAAAATTAAATGAAGAAGGAGGAGGAGGAAGAGGAGAAGAGGAACAACAATGAAATCATTGTTCCTGTGTCACTGATTTGGAAACGAAGACAGTGATTTGCTCGAGGCCCTCGCATGAGTCAGTCGAAGCTTTTGATTCCGATGCCTCAGAGTCTCGTGCCCTTCACATGTGATCAGCCAAGGGTTGTGCAATAAATGACTGGGCTTCAATTTTGAGTGTAAATGACTCCCCATAACAGGATTGATAGGCGTCCTGGTTGTGGGTGTTTGTTTGTGTTTGAATTGCCTTGTGTTTGACAGGCAAGGATGGATTCCACATTTAAGTTCCAGGCATGGGACCTTTACCTGCACATGAACACCCACACGGGGCCCCCCTCTCCCCTTTCCTGCAAAAAGCCTTGTGAGATTAAGACTTTCTTCTCCCACCCACTCTCATACCCACGCAAACCTTAGGGATTTGATAGGCGGTGAGACCGGATGCTGCTCCTGCAGGTTGTAAAAAGTTGATTGTGACCTTACCCAGTGTGCGACGACGAAAGCAATAGGGCAGAAATGCCATCACCTCACAGCACAGGGGAACAGCCAAGTGATGAAAACACGCACCTGTGGAAGCTGTCAAGTGCCCACGCAACATGGCAGGAAGGTGGCGCCCGGCAGAAGGTGCTGCCCAAAGAGGGCTTGCTGCTTCACAGTGGAATGACAAAGCCAGTTGGTTCCACTCTGGGTTAAATGGCTTCTCATGAGCTGGGGTTGCACCCAGCAGGTTGGGGCCTGTACGCACCCTAACGCGGGTGGAGTAGGAAGGGAGTGCACCACAGCTATGAGACAGGCCATTCGAGCCGGCTTTCCTCCTCCTCGCCACAAACACTTCAGACACCCGACTGTTTCTTTCCTCATTCAAAGTGATGTGTCCTCTGCTCTCCGCCTCTGCTCCACCTGTTCAGTAGCTGCAGCCTCCATCCCCACCTGTCATTCTGCCCCTGCCCACCTCCACGGAGGCGATCTCTTTATTTTTTTAAACTAATGAGAAAATGCCCTGGGTTTAGAGATCTTACTTCCTTCCCTAAAGGGTTAGGCCCGTGGTCGGCAAACTGCGGCTCTTTGGCCCCTTGAGTGTGGCTCTTCCTAAGCCTTAGGAGTACCCTAATTAAATTAATAACAATGTACCTACCTATATAGTTTGTTTAAAAAATTTGGCTCTCAAAAGAAATTTCAGTCGTTGTACTGTTGGTATTTGGCTCTGTTGACTAATGAGTTTGCCGACCACTGGTTAGGCCAAAGGGGTCACCTCCTAGAATAACATGAAGAAATGAAAAGGGATCTTTAGCTCAGAAAAGGATACAAATGGTTTCTGGGCTCCACCATTTGCTGTCTGGTTTTCGGCAAATTAGCCCATCCCCCCCCCATGTCATCTGTACAGGAATGCTGGGAGGATCCATGAGACAAATGTAGGCACTGGGTTCAGTGTGTGGTACAAGTCAGCATCCAACACGTCATCATCGCCATCATCGTTCCCATGAGCAGCTCTCGCCCTGGGTCGTGAGGTGGTGACAGAATGCGGCGAACCCCGTTTCTCAAGTAGTTAGTTCTCTTTCCTTTTCCTGACACACACTCGTCCCCTATTCAGTCACATCAAAACAAAACAAAACAAAACAACTACTACCATCTTGGGTGTCCCCCGGAGAAACTGAGGGGTGGGGGGCCTTGGGTGTGTATGGGCTGAGGCCCATCTAGGACAGGGATGGGGAATGTCTGAGGGGAGGAGGGTGTTTTGGAGGTGGGGAGGGGCAGCAAGGACCGGGGCTGTATAAGGCCAGAGAAATCATTATGTTATTAATATCCAAATGGGCCTTGGCAGGAAAAAGGCTCCCCACCCATGACTAGAACAAGCTGTAGGATCAGTGTTTCAGGTAGGTGCTAGGGTGACTAAGTGTGGGAGAAGGCGGGAGGGGTAACCTCAGCAGAGAAGAGGAAAAACTGGGGAGCTGAAGTTGAGAAATGGGGTGTCTTAAGCATAAAAAGGGGAGTGATCATTTTGCAATATATACATGTCTTGAATCGTGTTGCATACCTGAAACTAATGTCAGCTATAATCTAAATTTTTTTGGAAGTGAAAAATAAGTATATATTGACATTTGAAAAAAGAATAAAAAGGAGCCCTGACTGGTTTGGCTCAGTGGATAGAGCATCGGCCTGTGTACCGAAGGGTCCCGGGTTCGACTCCGGTCAGGGGCATATCCCCATTGGGGAGTGTGTGGGAGGCAGCATATCAATGTTCCTCTCTCATCGATGTTTCTGACTCTCTATCCCTCTCCCTTCCTTGCTGTAAAAAATCAATAAAATATATTTTTTTAAAAAAAGAATAAAAAGGAGAGACTAAAGGAATATATATATTTGGGACCAAAGGAGTGAAGTGAGCCAGGTAGGAGAGCGGTGGGGGAGGGGGAGGGGAGCGGTGTGTGAGGGGGAGGGGAGCGGTGGGGGAGGGGTAGCAGTGCTGTGGGTTTCAGGCTGAGGGAGTTGGCGCCCACAGGGAGTGTGACCCTGAAGCAGTGGGATGGTGAGAGGAGGAAGGGCGCTGGGGCTGCAGGTGGAGTAGAGGGTGTTTGGGGGTGAGGAGGGGCACCAAGGACCTGACACGGCCTGAAAGTGTAGGACTGAGCGTGAGGGTAAGGAACTGAGGACTGGAGGGCCAGGGTGGCCAGTGAGGGCCAGGGGCTGGGGGCTGTGGGCAGGTCAAGGTGGGGTGCTGGGGTCTCTAGGCTCCTCAGTGCCTGGGGCCTAGGCCTGTGCACTGGGGGGGGTCTGGGGTCCCAGCATGGCAGCGAGTTCAGTGGTTAGAGCACCAGCCTGGGCTCCGAAGGGTTCAATTCCCAGTCAAGGGCAGGTACCTGGGCTGCAGGTGGATCCCTGCCCCAGTCCCCCAGTTGGGGGCACCTGCAGGAGGCCACCTTGATGTGTCTCTCCCTGTGGGACTGATGTCTCCCTCCCTCCCTTCCACTCTTCCTAAAAATCAGTGGGAAAAATATCCTTGGCTGAGGATTAAAAAAAACAATCAACCAATAAATGCATAAATAAGTGGAACAACAAATAGATGTTTCTCTTTCTTTAAAATCAATTAATCAATAAATAAAAATGTAAAAAAAATGAATTATAAGAAAAGGAAGGGGAGAGCGTTGGGGGGAGTCTGCGGGCTGAGTCTTCAGCTGGCGGGACGGATAATGTGAGTGTCTCCGGGGTCCCCAGGGTCTCTGAGCTGATGGGAGTCTCCGGGTCCCCGGGTCAGAGGACTGAGTGGGGTGTCGGGGTGTTGGGTCCCCGGGGTCAGCGGACTGAGTGGGGGGTCGGGGTCCCCAGGTCTGGGCGCTGATGGGAGTCTCTGGGGTCAGTGGACTGAGTGGGGTGTCGGGGTCCCCGGGTCTGGGCGCTGATGGGAGTCTCCGGGGTCAGCGGACTGAGTGGGGTGTCGCGGTGTCGGGGTCCCCGGGTCCGGGCGCTGATGGGAGTCTCCGGGGTCAGTGGACTGAGTGGGGTGTCGCGGTGTCGGGTCCCCGGGGTCAGCGAAGGAGTGGGGTGTCGGGGTGTCGGGGTGCCCGGGTCTGGGCGCTGATGGGAGCCTCCGAGGTCAGTGGACTGAGTGGGGTGTCGCGGTGTCGGGGTGTCGGGTCCCCGGGTCTGGGCGCTGATGGGAGTCTCCGGGGTCAGCGGACTGAGTGGGGTGTCGGGGTCCCCGGGTCTGGGCGCCGATGGGAGTCTCCGGGGTCAGCGGACTGAGTGGGGTGTCGGGGTCCCCGGGTCTGGGCGCTGATGGGAGTCTCCGGGTTCAGCGGACTGAGTGGGGTGTCGGGGTGTCGGGGTGTCGGGGTGCCCGGGTCTGGGCGCTGATGGGAGCCTCCGAGGTCAGTGGACTGAGTGGGGTGTCGGGGTGTCGGGGTGTCGGGTCCCCGGGTCTGGGCGCTGATGGGAGTCTCCGGGGTCAGAGGACTGAATGGGGTGTCGGGGTCCCCGGGTCTGGGCGCCGATGGGAGTCTCCGGGGTCAGAGGATTGAGTGGGGTGTCAGGTCCCCGGTCTGCGCGCTGACGGGAGCCTCCGGGTCCCCGGGTCCCCGGCCCGGACGCGCCCGCCCCCAGGCGCCGCCCCGCTGACATCAGTTCCGCCGCCGCCCGCGGCCTCCTTCCCGCCGGCGCTCGGAGCCCGGGCCGCGGAGCGAGGGGCCGGGAGGCGAGGCCGGGCGGGCGCCGGGCCCGCGGCCGGCACGACGGAGCCCCCGCACGGCCGGCCGCAGCGGTTGGCGGCGGCCCCGGGCCCGCGGCGCGGGAAGCGGCGGCGGCGGGGCGGCGGCGCCATGGAGCCGCGGGAGGTGAAGGACCGGATCCTGGAGAACATCTCGCTGTCGGTGAAGAAGGTGAGCGCGGCCCGGCGCCCGGCCGACCCGTCCGCCCGCCCGCCCCGGGCCGCTCCGGGCCGGGCCCCCACTCGCCCGGTCGGGCCCCCGCCCTGCCCGCCGCCCTGCCCGCCGCCCGCCCGGCCGCCGCGGGGCGCGGGGCGCTCACGTGAGCGCGGCCTCGGGCTATTTTTAAAGGACGGAGTCGAGCTCAGCATCCTCCGCGCTGCCCCCGCCGCCCCGGGCCCCCCCTACCCCCCTCGAGCCGCGGCGAAGCCCTGGGGGACCCCGCGCAGCATCGCCGCGTCCCTGCCCCCGGCCTCCCCCCGCCTCGCACGGCCAAGGGCGGCCCGGGCTCCCGGCGCCGGGGCATCGGCTCCGGTCCCGGGAAGCCTCCCCATCACCGGCAGTTTGGAGGCGCTTCTCGGAGCCTGCGCCCTGGGGTGCATTTGTTGGCGGACCCCCAGGACCCAGCGACACCGCGGACACGCGCTGCGTGAGGCTCCCAGCCCCGGAGACCGTGGGCCCATTTCCAGGTGGAAAGAACACACTCCCGATCGCGGGGCGCGGCTGTCAGCGGGGTCCGCTCCTGGGAAAGGGTCCCGTCCAGAAGGTAGAGTGCGAGTCGGTAAAACCAGGCTAGACGCGACGAGCATTTCAGGATGTCGCCGGATTTTGTTCTTCGACTTGAATTCCTCCATCACCCCTCTCAGTCTCAGAAACTGGGGGGTGCGGGTGGGGTGACTTGGGGTGGAGGGCTCGTCCGAGGATTTTACCACTCCAACACACCAAATGAAGGAAGTTAATTGAGTCAACCGTTATATTTAAATAGCTTTTCCCCATTTAAATGCCTCGAAAGTAGGACCATAGGCAAGCAATTTTACCTTTCGTAAAGGTCCGCGTGGCTTAAAAAGAAGATTGGAAATGCTCTTACTAACATATCCCTCTAAAAAGCACAACTAAAAGTTACATTGCAGGCATCCAACCAAAGTTTTATTTCTCTCCCCCCCCCCCCCCCCCCGCTCCCCCCCCCCCCACAGCTTTGCTAAGGCGATTGGGGTGTAGGTTTTGCCTACCCAAGGAATGCAGAATGAGCCAAGACTCTGTTAAAAGGCAATACGTCTTTCGCAATGGAAGGGAAAGATTGCTGACTTTACTGATCTGATCTGGGCTGGTTACGGCCTCAGGTAGGCCAGGCCTTGCGTCTTTGGGTTTCCAGGTATCCAGGCGGCGGACAGGGACACGTTGTCATCAGTGTAAACATGGATATTTTTGAAGGCAGAGACACGCTCGGTAAATCAGTGAATTGTGAAGGAGTTGTCAAAGTTCTTATCATTGTATGGGCTGGGACAGGCACGTTTTACTGAGCCGTAATGAGCGCCAGACGATGCAAGTCGCACACGAGAAACCCGGAAACCCATCCCTGGGTGCGTCGCCAGGGAGGGCCTGACTGACTGGCATCCTGGGATCGGGCATGGATTCTGGAGTCTAGCTGCCTGGGTTGAACCCCTGCCCTGCCCGTTAATAACCCTGTAATCTTGGGTAGGTTCCTCCGCCTCACCACACCTCGGTTCGTCCACCTGTAAAGCAGGGATAAAATCAGGGTCGTTTTGGAGAGTTAAGGAGAGGATGTATGTAGAGTGTTCGGCACGATGCTTGACCCGGTCTCAGTGAGTAAGTTGTCTTCGTCTGTTTGGGTGGCTGTAAAACAACATGCACAGTTTGGTCACAGTTCCCCTCCTCCGGGGGAAGACCACTGCTCTCTCCGTGTCCTCACGGGGGAAAGGGGTGTGGGGGCTCTCCAGGGTTTCTTTGGTAAGGCTGCCACCCTCGACCTAGCACCTCCCAAAGGCCCAACTCCTCATCCCACCCCCTTGGGGGTCAGGACTTCAGCCTCTGAACCTGGGGGACACACGTTCAGTCTGTAGCTAAGGGGTCCTTTCTGTGTGTTTGTCATGGAGTTAATAATTCCTTACTTTTATAAGATCTGAAGACGGCTTAGTGCCTCGCCACCTAAAGGTTGTTGTACAACAACCCTCTGGACTTGCCGCCTGCTTCCTTCGTGTGCTGTGTCTCAGAGGACTGTTTTATGATTCTTGCACCATGAGGTGCCTTTGGTTTCCTGAGGATCTGCTTCTCATAGGAATCGGTTGGTTCGGTCGCAGCAAGAGGCGGTGCGGGCTGCGGTCTTGGGGGCAGATCTGCCCAGGAGTACCAGTGTCACTTACACTTGTTATCCAGCCCGTGAGAGTGGCTCCACCTTTTCCTTCCATCCACCGCTAGTGAAATGGTCTCCGGATCCTTGTTGCATAAAGAAAATGAGATGTGGCCCCGCTGCTGTGGCTCATTCTGCAGCGTAAGTGGTTGTCAATCTGTGATCAGGAGGCCACAGTTAGATTCCTGGTCGGGGCACATGCCCAGGTTACAGGCTCCATCCCCAGTGCAGGGCATGCAGGAGGCAGCTGATCAATGATTCTCTTTCATCATTGATGTTTCTATCTCTCTCTCCCTCTCTCTTCCTCTGAAATCAATAAAAATATATAGTTGTTAAAAATTTTAAAAAAGAAAAGAAAATGAGATGTGTATTTCTGCAAAAAAATTTTAAGGATCCATTGTGTATAACTGTGTTGGGAGAGAGTAGTTTAGAACTTTTTATGGAAGTAGAATATACCTACACTCCTATATACCTGGGTGAGTTCTCACAGAGTGGAAACATTCACACACGCAGCACCTAGATCCAGAATCAGAACATAGCCGTCATCCCAGAAGCCCCCCTCCGGTTCCAGGTTCCCCTCCCAGCCGCTTCCCCCCCAGGTGTATACCACCCCTCTCCCCAAGCCTGTTGGTAAGTTCAGCTGTCTTGCCACCTGGATTCTGTGCTGATGAACACACACTGTGACACCAGAGAGGTGAGGCAGCTGTTAGCCACCGGGATCCGAGGGAACCTGTGGGTTCCCGGGGGATTAAAGAGAGAGAAGAGTTTAATAGGGAGCGCAGATCAATGAAAATGGTCACAGTGAAAGTAAGTTCCACGTGTTCTCAAAAGGGAAAGAGTAGCAGAAACATCCCAGGCGCGGATAATAGAGCTTGTGGTTGCTGATTTGTTCATAGCTCAAGAGAAACCTCCGAATCAAAGGCCTTTTGCATCGGCCTGTGGTGCTAACAGAATAGCATCCCCTCCAGGGGGGAAGCTGTGGTGTTGAGGACCGTTATCTGCTGATGCAGGTGCCATGTGAGCGAAGGCTTTGGCTGTGAGAGGCAGCCTCTGTCCCCCCACCCAATCTCCTCGCCCCGACAGCTTGTACATTGGTTGGAGGGAGAATTTCAAAAATCATTACGGCAAGGAGAAGCCTCAGAGGAGGAGCGCTTAACTGAGTCTGACAAATGGGTGGAATTCAGAGAAGGAGAGGAAACTGGCATTCATGATAGAAGGAGCGGCCTAAGTCCCCCCAAGGAAGTGGGGGTGTCCGGGGGACTTCTGAGGACAGCGAGGAGACGGACCGGTGTCCGAGGGCGCGGCTTGCGGGGGCTGGAAAGTGCTCTCCCTGGAAGCTGCCCAGCACAGTGGATACAAACCAGGTGTCAGAGGGCACAGACCTGGTTCTGGGTTTGAATTCTGGGTTTGTCACGGGCCATGCTGACCCCGGCAAATGGACCTCAGTCAGCCTCAGCAGTCACAGCTTGCTCGTGGTATTGTAATGAGAACGAAATTACTGGGACAACACACTGAGCGCATTCAGCAAAAGCCCAGCACATAACGGGGCCTAAATAAAACACAGCTGCCATCTTTACCTGTGAGTGTCTGTGTCAGCTCTGCACGTACTCTCATGCAGTTTTCAGGAAAACTTTTTTTTTTTTTTTAATATATTTTATTGATTTTTCACAGAGAGGAAGGGAGAGAGATAGAAAGTTAGAAACATCGATGAGAGAGAAACATCGATCAGCTGTCTCCTGCACATCTCCCACTGGGGATGTGCCCGCAACCCAGGTACATGCCCTTGACCGGAATCGAACCCGGGACCCTTCAGTCCGCAGGCCGACGCTCTATCCACTGAGCCAAACCGGTTTCGGCTTTTTTTTTTTTAATATATATTTTATTGATATTTTTACAGAGAGGAAGGGAGAGGGATAGAGAGTTAGAAACATCGACGAGAGAGAAACATCGATCAGCTGCCTCCTGCACACTCCCTACTGAGGATGTGCCCTCAACCAAGGTACATGCCCTTTACCGGAATCGAACCCAGGACCCTTCAGTCCGAAGGCCGACACTCTATCCACTGAGCCAAACCGGCCAGGGCCAGGAAAACTCTTTTTAAAAAAAATGTTTTTAATGAATTTAGAGAGAGAGGAAGTGGGGGAGGGGGGTAGGGAGGAGTGAGAGAAACATCAATGTGAGAGTGAAACATTGATCGGTTTCCTTCCCTCTGCACCCTGACTGGAGACCAAACCCACAACCCGGGCACATGCCCTGACCGGGAATTGAACTGGTGACTTTTCAGGGCACAGGACAACGCTCAACCAACTGAGCCACACCAGCTGGGCAGGCAGAGTTGTAACACTACACTTTCCTATTTTTTGCAAGCTCAGGGTCTGTCAAACTTCCTAAAAGCCCAGATGGTAAATATTTTCAGCATATACAGTCGTTGGCGCAACTACTCAGGTCTCCCCTGGTAGAAAGAAAAAAAAAAAAAAAGCAGCCTCAGAGAGCCCAATCATGTCTGCGTTCCAGTAAACCTTCGCTACAGCTCCAGGCAGCAGGCTGGAGTGGGCAGGCCGTCCTTTGTATGTGCACATGTGTGTTCACATGGAGAAGTCCTCGCGGGGGTAGGTTAGGGGTCCCGTTCAGAGACATTGGTGCGACCGGTCCAGTTAACCAAACCTCTGCTGTACCTGTGTGTGAGCACCTTTTGTGAGGTTTGTGGAGTGAATGTGGACACTTGTCAGTCCCATCATATGTCCGTGTATTCAGGTTTTCAAACATATATACATACATACATACATTCAAACATGATCACTTCCATCTGTCCCCACTGTCCTGGGCCCTAGGAGGGAGGGTAGTAGCGAGCGAGGCAGGTAAGATCCCTGGCCTGATGGAGTGGATATTGCAGGAGGAGGAGAAATGAGTAGACAAACTTCTACAAAGATGGTTTCAGCCTGGCCGGCGTGGTTCGGTGGTTGAGCATCAACCTATGAACCAGGAGGTCACCGTTCTATTCCCGTCAGGGCACACGTCAGGTTGCAGGCTCCATGCGGGGCATGTGGGAGGCAGCCGATCAATGATTCTCTCTCATCATTGATTTTTTTTTCTCTCTCTCCCCCCATCCTCTCTGAAATCAATCAAAAAAAATATTTTAAAAAAATGATAGTTTCAGATGGCGACAAGTCTTTAGCAGGAGAATGTGATCAGTAATTGGCCAGGGAGTGTGCTGTGGATGAGTTGTCAGTTAGGCCTGCCTAAGGAGGTGACATTGCATCCAGCAAGGGGCACTGCCTAGGACTAGAGAACGAGTAGCTGTTTTATAAAGCACCCAGAGAGCTCGGAAGTGTAAGAAAGGAAAAGTAAGCAACCCCTGTCCTCCGTCTCCTCAGCCCCAAGTCTGCTCCCTTGGGCAGGGTGCAGAAATGAATTTTGATAAAGTCACGCCCTTCAGGGAATGTTGCTGGGCTGTGGCAACCTTCCCTCGCCCGGGGCAACCAGTGTCCCGCCCAGAGCGAGGTTGTCTGACCAGGCACAGCCTTCCTGGGCCGGGGTTCTCCCCGTCGGTCAGCTGGTGAATGAGCAGCAGCTCTCCCATCTAGCCTGTCAGTGCCGTGTGGGCGGTGGGCTTTTCCCATTCCCATTTTTCCACTCCTTCAGATGCTTAGAACTGCCAGAAATGAACCGTTAGGGCAGCTCATTCCTAGACCAGGCCTGGTAGTCAGATAAATGTGGGAATTATATTGACCATTTGGTTTCAATCAATAGTTTTGTGCTCTCTGGTTTCATGGAAAAACTCTATTTAGAGTTTTAAGAATCTTAAAAAAGTCACTTGGGCAAAGCTCTAAAGAAAAGAATATCTACACACGCTTTTTATAAACTGAAGGCGAAGGGTCGGGCTGCTTCTCCTCGCTTCCTCTTTCCCTGCCTGCGTCCTGACATTGGCAGCAGCTACTTCTCTGCGCCTCTCCTCTCGCTGAACAGAGGCTGTCTAGTGAGGGATGTGAGGGGCCAGAGACCCCCAACCAGGCGGCCCAGGCTTGTGCACCTGACCCCATGGTGACCCCACCCAGGCCTGGTGTTAGATGCCAGGGGAGAAGTGTGAACGGCCCTGCCCATTCCATTTTAAGATGGTTCTCCTTTTACAAAATGCTTCTCTAACATTAGGTTTCTGTTTGAAGCCTGTGACTGTGGTCCTCCCTCTTTCTTTCTTTCTTCCTTTCTTTCTTCCTTTCTTTCTTTCTCTCTTTCTTTCTTTCTTTCTTTCTTTCTTTCTTTCTTTCTTTCTTTCTTTCTCTTTCATATATTTTTATTGATTTCAAAGAGGAAAGGAGAGGGAGAGATAGAAACATCAATGGTGAGAGAGAATCTGATCGGCTGCCTCCTGCATGCCTCTACTGGGGATTGAGCCCACAACATGAGCATGTACCCTTGACCAGAATCGAACCCAGGACCCTTTAGTCTGCAGGCCGACGCTCTACCCACTGAGCCAAATAGGCTAGGGCAGTCCTCCCTCTTTCTCTGTTGCCTGGCTCTAGCGTGAGGCCCATCCAGATGATTGGAGGCTTGGCAGAAACTCACCTGCACTTGGGGTTGGACATAGACAGGTGGCCCCTGTCAGTCGGGGTGGGCTACAGCTGTCTCTCTGTAGTCACAGTTACCACTCGGAGTTTCAGGTGGAGCAGTGGCGAGTCCCACAGCCTCCCCCACCCCCCCACCTCCACCCCAAAAAAGCCCAAACTCATCCAGGTGGAGCCCATCCTATATAATAAAAGCCTAATATGCTAAGTGTCTGATTGACCTGTCGGCTGTTCAACCAATCAAAGTGTAATATGCTAATGATATGCTAAGGCCGCTCAACTGCTCGCTATGACTTGCACTGACCACCAGGGGGCAGATGCTCCAACCAGTAGGTTAGCTTGCTGCTGGGGTCTGGCCAATTGGGACTGAGCAACGCCCTGGAGCTCCTCCTGGGATCCTTCCCTAGCTGGCCAACCTCCCATGTCCCTCCCCAGTCCCGATTGTGCACCGGTGTGGTCCCTTGGCCTGGCCAGTGCCCTCTCACAATCTGAGACCCCCTCGGGGGATGTTGGAGAGCTGGTTTCGGCCCCATCCCACAGGCCAGGCTAAGGGACCCCACTGGTGCACAAATTCGTGCCCCGGGCCTCTAGTTATGAAAATAAATTCCCAGCAAAATTGAAAATCTGTTGCTGGTGGAAAAAATGTTAGGCCTGGAAACTAATGTTGAGTAAGGGGTGGAGTGGCGAAGTCATGTTTTTATGTGGAAAGAAAGGAGCTGGTATGGGAGTGAGCACTGTGGGAAGAAGGAGGTTGGCATTTGTACTCACTGTGGGCTCCTGGGTGGGTCATTCCTCCCCCTCGAGTCTTTGTTGCTCATCCCAGGCCTGAGGATGTTCCAGCTTGGCAGTAGAATGGTGCCATTGAAGCTGGCGGTGCCCTTACGTCTGAGGAAGGCAGTGGGTCTCTGCTCCCTTTGGATAAAAAGCTCTCCTGGTGGCCTCACTGCTGCCAAAGCCGGTGTCTCGCTTTGGGACCTGGAGCCCCAAGTGCAAGGTGGAGTGACCACCGCTGGGCCCAGGGCTCTCCTCCTTGGTTTGGGTGGACTTTCCTTCCCAGCCCCATTCTCCTCCAGCGGCTGCACACTCCTGGTGCGAGTGACCTAGAACGTCCTAGAACGTCCTAGAACTGTGTGAGTGGCGAGTAAGGACAGGTTCTGGGTGAGTCCATTTGGCTGGAGCCGGAAGGTCAGGTCATCGATCTCTCAGTTGTTATAACCGCCTGGGGTCCTGGAGCCTGCTCTCTCTCCCTGGCCAAGTGGCTGGCCCGGCCACACGGACGTTCTCCCCGTGTGATGTCTTTGTAATTTATCTTTTTTCCCTGTTGCTTTGAAGTGTTGACAACATTGTAGAAATACACAAGGAAGAAAGTGTTCGTTTCCTATAATCTCCCTTCCTCCCTGGGTCATTGTAGTTGGAACTAAGAGATTCTGAGAAACCCAGTAATGTTTGAGAACAAGGAAGAGACTATTGTAGAGTTGAAATCCACAAAAACCTCAAATCTTAATTTTTGTAAGTTGTCAACCTCCATTTACACTTTCACCCTACGTTCTTTATTTTTGGTCTTAAACTACGGAGGCATGAAATGTCCAAACACACTGAGGGGGCCGGGGAGGGGGCGGTAATAATGCCAGAGCATCCTTCACTTTAACTTGCTGCTTGCGCACCTGCTGCTCATACCCATGTCCTCCATCAGGCTCACAGCACACGTCCCGAGGAGTCATGATCCCTGTTTGATACTGAGGGAGAGGAGCTTCGGAGCAATAACCTGCCCAAGACCATGGCTTCATGAGGGGCAGAGCTGGGCTCGAACCATGGTTCTGGCTCATCCCTTTCCGTTTCTCTGACCCTTTTCCATCTCCATAACGTTTGTCTTGAAATTATAACCGTAGGCCAGTCTTATAGGTAGTCCTCCATACTCATTGAACAGATATTTTGTTGAGTGATTGCGCTGTGCTGAGCTCTCTTCTAGTCCCTGGAATCATCAGCGAACAGAACCCACCACGTCCCTGCCCCCTTGGCACTTACTCTCTGGAAGGAGATACCGACCTTAAACAGATCACAATGTCTTGGGCGTAAACCCCGGGCCCTCCTCGTGTCCTGTAACCACCATGATGGCCTGGTAACCCGTGGGGTTTTCCTTGTGCCTCCTAACTCTGTGTTTACATTTTCAACCTCTGAAGTCTCGGACTGCATTGCACAGGCCAGGGTCCCCGTGTCCACGGGGCAGCTCTGACCACTCCCATCTAATCTTGTGATTTAGACAGAGACTGGGTGGCCATTTTCCTGAGCAGCAGAGTGGTTGCTGGGTGGGGAAGCACGCATACGATCATGCAGTAGATGCAGCAGGGGAAGGGGGAAGTGAGAGATGAACACAGAACCAGTGAAGGATCCAGGCTTCGAAAGACTGATTAAAATGAGGCTTTGGGAACCCCCCCCCAAAAAAAAATGCCAAGAGTGCACAACGTGGAGCGCTCAGAAAGCGCGCGCAGGGTTTCTGCCAGCCCCTGCTTCCACCCCAGCGGCAGAAGCACGGGTGGGACCGGAATAGAGCCGTGCATGCGTGTTCTTTCAGGCCTTGGGTTGGCCTCTGGCCCCTGGTGTTTGCCTCTGGGCAGAGCCCCTGCCGTTCCCTCCCCACTCTGAAGGGAGTCCTGCTTCCTCCACAAGAGGTCAAGGCCCTTGCGGAGTTCAGAGGCAGAGCAATCCTAGAACCTGCGGCTGGGCATGCCCCTTCTGGGAAGGAGAAGCACTTGTCTGCTTTTGGACTCCACGTTCTGTCACAGGACCCAAGAGATCTGTGCCCAGCCAGCCAGCCCCCTTCTGCTGTCGCTGTTCCGGCGCCCAGAGGAAGCTTAGAAGAACGAAATCCAAGTACCTGCTTTTCTCGGCCTTTCCCCTGCATGTCTTTCAGCAGAGCTGCCAATAAAAGAGGGCCCGCCAGCTGCCAGCCAAAGGCTTATGCGCAGTGACCGGGGAGGCGGGAAAGAAAGCTGGACACGGGGGTATGAGTGGCGAAGGAATGGTTACGAAGCATTGATTTCACCCGACTTGCTTAAAGAACAAAGCGGGCCCCTGGTAAACAACAGCACATGCTTCGTGACGACCCCACGTGTGGGGTGCCAGCCAGCCCCAGGATGTCGCCCAGCCTGGGCATGAGTCCATCCTGGGCAGGGGCATTGGCCGAAGGGCAGTGTTTTTCATGACCAGGACCTCTGATTGGCTCTCGTGCAGGGGTGGTTTCTGAGATTTCTAGTTCTATAATCTACTGTCATTGATTGTCTCTGGGCGTGAAATATCTTCCAGGCTAATATGGGGTGGGATCTCAGGGATCTTAAAATTAGGACAGTAAGTCAGGAGCGCTGTGGTTGCCTGGGTTGGTGGGGCAGTGGGCACCCAGCAGGCAAAGCCTCTGACACTCTCACGTTGTCTAGGAAGAAAGCGATTAGGACACTGGCATTTTACAGATCCCTGGGAATGGCCCACGGGCCCACTGCTCTGCCCGCCTCAGGAAGGTGTGGGATGAGCACTCTGCACATGGTTCCAGCAGGTGCCCTGGCCTTCGCTTCATCCCCAGGTGGGCTGGAAGCAGGGGAGCTCCCTCTGTGGCGTCTGCGCACACCTGGCCAAGACTGCAGTGAAACAGAAGGACCCAGGGGCCAAGCCAGGAGCTGTGAGAAGCCTTTTCACCTCCCTGGGCCCCAGTCTCCCTGCCTGCAAAATGCGGGTCTGGCTAAGCCCATGATGGCGAACCTATGACACGCAAACTCATTTTTTTGGTTGATTTTTCTTTATTAAATGGCATTTAAATATATAAAATAAATATCAAAAATATAAGTCTTTGTTTTACTATGGTTGCAAATACCAAAAATTTCTATATGTGACACGGCACCAGAGTTAAGTTAGGGTTTTTCAAAATGCTGACATGCTGAGCTCAAAAGGTTCGCCATCACTGGGCTAAGCGATTCTCCGGTTTTCAGCACTTTGAGAAGTCAGAGTTCCATTCACTGATAGCCTGTCTCTGCTCACACCCCTGTGGCTCAGGGCATTCTCACTGAATGAGTTTCCTCCCGGAAACTCCGCTTAGCAACTCAGTGGTTTCTACGGGCTCTTCTGCTCTTAGATGCTGAAATTCTTCAGCCCGGCCAGCACCCGGCCTTGTCTTAGGTTCCAGTGGAGAATCTTCACAGAAACGCTGTTGGCATTGGCCTTCTAGCCCTCAGATCGTGGAAAAGAGGTGCTATTGCTCTTAGAAGCTTTGCTGGGAGACGCCAGCCTGCCCGCCTTATTTGTTTATGTATTTGTTCACTTGTGTCCGTTGATGTGGTGGCCACCTGAAGGGGACATTGGGGAGCTCCAGCCACACCAACCCTCCGGCCGCTGCCACTGACGTGGGTGGGCCCTCTTAGGGTCCTGCTCCCTGAGGGAGTCCAGGCATCAAGGTTTGGGGACATGCCAACTGGAAAGGTACTCAGTAGTATCACACGCAGTCGCCACAGTCTGAATAGAATCCCAAAGGCAAGGCAGGCGGTGCCTTTCCCACAGGCCCGTCCCTGGCTGGCCGTGCACCCGCAGCAGCATCCCGTGGAGGCAGCCTCGGGGATTGGGTGGCCTAGAGCAAGCATGTCAAACTCACAGCCGCATGTCTTGTTTATTTGGCCCATGTTAGCCTTTGAGTTTGACATGCTTGGCCTAGAGCAGTGATGGCGAACCTATGACACGCGTGTCAGAGGTGACATGCGAACTCATTTTTTTGGTTGATTTTTCTTTGTTAAATGGCATTTAAATATATAAAATAAATATCAAAAATATAAGTCTTTGTTTTACTATGGTTGCAAATACCAAAAATTTCTATATGTGACATGGCACCAGAGTTAAGTTAGGGTTTTTCAAAATGCTGACACGCCGAGCTCAAAAGGTTCGCCATCACTGGCCTAGAGGGTCCTGCAGCTCAGGGTGGCTCTGCGTTTGAGCTGAGCTCATGTAACAGGGCCATCATGGATTTAATTTTTAATAGCGCTGACTTCCATCCCGGCCGGTATGGCTCAGTGGTTGAGCATCGACCTATGGACCAAGAGATCATAGTTCGATTCCCAATCAGGGCACATGCCCAGCTGCGGTGGAAATCCAACAGCAAAAAAAAAAATGAAGGAAGCATGGGCTCCATCCAGGTAGGGGCCATGCAGGAGGCAGCTGATCAATAATTCTCTCTCATCACTTATGTTTCTTTCTTTTCTTTCTTTTTTTTAATATTTTTTATTGATCTCAGAGAAGAAGGGAGAGGGAGAGAGAGAGATAGAAATATCAACGATGAGAGATGAGAGAGAATCATTGATTGGCTGCCTCCTGGGTCATAGGTCAACGCTCAACCACTGAGCCACATCGGCTGGGCTTCTTTCTTTTTTTAAAAAATATTTTTATTGATTTCAGAGAGGAAGGGAGAGGGAGAGAGAGAGATAGAAACATCAGTGATAAGAGAGAATCATTGATCGGCTGCCTCCTGCATGCTCCGCGCTGGGGATGGAGCCCACAAACAGGCATGTGCCCTGATTGGGAATCGAACCGTGACCTCCTGGTTCATAGGTCGATGCTCAACCACTGAGCCACGCCGGCTGGGCCATTTATGTTTCTATCTCTTCCTCCTCCTTCCTCTCTGAAATCAATTAAATGTGTGTGTTTCTTTTTTTTTTAAAGAGCTGATTTCCGGTCAGGTGGCAGCTCACCCTTCCTTCATTTGGGGTCTTTTCTGCTTTTGGATTTCCACCTCCTAGGCTTGGCCTGCTGCAGCTGTTCTAAACTGCCTGTTGTTTAAATACATCCGATGGCATGGAGCCGCTAGGGAGGCTCTGTTCCCTGGCGATGCCTCCCGGCAGCACCCAGCGGTCCGAGCCCTCTGGGTACTGAGCTGCGGTGGAGGAGGCCCAGCACTGGCCGCACGGTGGTCGGCCGTCCGGACAGGCGCCTTTGCAGCCCCGTGTCTCGTCTCTCCAGCCCTGTGTGCAGACGCTCCCGGCGCTGGGGCGGGGCTTTCCCTCCTGTTCCGCGAATGTGCGTGGGCGCCCCACAGTGCAGCTGAGTAGGTAGCAGAGTTAGATTCCAGGCCTCCCATCTGGAATCTTACTGGGAAGCCCCACAGCCTCTGCAGTCTCAGCCGAGAGGGAGGAAGAAAGTAGGGCACCTGTAGTGTCTTATTTTCATGTGGCCACTTCCACTCCGTCACCGCTGCCTTGGGTTATCTATTAGGGACGAACTCTGGAAGGATTTCTTAGTACCAGCCTAGGACTAGGAATTGATTTGTGGTTGTGTGTCTGTAAGAGACAGGAGGACCTAGAGGGCCAGGCGGTGGCAGCTCAGAGCACAGAGTGGGACTCGCCCTGATTAACATGCTCTGAGTCAGGCATTTCTGGCTGGCTGGAGCTGTCACCCACATTTCCCCGCAGCCACGGCGTCTGGCACAGTCATGCCGGGCAGGGAGCACCATCCTCCTGGCTCCGAGAGTCGGGTGGGCTGGGCCAGCTCCCCGCCTGGTGCCCCAGCGCACCCAGAGCATCAGAGCGGGGAGAGAGGAGCAGCTGGGCCAGCCCAGGGTGTGGTCTGAGAACAGGCCTGAGTTAGGGGAACCACAGCTCTTTTCTTGTTATTACTTTGTCTTAATCCTTTTCATCCTCAGCTGACCTTGCTTATTTTTATTTATTTTTTAAGTATATTTCTAATGATTTCAGAGAGGAAGGGAGAGAGAACCATCAATGATGAGAATCATTGATCGGCTGCCTCCTGCACGCTCCCTACTGGGGATCGAGCCTGCAACCCGGGCATGTGCCCTTGACTGGAATGGAACCTGGGACCCTTTAGTCCGCAGGCTAATGCTCTATCCACTGAGCCAAACCAGCTAGGGCTGACCTTGCGTATTTTTAGATACTCCTCCGTATTTTTAGATACTCCTCCGCTGAGAGCTTTTTCATGCTCCCACCACCACTCAGAGCAGGGCCCTCCCCCCCCCCCAATCTGGGCTCGCATTGGGGCCATCCTGTCTTTCCCTCCCAAGGACTTGACTTTTTCACTTTCACTCCACCCCCATTTTCTTGCCATCTTTTCGGCCAAACTGCTCAGAGGGTCCTCTCCTTCCTTCCCCCATTCTTCCTCTCTGCCCCGCTCTCCTAACCAAAAAGGCAACACTTCATAATTCACAGAAGTCCACGGGCAGCTCTTCTCATCTCACGACTGTCTTGTGTCTGCGGAAACCCCTCCCTTCGCTGTTTTGAAGCAGAGGCACCCATCACATCGTCAGTAAACGCTGCTCAAAGATGAGGGGCTTTCCTCACCTAAGCCAGCGCCACAGTCACACCTTTAGAATTTTAATGCTAATCCTTCCTCGGTGCCATCAAATATCTGCGAAGTTTTCAAGTTCCAATGGCCTCATGGATCTCACTTTAAAAATGCCTCCTGTGCTGGAAGCAGGATCCGAGTAAGCCCCGTCCCTTCTCGGCAGCCCCCCAGGCTCTCGCCCCTCCCCCTGCGCTCACGTTGCTCTCGCAGAGGTTCCCAGGCCCCCCTTTGTCACTTCCCTCTGTGACCTCCCTTTCTGTGGGAGTGTGTCCCGACGGACTGCTCGTCCCCCCCTTTGGGAACCTCCTTCACGTGTAAAGGCCGGCAGTAAACAGGTGAGTTCCTCAGGCCATACAGCACCCGCTGCCTCTGCTCCCCTCCCCGCATGGCACATGGCACGAGAGCAGCTGAAGAAAATACAGAACCAGTGGGCGTGGCTGTGTGCCAATAAAACTTTATTTACAAGCATAGGAGTGGACCCACTGGCCACAGTTCGCCGACCCCTGCTCTGAAATTCTCTGGACGGAAGGAAACACTCAGAACTCCTTGGCAGTCTGAGCGGCGGGATGGGCTTCTTCCCAGAAGGGGGGAGCTGCTCCCCGGGCCACTGCGGCTTGCGTTAGCCAAACCACACACACCCGCCCTGGGACCCTGGTGAGAGGCCCTCGTGTGGCAAGAGGAGGGAAGGGGCAATGGGAAAGCTGTCTTTTAAAAAATACATATGTATTTTGAATGGGTTTCAGAGGGGAAGGGAGAGGGGGAGAGAGAGACAGAAACATCAATGATGAGAGAGAATAATCGATCGGCTGCCTCCTGCACACCCCACACTGGGGATCGAGCCCGCAACCTGGGCATGCGCCCCGACCGGGAATCGAACTTCGACCTCCTGGTTCATAGGTCGATGCTCAACCGCTGAGCCACACCGGCGGGGCCAAGTGTCTTCTTAAAGATGCCGCGCTGGCTGTTCCCCTTGTTCCATCTTCCAAGAAGCAGAGCTGAGGACACAGAGCTCGTCCGCCGTGGCGCTTTTTAGTTCCTGCGACTGTACGAGAGGGGACTGCCTCTCTTGGCTTCTCCTACCGCATATTAGAGCAGACTCTAACATTTTATATATATTATTCATTTAGGGGGGTCTTGAACCCAGCACAGGTGAAAACAATTTAAAATCAGGCTCTGCCACTTACTAGCTCTGTGACCTGTTTTATGGGGGTGCTGCGATGACTACAGTAAATAGTCTTTGTAACGTGAGTCATCATTGCTGCTACATTTAGGAAGGGTTTGCAAGGTGTCATGCACTTGCTATGACATAGGGAGTATCTGAACCCTCACAGCAACCTAGGGGAGGGTCCTGTTCCTAAGCCCATGTTACAGGTGAGGGAACCGAGTTTGGAGAGGTTAGCTAACTTGCCCACGGTCACAGTGAGTGAGTAGCAGAGCCCACATTCAAATCCAAGTTGTCCGACCCCGGAATCCACGCTCTTAACCATCTGCCTCCTTCTTAGTGCATCTAATAAGCGCTCAGTAAGTGATGGTTGTAATTCCAGCCGGTGTCAGCTCTGCCAGGAGGCGGTGTGTGTGGCCGCAGAGTAATTTGGAAGAGAGGTGGTCATTGTGCTTCCAGGCGGAGTTGTGTTCATTCTGCTCATTCCATTCCTCCTGTTGCTCAGGAGCCCTCATGCATTCCGTCTTGCTCTCCTCCCCCTCCTTGCTTTTCCAGAGCCTCTGGTCTGACCGGTGCAGTGAGTGGCCGTCTGCTGAATACTCTGCCGTTTGCCTTGATGTCATGCATCACTGACCAGCTCCCCACGCAGGAGCTCGGGCTGTTGACCTTGGTCCATAGGGGTTCCCCCCCTTCTTCCTGCTCCTCTCTAGGACTCTGCTGAGTGGCAGCATTGATTCAGACTCTCCTCGTCCCCTGAGATCATGGGAAATCTTTATCAACCTGCTGTGAGAGCGGGTGAAGGACAGGCCTTGAAGCCACCTGCTCGTGAACGGAGAGCAGATCAGTCCTGAGAGCAGAGCCCCCTTCTGTCTTCTTACCTGAGCTTACGTTTAGCCAAGTGCTGTCTTATCAGTTTGACGAAGACCATGAGTTCATTATTCCTCATGATCTGGGTTCATGTCTGTTGAGCACTGGCTGTTTACCGGGACCTGTGCTGAGCCTTTTCCATACTTTATACCGTTCGCTCCTCCACACCAATGCTGTTCAGCGCTTTCTGCAGTGATGGGACGCCTGTGTCTGCTCCGTCCAGCAGGGTACCCTCCAGCCACACGTGGTCTCTGAGCATTTGAAATGTGAATAGTGCAACTGAAGAACTGGGGGAAATGGGAAACTATAGAGGAAAATATTGACAGATTTGACTACATAAAAAAATTAAAATTTCTCAATAGGAAAAAACACACCAAAAGCAAAGTTTAAATGTCTGTTGAGACTGGGAAAAAACAAACAAACAAAAACACACCCCAAAACAGAAAACAGTGCAACAAACAGGGTTAAATTCTTAACGAATAAAGAGCTGCAGCAGATGGGGGGGAGAGGGGGCGTATATAATACTTTCAACAATAATGATTTAAAAAAAAAAAAAAAAAGAGCCGCGCCCTAACCGGTTTGGCTCCGTGGATAGAGCTTTAGCCTGCAGACTCAAGGGTCCCAGGTTCGATTCTGGTACCTTGGTTGCGGGCACATCCCCAATAGGGGATCCGCAAGAGGCAGCTGATCGATGTTTCTCTCTCATCAATGTTTCTAACTCTCTATCCCTCTCCCTTCCTCTCTGTAAAAAAAATCAATAAAATATATTTAAAAAAAAAAAAAGAGCCGCAGCAGATAAGCAAAGCCCAGCAGCCAGGAGATTGGGGAGGTTATAAATAGGCGCTTCACAGAAAGGTGAGATACAAATGGCTAATAAAGCTGCCCAACCGCATTAGTTATCAGAGAGACACAATTTAAAGCAGTTAAGCACTGTTTTTCACCGATTGGAGCAGCAGAAATTAGACTAATTCCATCCTGTGTTGGCCAGCTTGGTCGGTGTGGAAACTGACCCACCTTTTAGACAGGCGAGTGGCCGGCTCCAGCCACATGGTGAATGTGCGTGTTCTTTAGCTGCGCAGTTCCACGCTGAGCACTCACCGGGCATATCACCCACACAGGGATCCACCCATGCTCGTCGCAATATTTTGTGCAATATCAGAGAATTGGAGCCAGTAGCCATGTCTAACCATGGTTAAAGCATGGTGCCGCCCAAGATAGAATACAGTGTGGCTATGAGCAAGAACACAGTGGATGTGGATGTAGTGATATGGAAATATACACCTGATGTATTGTTAAGAAAAAGCAGCTTTCAGAACAGTGAGTACAGTATGATCCTATTTCACTTTTTAAAATCTGTGCATGGCCCTGGCTGGTTTGTCTCAGTGGATAGAGCATCGGCCTGCAGACTGAAGGGGCCCTGGCTTCAATTTCGGCCAATGGCACATGCCCGGGTTGCAGGCTCGATCCCCAGTAGGGGGCTTGCAGGAGGCAGCTGATCAATGATTCTCATCATTGATGTTTCTAATCTCTCTCTCCCTCTCCCTTCCTCTCTGAAATCAATAAAATATATTTTTTTTAAATAAAATCTGTGTATGCAGGGAAAGGGCTGGGAGGACACACACACACACAAGCTGTTGACAGTGAGGAACAGGGAGCAGGCGGCTTTCATATTTATATCCACTTCCATGTCACTCGCATTCTTAGGGTGAGCAAATATTGTTTCCAGAATAATTTTTTTTTTACTGTGAGGAGACTACTTTAGTGGAATCAAACATGCCGAGCTTCGCCAGGACACAGCCCATGCTAATGCAGGAGCCAAGGAGTCTGTTCTTGCTTTAGTAGAAAAGACAATAATCTGCACTTCACCAGCATCTGTGGTTGGCTTGATTTAAAATGTGCATTAAAAGGAAATCGTTGCGCTTATAGCTTACCCACACTCGTCAGTGGAAGGCCTTTGCTGCTCCCAAAATAGCACTCAGCACGGGCTGGGCTGCGTCCTAGCGCCTTCCCTCAAGCAAAGGCACGGTTCCCACCGCGGTTCCCTCCATGGGTCCCTGGGCCGCGCACTTCCAGGAGCCAGGGGAGCAGACAGGCCCCTCTGGCACCACCCCCACCCCTGAGCCCAGCCTGACAGCAGCTGGCTCAGAAATAATTTTGTTTAAGAAGATATTTTAATTTATTTCAGAGAGAAAGGGAGAAGGAGACAGAAACATCAATGTTGAGAGAGAGTCACTGATCTGCTGCCTCCTGCACGCCCCACCCTGGGGATCGAGCCCGCCACCCGGGCACGTGCCCTGACTGGGAATCAAACCGTGGCCTGGTTCATAGGTCAGCACCCAACCACTGAGCCATGCCGGCCGGGGAGGAATAATTTTTTTAAGGTATCTTGACCTGAGAAAGGAGTCTGCGCTCTAGCCGTGGCTCCCTCATTTAGCTAAACATCATAGTGAAGGTGGCTTCAGTCACCTTCTCTGTTTAAACATAAATGAGTAAAAATTTAAAACTTGTCCATGTTTTCAAGTGGGAGAGTGGGCATGGCTACTTTCACAGCGAAGAAGATGGATAGGCCTGTTTTGCTCTTTTACTTAGGGAGTCACACTTCATCTCTGAGGGTGCTTCTGGCTCTAACATTAAGCCCCTGACCTCAGATCTCCTTGGATTTTGAAATAAAAAAAATAAAACAAAAAACACAACCGCGGACCTTGGCGGTGTGGTTCTCGGTAGTCAAGTGCACAGAAGACTTTCGGCCGCTGCTGCCAGGGAGGCGTGTGGTTTTCACGGGCTCACTGCTCTTCCTGTCCGTTCTGGAAACCTCTCCTCCTGGGCTTAGTTTGCCTGCCTCTCGGGACGCAGGGCAGACCCGAAGGACCGAGCCTGCCCCGGCCCGCAGGCCTGCGGCCCACTTGGCCGCTGGGGAGACTGTCTCTGTGGTGCGGCCGGATGGGGCCTCTCCCCAGGGGCGCGTGCTTGCTGGTGTGGCTGATGCGTCTCGCCTGCTGCCGCCTCCGCTGCGGCTTCAGAAACACTTGAGAGCAGGTCTGTCCAGTGCCAAGAGCTTAAACCTGAGCCGAGCGAACAGGGACGTGCTCTTCCATCGTGTCCTTCCCCCTCAGGCCATGGCAAGGGCAACAGCAGACGAGGGAACGGCTGAAATGAAGGTGCAAAGACGGCGCCTGGGGCTTTCTTTGAAAGGGGCTCCTGCCTCCTAACTGGTTGCAGAGAACTCAGTCCAAACATCTGGGCTTTCGCCCGGC
The DNA here is from genome assembly GCF_964212035.1 of Myotis nattereri. Taxonomy (NCBI): domain Eukaryota; kingdom Metazoa; phylum Chordata; class Mammalia; order Chiroptera; family Vespertilionidae; genus Myotis; species Myotis nattereri. The sequence continues at coordinate 207,741,185 of NC_138077.1, read as the reverse complement.
CGGCGTGGCTCAGTGGTTGAGCGTCAGCCCGTGAACCAAGAGGTCGCTGGTTCGATTCCCGGTCAGGGCACATGCCCAGGTTACAGGCTCAATCCCCAGTAGGGGGCAGGCAGGAGGCATCTGATCAATGCTGTTTCTCTTTCATCGATGTTTCTCTCTCTCCCTCTCCCTTGCTTTCTCTCTAAAAGTCAATAAAGACTTTTTTTAAAACCCACAAATTAAAAATAAATAAATAAATAAGCCCCCACAAATATCTGGGCTTTCTTCGCCTTCACTAAGCGGGTCGAGCTGCCCTCACCTTCGCCAGCCGGGTGGCGTTTGCTTGGAGCTGCACTTCGTCCCGCCCGCTGTCCACATCTTGTATCAGTCCACCTGAGGACAGTGTCCTCCTTGGTGTAGGGCTTGCCATGAGCCTGGCATGTTCCCGGGTCCGTGTCCAGCCTCGTCAGGCTCCTCAGGCAGATCCTTGCCAGAGACTGGCATGGAGACCGTGGCAGCCAGTGCCCCAGCCCATCAGCCCTTAGCTTTTCCAGAGGAGCAGCTTGGAGCAAGGCCTTTGTGTGGCACAATCCAGGGGGGTGGGCATTTACACTGGGCACGGGGGTTCGTTTAAGTGGGTAATAACATTCTAACTAGCAACCCTGGGGCTGTGTAGCTCGGTGACCCAGGCTCGGACCCTGGTACCACCTGAGACCTCCGCATGCAAAGCACCTGGCAGAGCCTGAGGGCCTGAGCTGCAAGGACACAGCCTTGGTCTCTGGACCCTGCAGTGCAGGGCGGGCAGCAGTGCAGGCAGAGGGAGGCGGACCCCCGCTCCGTCCCCACGAGGACGCCATTCGACTGGTTTTCTCAGCCACCTTCCCGGTTCCCGGGCTCCTGTGGCCTCCTCTGTCTCCATCTCCGATCTAAGGTGGCTGTTCCCCTTCAGTTGCAGAGCTACTTCGCGGCGTGTGAAGATGAGACGCCTGCCATCCGGAACCACGACAAGGTGCTGCAGCGCCTGTGTGAGCACTTGGACCACGCCCTGCTGTACGGGTAAGCGGGCGGCACAGGGCACGGCCGGGCCATGCGCGGCCTCCGGAGAGAAGTCCCGGCCTTGTCCGCCTTCTGTTGCTCCCTTCCCTTGGCGGGGAGAAATGTGTCTCGCTCAGTGGGCCGCAGGCGGTCCGTGGTTATCCGGGTAAATTGTCTCTGAGCAGGCACACGAAGGGGGGAGAAGGAGGAGGTGAAATGGGGAGGCACGGCGCCTGTGGGTCCTGCCGGGAAACCATGGCTCTTGGCCTTGAGCTCACGACGGACGCAGCTGGTGGGCCCGCTGCCGGCACCTTCCCCGGGAGCCCTGCCCAGGGACAGCAGCTCCTGTCCTCTCCTCAGGCTGCAGGACCTCTCCTCTGGCTACTGGGTGCTCGTGCTGCACTTCACCCGCAGAGAGGCCATCAAGCAGATCGAGGTGCTGCAGCACGTGACCACCAACCTGGGGCGCAGTGAGTAGTGCAGGTGGATGCTGGGAAGGGCCAGCTCCGCTCTCCCTGTGGGGGGCTCGGGGCTTAGGTGCGGCCTCCTGGTCCGCCCCGGGAGCCAGTTCCCGTGTGATGTCCAGAGGCAGTGGGACCCCCAATGCCAGTGCCCTCCAGAGGCCCCTCCTCCCTGCGAACGGCAGTCTGTGGGAGCGTTGAGGACAGGGTGAAGGAGAGTGGGATACTGAAGAGAACCCCAGCCGAGCACATAATGGGTCTCGCTTCCCTCCTTGATGAGGATCAGTGTTAGCCTGCAGGGTCGTGCAGAATCCTTGCCTTTATCAACCCCCTGGAGTTTAAAATCTGCCCTCTTTGTCCAGCTTCCTGGGCAGCCACAAGCTATGGGCTCACAGGGAAAATAAAGATTTCAGGGCCGTGGCCCTCCAGGAGGAAGCGAGGCTGTTGGCATGCGTGGTCCCCTCCCCCGTACGGTCTCTCCTCCCTGCCCAGGCCCGGCACACGCCCTGCGCCCTGGCAGACCTTCCTCCCAGTGACTCCTGCCCTTGTTTGCAGGCCGGGCCTGGCTGTACCTGGCCCTCAACGAGAACTCTCTGGAGAGCTACCTGCGGCTGTTCCAGGAGAACCTGGGCCTGCTGCACAAGTACTACGTCAAGTGAGTGCGCGGTCTGTCCCCGCAGCCCCCGAGCTGCCCTGGCACCTCGTCCCACAGGCTCTTGCCACATGCAGACACCGTGGTATGCCCCCTCAGAGGCCCGGCCTGGCACTGCCTGCTGAGGACACGTCAGTGCCGGCCACAGGGCCCTCCGAGCCCGGCCTGTGCGGCTGGTGCCAGGAGCTCAGGGCTCCGGCTGGGCTCCTGTGTTTGGTGCTCTGCCCCCGCCTGATCCTCTCCCCGGGCCTCAGACCAGACTAGAGTGTGCAACCTTTGCTGGGGTCGCTGCAGGATCCGAGTATTTATAGCAGCTGCTGCGAGCCAGCTGGGCCTTACGCCACAGGCCCCGGATCTGAAGACACTGGCGGGAACTTGCCGTGTGGCCCAAACCCAGCAGGAGAGGCTGGGAAGGGGTGGGTGAAGCTGCCTCCAGCCAGGTGCCCTCAGGGAGAGGGGTGTCACATGTCGCATTTCAACACAGCGGGCTTGTTGGCGAGGGAGGGCGAGCTGGACCCCAGCCCAGCACCACCACCGTCCCCTCCGTGCCTCACAGGAATGCCCTGGTCTGCAGCCACGACCACCTGACTCTCTTCCTGACCTTGGTGTCTGGGCTGGAGTTCATCCGCTTCGACCTGGACCTGGTGAGACCCCGTGGCTCTCCCCGCTCTCGGGGCAGAGGAGTGGGTGGGTGGGCACGTGGTATCCATTCTGGGGAGTCTCCAGGTGTGACCGGGCCTGAGCCACGCCGTGTTTATGCAGGTGAGGGCGGTCAGGGTCGGCACTTGGGAGTGAGAGGAAGGGTGTGATTCTCTCTTGGCCTGAGGCCAGATATCCTGGTTTGGCTGACTCCTTCCATCTCTGTTCCTCCTGGGAGAAGAGCCACGCTGCCTGGATGGTTAGGACATGAGTGTTTGAGGGGGACAAGGCCAACGCACCCCTATGCCTCCTGGGGTCCTGGAATTGCCACCGGCTCTGGCTCTCAGCCTCTCTCCTACATTCACACACTAGAGACGTTCGGTGCCGGCCCAGATCGAGCTGAAGGGGCCCATGGCACCTCGGACGCAGCTGCCCCGTCCGAATCCAATCCCCTTCCTGGGTCCCTGCCCGGGCGGCACAGACTGAAGAGGAGGAGGAATTAGGGGAAACGAGCAATTCGAACAGTGAGAGGTCAGAGACGGGCTAGAAGGCCTCGCTGGTCCTGTCCTCTCTGTGGGCCTCGGGTCCGGCTCTCAGCGCCACACCCATCGCATCACTCCTTAGCAGCTCGTTTCTGTAGTTAGCACGGGGGAGGGTGTGACAGGCAGGCCCGTGGCTCTCGAACCCGGCCCCAGACCTGTCTTTCTCCTCTTGCCTCAGGACGCCCCCTACTTAGACCTGGCCCCCTACATGCCCGACTACTACAAGCCTCAGCACCTGCTGGACTTCGAGGACCGCCTTCCCAGCTCGGCCCACGGCTCCGACAGCCTGTCCCTCAACTCCTTCAACTCCGTCACCTCCACCAACCTGGAGTGGGATGACAGTGCGATCGCCCCGTCCAGTGAGGGTAGGTGGCCGGGCAGACAGGAGCCAGGCCTCCGCGCTAAAACCGATTCGAGAGCCCCTTGCGCCCGGCAGGGCGGCGTCTCTCTCGGCTCCTCCTGGTCCCTAGTCCTGATCCAGTGGCTGAAGTGAAAGTTACACAGGGTCAGCATCTCTCAGATCCTCGTTTCTTCCGAGCCCCTGTGGAGGCTAAGAAAGTGACTCTGGAGACAAAAAGTGAAACAGTCTTGGGACGGATCTTGGGGGTGTGAGACCCTTTTCTAGAAGGCTGTAGCCCCAGGCCCGGGCAGCTTTCCGAGTGAGGAGGGATTAGCTTGTGACCAGGAGACTTCCTCTCATCGCAGGGGTGAGGGCGCCCACCCCAGATTTTAGGCAGAAAGAGGCTAAGGAACCACTGGAAAGAGAAGAAAGCAGGTGGATGCAAAGCTTAGGGGAAACCTGCCAGCATTTCTCAGGAGTCCCTCCCGCACTTGTTAGCGTGTCCGCGAGGACCGCACCCATCGCATCAGAGGCTGAAAAGGAAGGTCATTGCGTCTGGGGGTCATGGTGTTGTCTTGATCCAAAAGCTTTACCGAAACAGCCCGGCTCCTTCCAGGCCTTGGGCCTGTGTTCATGCATATTTTATTTTATTTTTAATATATATATATATTTTTTTTAATATATTTTATTGATTTTTTTACAGAGAGGAGGGGAGAGAGATAGAGAGTCAGAAACATCGATGAGAGAGAAACATCCATCAGGCGCCTCCTGCACATCTCCCACTGGGGATGTGCCCGCAACCCAGGTACATGCCCCTGACCGGAGTCGAACCCAGGACCTCTCAGTCCGCAGGCCGACGCTCTATCCACTGAGCCAAACCGGTTTCGGCTATTTATTTATTTTAAAAAAGTATATTTTTACTGATTTCAGAGAGGAAGGGAGAGAGAGATAAAAACAACAATGATGAGAGAGACGCATTGCCTCTCACTGGGGATCGAGCCCGCAACCCGGGCATGTGCCCTGACCATGGATTGAACCGTGACCTCCTGGTTCATAGGTCGATGCTCAACCACTGAGCCCCGCTGGCTGGACTGTGCTCATTTATAAAACTGGCCGTTTCCTCACCCCCAGGGAGGGGGATCCAAGCCCACATCCAGCCCCTGGACTCCCTAGAATTGCATTAGCATTGAGGCCTTGACCCTTTTCTTTATTTCTAATTGTGCCATGAGCCATGCGTGCCAGGGAGAGGGCAGCTACTGGCTGACTTGCTGTTAGCAAGACTTGCATTGCTCCTTGTACAAGTGGACGGAGGGTAGGGCTCACGGGCTGCCTCAGAGAAGGCAGAGGGGCGCCCAAAGGAGCAGCCCCCCTTGTCTCAGCGGCTGGTGCGGAGGGAAGGCAGGCTCAGGATAGAAAAGACGGTCAGGAGCACGTGGGCCCCCCTTCTCTGCTGGAACCAGGTCCCCGGCCCCCGAAGTCTTCCCCGCTGGTCAGAGGCCACTGGGGTCCGAGTAAGTCCCCTGAGGTTGGCTGTGAGATAAAATGTAGAAAGTCTAACTTTTCCTCTTGTTGTCTCCCATGTCCCCGCCCTGTTGCCCCCACCCGCCCTGTCCTTCCACTTCCTGTTTCTAATGGTCAGTTTTGTCCCCGTTTTTGTAGATTATGATTTTGGAGATGTGTTTCCAGCAGTGCCGTCTGTACCCAGCACAGACTGGGAAGGTGGGCAGAGTCCGCTCTTACCCTCGTTTCCATGCCAAGCTTGCTGCATGACTCAAAATCAGCTCGATACTTACAATAATCATGTCAGTGATCGTACTAAAGCCCAGCCTGGTGTCCTGATAGATGGAATTCTGCAGGAGGAGAGCTCCACCTCTAGCCCCAGGCCAACGCCTCCTCCCAAGGCAGGACTCCTGCCTGCGGGCTGGGCCGTGGCCTTGTGGGGTCACGTGACTGCTTCAGGGACACACAGATGGTGCCACTCCATGCACCGGATGTGCCTGGGGAACTGCCGGCCTTGGGCACGCACTGGGGCCTGACCCCGTGAGTGCAGATTCGTTCTAGAAGGAGATGCCGTGGAGCGTGTAGGTTGTAAATTCCTGTAGGTCAGATGCATTCCTGTGTCAGAAGCATCAAGAAGCAAAGGCAGAGGCTTGATTCCTTCAGTCCGTTCTTAATGGCTTCCTCTCGGACATTTTTGAAGGAGATTGAGGGAAATTGCCCACATACCATACAGATGAACCTTCCGATGGAGAGATTCTCTGAAATTTCAAGGCAGATTAAAATACACTCACTCAGCCCACCCTCCCACCGTGTCCACTAGGTGGCAGTAATACTCAGGCGTTTTCCGGCTGGGCGGGGACGGGGCCCCACTTCTGGGCTTGTGAGAATTTGTGAAGCTATTCTTTACGTTCAGTTCCGTGATTGCTCAGAGCACAGGGCATGTTCCTGACGTTAACGCGTCCTCTTTAAATCTGAGGCCATAACCAGGCCCCGTGTGAGAGACCCCTTGCCCTGTGGGTCACTTCCATCCAGGGTGGGGTGGGGGCAGCCTCTGAAGGGGAGGGACAGGCGCCCTCCCACTGCTCCCGAGCTGGCCCCTCATTATGAGAGCCGTGATCCCTGAGTAATGGATGACAGATGACCTTTGCCCCAGTCACGTGCGGATGAAACCGCTGAAGTCCGAGGGAAATAAGGTGGCACTGGGAACAGTAAATCCTGTCACCTGGCCAGGAGCGTAGCATCAGAGTCCCACCTCGCAGCTAAGAGTAGCGTGAAGTCCAGAATTCCATCCTGACAGCACCTGTCCTCTCAGCCTCTCTCCCTGCAGCAGGCGCGCTGGGCACCGACATTTCCCCTCTGGTTCTAACCGCTAACCCTCCTGACCTGCTACTTGTTGCCTGTTGCAATGCTTGACGAGCAGGGCCCTGCAGAGCGCCCTGTGGGCCCCGGGGTGGGGACTGGGCGGCTGTCCCATGGTCCTTGGCTCATTTACAGGATTGGAGGTACCCCAGCCTTGACACCCACCACGTCCGGTGGTCTGCTCACTCACCTCTCGGGCTCCTCCCAGGAGCAGCTGCAGGTCCCCAGGCCTGGGACAAGACGCGGGGCTTTGCAGGAACCTTCTCTGAGACCGAAGGGCAAGGTTTTCTGCATTGAGAACTAGGGCGCTGTGGTCCCAGGACGTCAGGAGAAACTCTCATCTATTGCTGGTGGTTTTGGGGTTTTTAATATATTTTTACTGATTTCATGGATGGGGAGAGAAACATCAATGATGAGAGAGAATCACTGATCAGCTTCCTCCTGCACACCCCCTACTGGGGATCAAGCCACAACCCAGGCATGTGCCCTGACCGTGAATCCAACCGTGACCTCCTGGTTCATGGGTCAATGCTCAACCAGTGAGCCACACCTGCCAGGCTATTGCTGGTGTTTTTTTCTGGCAGGGCTGGCAATTGCTTTTAGCTGCCTCCTTTGCCCTTATATTAAAAGACAATGTACTTTTTGAAAAATACGGATGGCGTGCTGTGTCAGCAGGCAGCTGCCAGCGGTCCCGAGAACCACTAGGAAGCTGACGGCCGCCAGGCCCTTCGGGTGAGGCTGAGGGTGGGCAGCATGCTTGCCCGTCTCCGGGGCAGATAATGGCCAGTAAGAGGTGTACAAGCTGTACAAGGTGGCTAATGGAGCGTGAACGGCCTGTGTCCCTGCCATTAACCTTCACCCAGGCTGTTCCCCCAGCCAGGCCTCGGCCTCTGCTTGGGCAGCTCCCATCTGCCACCAGATAAATGTCCCGTGTGCTTTTCCTCTCGGTCCTGTTCTGGTGACCCGGATGGATTGGGGCGGGGGGGAGGGGTAACCAGGTCCGCTCTGGAGGGGCAGCAGCGTCCCCACCCGTCTTCTCCCCGGGGTGGAGGTGGGTGACAGTGGACCCGTATGCCAGCTGAGGCTGGAATGAAAGGGAGTTCTCAGCACCCCCCTTACAGGGGCCCCCGGTCCTGCCCCTGGAGCATGTGGGTCGTCAGGGAGAGAGGCAGCCACTGAAGGGCCCACGAGGCATCTGTGGGGGCAGCCACGCAGCCCACGTTTCTGTCCCCTTCACATCTCCTCCCTCCTGTGCTCTGGCTCCTTCTCTCTGCCCTTCCCCCTGCTCCTCACCCCTCAGCCTTTGCCCTTCACTCTGCACCCTCATGGTCTCTGATCTCTGTCCTCTCTTGTTCCTTCTTATCTGCCTCTGTGGGGGGCCCTCAGAGGACTTGGGGTATCTCAGTCCTCCCAGTGCCTTGTGGCGCTGAAGAGGCTGCGGGCACCCCTCTAGCCTCCGCTGAGGGAGGGTTAGACTGAGAGGCGTGCGGCCCGCTCCTCTGTGGGCACCGAGGTCACCACCCGGGGGCTTCAGCTTGGAGCTCTTACCTCCAATTTGGCCACGTTGCCGTGGCTCTCAAGGGCTCCTGCTTCTGGTGATGGTGGTGGTGGTGGTGATGGTGGTCCTTCTAAGTTGCCCTGAAAGCACAGATCCCGTGTCCTGTTGGGTCTGGGTTTCTACGCTTGAAACGGGGCCACCCCATCAGATTTCCCTGGGAGGAACTCGCCCGCCCTCCGCATGAGGAAAGGCTGCTTTGGGGGCCCCAGAGGGTGTCTGACGGGCGGTGTCCTGCTTGCTGCTCTTCCTCCTCGCAGATGGGGACCTCACAGACACCGTCAGTGGGCCCCGCTCCACTGCCTCCGACCTGACCAGCAGCAAGGCTTCCACCAAGAGTCCCACCCAGCGCCACAACCCCTTCAATGAGGAGCAGGCAGAGGCCGTCTCCTCCTCCGACACCACCCCTGTGCACACGGCCTCTCAGGGGAGGGAGCCGCACCCCTCGGAGCTGCTGGACGCCGGCACGGAGCTCGAGGTCATCAGGTCAGCGGGGAGGGGGTGAGCATCCCTCTTCAGTCCAGGCAGGCAGCTGGGTGTCTTCCTGGAGGCGAAGTACCCCCTCTTCCCTTGCTGGTGCCTTGAGCAAGAGGAATAGCAGGCCCGGAAGGCAGAGGCACTGGCTGGTCCGAGTCCAGAGCAGCTTGAGCCGCTCAGACCCAGGGTCCCTTAGCCAGGCCCACGCAGCCAACGTGGGACCGAAAAGTGGGTGCCAGGAGTTTGAACCCAAAGACTTTGAGTCCATTTCTGGTTGAATGTCCGTGATGGGAAGTGAGGCCAGCGCAGGGGCCATGGCCCATGTCCTAAGGGAAGGGCTGAGTAGAGGGACCATTGGCCTGACCAACCATGGCCTGTTGTTCCCTAGAACGCAGCTAGCTGCACTGCAGGACCTGCTCAGGGGCCTCTGGCTGCTGCCATCTGTGCCTCCTCGGGCTGGTCCCTGCCCCTGCCAGCCATGGGGGAGACCTCAGGGGCCCAGCCGCTGCTGCCCCCAGCCAGGACCCTGCACCCAGCACTGCCCGGGACCACTGAAGCTCTGGCCATGCCCTCAGAGGTCACACACCCAGGATCACCTCTTTTGGCCCCACCCATCCATGTCCCTGCGTGCCTGGTGCTCAGAGGCTAATTTCTCCCCTCGCCTCTCTCCCAGGGTCACTAAGAAAAAGAAAACTGGCAAAAAGAAGAAGACCAGATCAGATGAGGAAGCCAGTCCCCTTCGCCCAGCCTCCGCCCAGCACACGGGTGCCAGGAGGGGGGATGGCGACAGCCGGGTCAGCAGCCCAGGCCTTGGGCGGGGCTCACCAGACACCACCTTGGCTTCCCCCCAGGAGAAGGGAGAGGGGCCCAGCAGCGCCGCTGAGAGCAGCGAGCGCTCAGAGCCCAGCCAGATGGGCCTGCTCATCCCTGAAATGAAGGACACCTCTATGGAGCGCGTGGGGCAGCCCCTGAGTAAAGTCATCGACCAGCTCAACGGGCAGCTGGACCCGCGCACCTGGTGCTCCCACGTCGAGCCCCCAGACCAGCCCTTTCGGACCGGCTCTCCGGGGGACACCCCGGAGAGACCGCCGTTTTGTGACTTTAGTGAGGGGCTTCCGGCCCCAATGGACTTCTACCGCTTTACCGTCGAGAGTCCAAGCACTGTTACATCAGGTGGCGGCCACCATGACCCTGCAGGGCCTAGCCAACCGCTGCATGTTCCTGGTGGCCCTGCGGCTGCTGGCCAAGAAGAAGAGGGAGGAGGAGGAGGAGAGGGAGAGGCGCCTCCGCCTCTAGGGGCCACCCTGGGGGAGGCTCAGGAGCCAGAGGCCCAGGCACCGGAGACCCAGGTGCCCCCCGTCAAGGAGGGGCCTGGGCCTGAGCCAGAGTCTGGGACCCAGGAGGCTCTTTGTCAGCTCAAGCGAGACCAGCCCAGCCCATGTCTGAGCAGCGCCGAGGACTCTGGGGTGGAGGAGGGGCAGGGGAGCCCTTCTGAGATGTCCCACTCTGCTGAGTTCAGGTGAGCAAGGCTGTGTGTGCTGGTGAGAGACACTCCCAGTCCTTGAAGCAGGGGCCCTGGGGTCTGTCCTTCCAATAAACTAATAAGCATAACTCCCGGGAGACCCAGCCTGGGCTGGGAGGTAGGAGGGGTATGGTCCTCCCCTCCTTCATTTGGCTCCTGGTTGGGGACAGAGCCACGACAGCTGCACCGCCTCTGGGGGCACCGCCTCTGGGGGCACCGCCTCTGGGTGCCTCTACGACCTCTGATACCTACACCACCTCTGGGTGCCTATATGCCCTCTGGGTGCCTATAAGCCCTTTTGGTACCTACACCACCTGTGGGTGCCTCTACGCCCTGTTGGTATCTGCACCGTCTCTGGGTGCCTATGTGCCCTCTGGGTGCCCGCACTGCCTCTGGGTGCCTGTGCCAACTCTCTGTACATGTATCTCCTCTCTGTGCCCGTTTCACCTCTCTTGCCCCTGCCCCAGCCTGACACCGCGCCCTCCCCACACTTGCTCCTCTCACAGAGTAGACAACAATCACTTACTCCTGCTGATGATCCATGTGTTTCGAGAAAACGAAGAGCAGCTCTTCAAAGTAAGTCCCAGCACAGCCCGGGCAGGGCGGGGTGGGCCACCGAGCAGTCAGAAGGGGAGACGCGCTGCCCGGGGCTGGCGGGCAGGAGCCACCGTGCCCGACCGGTTTCTGCCTCCCCCGCAGATGATCCGCATGAGCACGGGGCACATGGAGGGCACCCTGCAGCTGCTGTACGTGCTGCTCACAGACTGCTATGTCTACCTGCTCCGGAAAGGTGCCTGCGCCCCCTTCCCCAAGCCCCCCACGCCCCAGGTGTCCCTCAGCAGCCTGGCGTGTGGCGATGAAAATACACTCCACAGAAGGTGTTGCCAGCAGGCCCAGCAGCCCCAAGACATGAGCCCGGGCCTTCTCGCCATCCGCACCCATGTTGTCATCATCTCAGATCCCGGGGCCAGGCGGGTCTCCTGGAGAGAGGGGCCAGGTCTTAGAAGACGGGCAGGGGAGGGAAGAGAGGCCGCTGTGGGTAATAAGCATTGGCATTTCCTCTCTCAGGGGCCACAGAGAAGCCATACCTGGTGGAAGAGGCCGTTTCGTACAACGAGCTTGACTACGTGTCGGTGAGTCCAGGCTCTGCAGCTGCTGTTTGCTGTAGGCCCAGCCATACACAGAGCAGAGCACGCCCCTGCCTCAGCCCCGGGGTTGGGCGCCAGCTCCTCTCTCCGAGCAGCTTCTGTCCATGGTGCTGGGGGTAGGAGCCGAGCTTGAGGGTGCCTCTCCGTCCGTCCCTCCCTAACTCGGGCCAGGGTCCCAGGCCTCCGGAGCTTTACCTCGTGGCGACCCCAGGGTGCGCGTCCTCCCCGCCCCCTGCCTGGCCCTCAGTCTGGCTGTGGCTGCTCTTCTGGCAGCGGCCAGGCCCGTGTGCATGGGAGTGTGGTCTCTGGCAGGTGGGCCTGGACCAGCAGGCGGTGAGGCTGGTGTGCACCAACCGCAGGAAGCAGTTTCTGCTGGACACGGCCGACGCGGCTCTGGCTGAGTGAGTGACACCCGCCCTCCGCGGAGCTGGAGGATCGGCCTCGGCCACTGGGGTGGCCCTGCCCTGGACTCCCGCCCTCAGGCAGAGGGTGGGAAGTGGCATAGGAAGAAGTGGGGACAGAGGTATATTCCCTCTGGACCCTGCGGTCTGGTCAGAGAGGCAAGGAAATAGACATGCCGACTGGTTGATTCGTGGTCAACCCAGGTGACTGCAGAGAGGAAGGGGTGGCATGAGTTTCAGCAGGAAGAAAGCATAGCCTGGCTGCTGGGCCGCAGCACCCCAGGCCTCCACACGGAGCCTGCATGCAGCCAGATGGCACTGGTGTTCCAGTCCCTGCAGCCCCTGCCAGTCTCCCCTCGCTGTCAGAACCCAAGGCCCCTTGGCCATTGGGAATGGGTAGGACCTTTTCTAAGTCGCCACTGGGTGACCGTGGCCTGCGGTCCCATCACTGCCCCACCAGCTGCCCTGAGCTCTGGTTCCAGCCAGGTCCCTCCCCCAAGTGTCTGTGAGCCCAGCAGGGCAGGGGGCACGTGCCTCTGACGGCAAAGCCCACTCCCCGTGCAGGTTCTTCTTGGCTTCTTTGAAGTCGGCCATGATCAAAGGCTGTCGGGAACCCCCGTACCCCAGCATCCTGACCGATGCCACCATGGAGAAGCTGGCACTGGCCAAGTTCGTGGCCCAGGAATCTAAGTGTGAGGTAAGAAGCTGGGGAGGCGGGGGCAGGGGCCGAGGGCCTGGGCCTGGGGCGTGTCCTTGCTCTCAGTGGCCCCCCTGGTGCTGGCCGGGACCTCACCGCTGTCTACTGCCCCCCCACCCCCCGCCCCAGGCAGCCGCTGTGACCGTGCGCTTCTATGGGCTGGTGCACTGGGAGGACCCCACTGACGAGTCCCTGGGCCCCGTCCCCTGCCACTGCTCACCCCCCGAGGGCACCATCACCAAGGAGGGCATGCTGCATTACAAGGCGGGCACCTCCTACCTGGGCAAGGAGCTCTGGAAGACCTGCTTCGTGGTGCTCAGGTGGGAGCCTTCGCAGCAAGTCACTGAAGGGGACCGAGGGGGAAACTCCCTTCCCACAGGGCTTAGGAGGAGACATACCCAGGATATTAGAGCTTCTCTGTAAAGCCAGCCTCCTGGGGGCCACCCCGGGCTCCCACCCCGGCCACCCCAAAGCAGCCCGCCTGGAGGGCTGCAGGCAAAGACCTGGGCAGGGCTGCCCCGAGCTCCCAGGTTGCTGTCCCTCTGCAGTCCTTTCTTCACCCTCCCCGCCACAGAAGACAGCCCCCTGCTCCTTGGCCTCGGGTTCAAGGCTCCAGCCTGTGGGAGTCCCCGGGATCTGGGCTCCACCTGGTCCCAAGCTGGGACAGGCCTCAGCCCTGCCATGTGTGTCCCTGCAGCAACGGGATCCTCTACCAGTACCCCGACCGCACCGACGTCATCCCCCTGCTCTCGGTGAACATGGGGTGAGTGTCCTGGCGACGGGGCTGGGGAGGTGGGGTCTGGCATCGCGGCCTGAAGGTCAAGGCTCTGGCTGAGCTTGGGGCCCGCACTCCTGTTCTCCCTGAGACAGCTCCTGGCTCTCCCTCTTGTCAGCTTCGCCTGCCCCTCACCGCACTGCATCCAGCGCCCTGACCCTGTGCCCTGGGTCCTGCTGAGCTCTGAGGACTGCTGGGACCCAGGGAGGGGAAGGGAAAGCTCCTCTCAGGGAAGCAAGAGCTTCTTGCCAGGAAAGGGTCTGGTCTGATCGGGGGCAGTCCCTAGGCTCAGGGGGCAGTCCCTTTCCTGGGAAGTGCCTGCCCTGCTGGGGAAGATGGACGCACACATACGTGGAGGAAACGTCAGCCCTAACAGAGAATATGAGGATGTGCACTGACTCTGAGAGGCCGGAGCTAAGAGCTGATTCTCACCCCTCACCTGGCCATGTTTAGGTTCTAGAATCTAGAAGGGTCTTTGATTATGGACATAAACGGCGTTACACAGGATGGAGTGGGGCTGCCCAGCAGCTCTCAGCCTCTCCTGAGAGCCAGAGGGGTCTGGACTTCTTCCGGTGTCCTCCACCCTGGGACTGGGCCGGCTCTGTACCCACAGGCCTTGAGCCACACCCAGGGGCTCCCACCCCGAGCCACCCCTGCCTCCTCGCTCCCGTTTCACCCCTCCTCCTCTGGCCCAGGGGGGAGCAGTGCGGTGGCTGTCGGAGGTCCAACACCACGGATCGGCCCCACGCCTTCCAGGTCATCCTTGCTGACCGGCCCTGCCTGGAGCTGAGCGCCGAGAGCGAGGCTGAGATGGCCGACTGGATGCAACACCTCTGCCAGGCCGTGTCCAAAGGGGTGAGCTGCTCCTGCCTCCACCGTTCACCTGGCCTCCCGACCCCGCCCCGTGTCCCTTCCCTAAACCCACACCAGTCATGGAGCAACCTGTGGGGACCAAGACAGGTTCCTCCAGGGACAGCCCAGGAGCAGGCCCTGGAACTCTCATGGTCACCCCACCCCCACCTATAGCCCTGAGTGGGCGAGCCTGCCTGACTTCCGGAGGCGGGGCTAAGGGCTGGCTGGGCCCCTGGATGGGGAGACCCGCTGCAGGAGCTCCAGCTTGCTTCCTGCCCCTCTGCCAATGCCCTCAGGTCATCCCCCAGGGGGTGCCTCCCAGCCCCTGCATCCCCTGCTGCCTGGTGATCACCGATGACCGCCTTTTCACCTGCCACGAGGATTGCCAGACCAGCTTCTTCCGCTCCCTGGGCACAGCCGCGCTGGCCGACATCAGCGCCGTCTCCACGGAACCGGGCAGGGAGTACTGTGTCTTGGTGAGTCCGGTGCGGGGTGCTGGAGGCAGGCCCTACAGCAGGAGCCCTGTGTCGGCTGACCGGGCCCGCTCTCCCCAGGAGTTCTCCCGGGACGGCCAGCAGCCCCTCCCCCCCTGGGTCATCTACCTGAGCTGCACATCTGAACTGGACCGATTCCTGTCTGCACTGAACTCTGGGTGGAGAACCATCTACCAGGTACCCAGCTGCCCGGGGCCCTGCGAAGCGAGCCGTTCCCTACAGAGAGGAGCCTTGCCTGGCACAGACCAAGGCAGGGTTTGGGGGCCTGGGGACAGCACCGGACCTGTAGCTCTGGGACAGACATGAACATTAGGACGAAAGGGCAACCCTGACTCCCAAGGAGTCTGAGACTTGGGGCCACCTAGGGCCTTGTTGGTTCCAATAGAATAGCGCGAATTGAGTGCTGAAGTGGGGCTGAGGCCGAGCTGTTCCAGGTAAGCAGGACACTCAGGTGCGCAGCCAGCTCGAGCGCAGGGCCTGCCAGGCGGGCACCCACCCAGAGCCGGGCCTGCCCTGGAAGGAGGCTCGGGGCTGTCACCTGGTCTCAGCTTCAGCCCCACCTTGAAGGGCAGAACTCAGGGGGCGGACGAGGCCACCCTGGTGAGGGGGCTCCGTGGCCCTCACGCTCCCTGCCGCCCGACACAGGTGGACCTCCCCCACAAGGCCATCCAGGAGGCCTCCCACAAGAAGTTCGAGGATGCCCTGAGCCTCATCCACAGCGCGTGGCAGCGCAGCGACAGCCTCTGCCGTGGCAGAGCCTCCCGGGACCCCTGGTGCTGAGGCAGAGCTGGCCGGTGTCCTGGTGGGCAGGACGGGGAGGCGCGCGGGCGGCACGCTGCTCGGGGCCGGGCCTCCCCCCGTTCCACAGCCCACTTCCACCCCGGGCGGCAGAACCAGCGGGCGGGGCTGAGACAGGGTCTGTCCCTCCCTGTGACCCAGAGCGGGTGCGGAACACCCTGGGCACCCTGCCCAGCAGGTGGGCACTGGGAATGCCAGTGGCAGAGGTCTGAGCCCTATGGGCTCTGTAGTTGCACAGCCTCCTCCCAGGGCCACGCCTCAGCCACGCCATCTCTTTAGGATGGCGATGGGAATAATACCAACCCTGAAGGAGCAGAAGGATGGGGGGGGTCCCCTCTTCCTCTCCGGCCGCCCTGGGGCCCGGAGTGTCTGGCCATCCTGTTCATTTTTGAACGTATACCCGGCCGTGCAGGGAAGCGGGGCACTGAGGTCTGTGCATGCCATCTCCTCACTAACCCGTCCCACGCGCACTGCTGCCTGCCTTCCAGGGCGGGGCCGGGGAGGACTGGCCTCCCTGGCTGCCAGGAGGCCCTGCATGTCCGTGGGCCCCTGCCCTTGCCTCTCCCTGAACCTGGCAGTGCCATGGACCCAGGAATCAGGCTGTGTCCTTGCACCGGGAGCAGAGGGGAGGGAGGCGGGCATGGAGCGGGGCAGAGCCCACCAGCCTGGGGTCCACGTTGGAGCCTCCTGACTGTCCTGCTTGGCTAGAGCCAGGCCCTTCCCCAGAGCTTGTCAAGGGCCCTCTCGGGGAAGGAGTCGGGTCTGGGTTTTGTTTTTTAAAATAAAATAGATGTTATATTGCCAAGACGTGTCACTGGCCCTTTTTGACCAGGATGGGGTGGGGGACCTCCAATCCCTCTCCTCAGGCCCCTCAACCCTCGCTCTTCATTCCACAATGTTCCATCAGCCGCCGGTGCCAACACTGGAACCAGAGTCCCTGCGCCCTGGGGCACTCGAGTCTGGAGGAGCCCAGGCCTGGGAGTTCCACGGCCTGACCTTTGCCCTCCCTCCCGTTTCCTGCAGGGGCCAGGGGTGGGGTGGCCCCAGTCCCAGGCAGGTCTCCACTACCAGAAAGACACTCCTGCCTCCTGGCCTCCCAGCCATGGGGGTAGATGCCAGCCACTCGGGTAAACCCGGGAGAGTTCCCGCTGTTCCTGAGGCCTCTTGTCGAGCTGCTGCCCCAGGGGCTGGCTAGAGGATGCCAAGCCTACCAGGCTGGGGAGCCGTTCGCCACTGCCACCTCCAGGGCCTCACACACCGGAGGAAAGGGGTAGACTCCGGAGGGGGTGGGTGTGGCCGCCCCCGAGGCAGGGTTCCAGGCAGGGCGGCTCTGCCTCCGGTTTTGACACTGACACCAGCGCCTAGGGTGATGCAGGGTGGTCCTGGCAGGAGAGAACTGCTCTGAGGGCAGAGGTCAAGGTGAGCAGCCTGGCGCCTGGCAGCATTGGGGGGGGGGGGGGGCGGGCGGGTTCCTTCTCACCAGGCACAAAGGGCCATTTCCTGCAGGGGCTCCTCCAGAAGCCACAACCCAGGAGGGGCTCCCACTGGGAGGAGGGTAGGGCTGAGGGACAAGTCCCTACCAGGTAAACGGCCGAAGCCACTGGTCACTCCTGGAGGTCTCCTACCCGCCAGGGACCCCGGCAGGGGGGATGCGGACCACCTTTTATTGGGTGCTTTTCACACATCGCTGACCCTCCAGAGAAGCTCTGCCGTGGGTATGGACGCCCCCCTTTTACAAACGGAGAGCTGACGCTCAGGGGAAGTGACCATTCTAGCACAGCTGGGAGTCCAGGTCAGTCCCTCCTCTGCCCTCCCTGACGGTGGGACCGCAGACTGTGGGAGCCAGACTGGAAGGCCGAGGCCGGGGAGGGGCCCTCACACGCAGCAGGGGTAGGAGTGGGGCTGTGGCTGAGTTGCCCGGCAGACTGTGGCCAGGAGCCCCCGGGGCAGTTCCCCATGCCCAGGGCTCTGAGCTGCAGCGGGACTGGCTAAGCCTAAGGTGGGGCAGAAGCACCAGCCCTTTGCCCCAGGGACCACAGGGAGGGCTGGAGGACAAGGGGCAGGAGAAGGAGGCACAGCTGATTGGCACCTTCTCCCCGCCCCCAATCTCTTGCTGGTCCAGGTGACCTTTGCCCCAGATCCCAGTGTCTAGGTCCGCCCAGCCGGGAGGTGTGGAGAACAAAGGCAGCTGGGATTGGTCAGAGCCCAGCAGGGGTGTGTCCCAGGCACCCACAGCCCAGGCGTGAGCGCGGGGCAGGTGGACTCCCGGGATAGATCAGCAACGGCCTGGCAGCTGCAGGCCTGTCCCACCGGACCCTGCCCTCCAGACATGGCCCCCGGGCCCCTCGATCCCTAGCCCTGTGACCCTCCAGGGGTACAGGCAACCTGAGCGCCACCACCCCAGGGTCTGTGCCATGCCCCTGACCCGGGCACAGCCGGCTGCTGGCACAGAGGACACGGGAGCGGTGGCCCCGGCAGTGGACCTGGTGCTGGGTGCCTCGGCCTGTTGCCTGGCCTGCGTCTTCACCAACCCCCTGGAGGTGGTGAAGACTCGGCTGCAGCTGCAGGGAGAGCTGCAGGCCCCGGGCACCTACCCTCAGCACTACCGGGGCTTTGTGGCCTCCATAGCCGCCGTGGCCAGAGCAGATGGGCTGAGTGGCCTGCAGAAGGGGCTGGCCGCCAGCCTGCTCTACCAGGGCCTCATGAACAGCGTCCGCTTCTATTGCTACAGCCTGGCCTGCCAGGCCGGCCTCACCCAGCAGCCAGGTGGCACCGTGGTCGCAGGTGCGGTGGCTGGGGCACTGGGAGCCTTCGTGGGGAGCCCTGCTTACCTGGTGAGTGCCTCGTCTCCATCCTCCACCATCCCGTGACCCAACTCCCGCCAGGGCTCCGAAGCTTCCAGGGCTGGCCTCTGTGGCCAGGGCAGGGGGAGGAGCGGCGGGGGGGGGCACAGGGGAGGGTAGACAGTGAAGGGGGTGGGGGCAGGCTAGGTGGGGCTGCCCCCTGGAACATCCCAGGACTGAAATCTGCCCCAGGACCTTGCCCCATCCTCTGTCCCCTGGAGCCCCCATCCTGCAGGTCCTGAGCCAGGGCCGGGCAGAGGGTAGCAGGTGTGCTGGAGGTGTGCACTTGTGTGGCTTGTACAAGTCAAGAGTAAAGCTTCCAGCCCAGCCAGTGTGGCTCAGTGGTTGAGCATCCATCCCTGAACCAAGAGGTCCTTGGTTCAATTCCCAGTCAGGGCACATGCCCAGGTTGCAGGTCGATCCCCATTGGGGGACATGCGGGAGGCAGCCTTTCGATGTTTCTCTCTCATCTCTCTATCCTTCTCCCTCCCTCTCTCTCTCTTAAAAAAAGTCAATAAAAACATATTAAGAAATAAAAAAGAATAAAGCTCCCCTGCCTGTCTGGTGTAGCTCAGTGGTTGAGCATCAACCAGGAACTAAGAGGTCACCTGTTCTATTCCTGGACAGGGCACAGGCTCAGGTTGTGGGCTCCATCCCCAGTCAGGGGCGGAAAGGGAGCAGCTGATCAGTGATGTTTCTCTCTCATCCATGTTTCTATCTCTCTATCCCTCTCCCTTTCTCTCTCTCTAAAAATCAATAAAAAACAGTTAAAATAAATAAAAAATGAATAAGTACTCTCTCTATAAAAAAGAATGACACTTCCTGGAGCCAGGCTGGCACTAGGCTGGGTGCGGTACCCCTGCCCTCTCCCCCGGCCCTCAGAACAGCTTTTCGAAGGTAAGCAGACACAGGAGGTGTGTGCAGACCGGCCAACTCTGGAGACTCGCCCCAACCCTGTCTCACACGCCCCCTAAGCTGCAGGTGTGGGCTCCTGGAGGTCCAGGTGCCCGGTGGGACAGCTCCCTGGAACATCGCTGCCCGGGCCTGCACTCTGCCCCAGGCGACAAGGAAAGGGTGCCCTCCACCCACACAGCTCAGCCAGACTCCCCAGGCTGGGCCCTAAGCCCTCCATCACCTCTGCTCTCACAGGTCAAAACGCAGCTGCAGGCCCAGACGGTGGCCGAGATGGCTGTGGGGCACCAGCACCACCACCAGGTGGGACTGTCACTCCCCAGAGCTCCCTGGGCTGGGTGGGCTCCTGGGCGGGCAAGGGGCTGCCCAGTGACCCTGTGCCCTCTCCCCACAGAGCGTCCTGGGCGCCATGGAGACCATCTGGCGGCAGCAGGGCCTGGCAGGTCTGTGGCGGGGTGTGGGCGGGGCTGTGCCCCGAGTCATGGTTGGCTCAGCTGCCCAGCTGGCCACCTTCGCCTCTGCCAAGGCCTGGGTGCAGGAGCGACAGGTGAGGGGCCAGGGACACACACACAGGAGTGAGGAGGGCCACCTGTCTCCTTTCTCCCTCTCTCCTGGGCCTGGGTCACACCTCAACATCTCCAGCTGGACTCACACAGGGAACCCCAGGGGGCGGTGACAGACAAGGCCCCATAGGACCCCTGAGCCCAGCAGGAATGGGGGGCCAGCAGTGAACCCTGAAGGTGTGAAGAACCTTGTGGGGGAGATGTGGGTGGGGGGTGGCTGGAGGGGCCCTGTCTTCTCCCTTCTCCCAGGTGGAGGGAGGCTGGTGGGAGCAGCGGCAGGTGTCAGCGGCCTGTGCCATCCCCACAGTGGCTCCCGGAGGACAGCTGGCTGGTGGCCCTGGCCGGAGGCATGATCAGCAGTGTAGCGGTGGTGGTGGTCATGACCCCCTTCGACGTGGTCAGCACTCGGCTGTACAATCAGCCCGTGGATGGAGCTGGCAGGGTGAGCAGGGGACCAGGTGGCGAGGATGTGGGAGCTGGAGAGCGCTCGTCCCAACACACACACACACACACACACACACACACACACACACAGCCGAGACACACAGGCATGTGACATACATGCAAATGCATTCATTCGGCTTGTGTGCAGAGCACCTATGACCCAGGCACATGCTAAGCAGTCTCACATCTGGAATTTATTCCATCCTCACACCCACCTTCATTTTCCTGATGAGGAAACTGAGGCTCAGAGATATCACGTGACTTGCCTGAGGTCACCCAGCTGTTATGTGTGGAGGACCCTGCACTGGAATCCAGGCCTGACCCCACGGCCTCACAGAGAGGTGCCCGCCATCGTGTATGCTGGTGCAGCTGTGCCCAACACGCAGGTGCCCTCCACAGGCTGAGTTAGGGATGAAACCCACCTGTGTGCCACTAGCCAAACTGAGCCCCTGGCTGGGGCTGGGGCTGCCTGAAGGAAGAGACTCCTTTTAAAATGTTGCCACGTAAAGGTCCTTCCTTCTGTAATTTCCCTAGCTTGGGGGGGGGGTGCCTTTTCTGAGGTGCCACAGAAGCCCTTACACACAGACATACTCCGGTGTGCCAGCCAGGGCCCCATGGCCCCTGTAGTGACACCCACCCTGTGTCTGTTCCCAGGGCCGGCTGTACCGGGGCCTGGCTGACTGCCTGGTGAAGATCTGGCGGCAGGAGGGACCCCCGGCGCTCTATAAGGGTCTGGGCCCCGCCTACCTGCGCCTGGGCCCCCACACCATCCTCAGCATGCTCTTCTGGGATGAGCTCCGGAAACTGGCCCGATAGGGCGGGGCCAGGGCATCTAGGGCGTCCCTCACCCCACAGCCTGACACAGCCCGTCACCCCGCTCCAGCTGGGAATGGCCATCTCTCACCAGCCACAGGCCCAGGCTCTGCCCCGGGTCTGGGGAGAGTGTGGACAGCTGGTCAACCCACCAGCCCCGTGACCCACCAGCCTGCTGGGAATCACCACCTCTGTTCTCTGGAAAGTCCTCTTCCCTTCCTTCTCTGCTTGGGGTTGCCTTGTCCCAGGACCGTACTCATCGTTATAATGACGGCCCCGAGCCCAGCCGTGAGCTGGGTCGCTTACCTGCATCAGCTGCTTCAACCTGAAACAACAGTGGGAGGTGACAAACCCTCTCACCAAGGAGCCAGCCGAGGCTCAGGAGGGTGAAGAGCTTTGATCAAAGCCACACAGCGTTGAGATGGGAGAGCCAGGACTGGAGCAACCCTGCCCAGCCCAGAACTGTGCCCTTGGCAAGGACCAGGACGAGGGGCGGAGTGTCCCCAAGGGATCACTGCACACAGGAGACCCTGGGTGCCCCGGAGGCGTGTCCTCTCCCGTGGCGGTCCGCCAGGGCTGCCGGAACAAAGTGCCTCAGACCAGGCGACTATAACCATCGACGGTGATTTCTTCCAGCTCTGGAAGCCAGAAGTCCAAGATCAAGGGGTCAGCAGGGTTGGTTTCTTCTCAGGCCTCGCTCCTTGGCTTGAGATGGCTGACTTCTCTGTGTCCTTCCTTCTGTGCGTGTCTGTGCCCCAATCTCATAAGGACCAGTCATTTGGGACTAGGGCCACCCTAGTGACTGCATGTTAACTTAATCACCTCTGTAAAGACCCTTCTCCAACTACAGCCACCCTCTGAGGTCCTGGGGTTACGACTTCGTTATAATGAATTGGGGTGCGGGGGGGACACAATTCAGCCTGTCACGTCAACGATGGCTCTACTGAGGCCCTCCCGTGCCCAGCACTGCGGGCATTTGCACAGATCCGCATGGCGACCCTGGAAAGGAGCCCTCGGGAAGCCTGTGGTTCAGATGAGGAGACTGCGGCCAGGCTGGGGGAGTGGCTGGCCCAAGTGGAGTAGCAGAGCCAGGCATCCTCCTCCGGCGCTCCCCCAAGCTGCAGCCACACTCCCCGCGTGGGTGTCCCTCAGGCCGCGCTGACCTCTGTGCCACGGAGGCGGACGCCCAGGCCCCTGAAAGGGGAGGTCTGGCCCGGGCCCAGCAGCCTGAACTGCCTTCCCTGCCAACACCCGCGTCTTGGAAAAGCTGCTCCCGGGGGCACGCCTACCAACACTCCAAACCAATAAAGTTTTCTATTTTCTTTACTTCAATGAGTCTCCTCTGCCGGCAGCCTCAGTCTCCCCCGCCCCTGAGCCCCCCACCCCTTTGGCCCTCTACCTTAGTCTCCCCCTCCCCTGAACCCCTTTCCTTGGCTACTTCAGTCTGGGGAAGGAGGGTCCAAAAGCTTCGGGCGGAACAGCCGCACCCCATCTGGCCCCGGGAAAGCCTGCCACCTAGTGGACACAGAGGGGATAGTCAAGGCGCTGCCAGTGGCTGAGGTGGTGGGGCCCAGAGCTAGATCCCAACCTCAGGCCTGGGGCGGATGTACGCCCCCTCCAGACTTGGGGCTGAGAGTAGAGCCTGACCTCGGGAATGTAGGGGAGTAGATGCCGCCCTCCAGATCCTGGGCTGAGGGGACAGAGCCCAGACCGAAGGCTGGGACAACGGATGGCAGGACAGAGGCCTGGGCTTCAGGAAGCCACTGTGAGGCGAGCCCTAGGGAGGGTCAGAAAAGCGGGCACCAGGCTTGAGCAGGGACAGAGACCAAGCCCTGAGATGCCCCTTCACCTGGTGCTGCCGGATGGGGAACACCTGGGCCGCAGTTGGTCCCATCGCCCCTGAACCCTCCCGCTCCCCTCCCTGCCCTCCCGCCCTGGGCCTTTGACCCCTCCCACCTCCCTCGCCTGCACCGGCACCTTTGCCCTGTGACGTCAGCTCTCCGGAGCAGTCCAGGCCAAGGCTGGGCTGGATCTGGCTGCCATGTTCTCCCTGCTGTCCCTCCCCTCCTGGCTCCCGGGCCTCTCCTCCCTCGAGTGGGGCTCCGGCCTCCTCCTCGACTCTGTTCTGACAGGTGAGCGCCTCCTCCCGCCCCCTCCAGGGCCTGCTCCGGTGGTGCAGGGTGCACCCCACCCATAGGTCTCCCAGCCCTAGGCTGCCCCTCCTCTAACCCTACGAGCACGCCCACTCTCCCTCCCTCCCCTCAGGCCTCATCGGGGCCTGCGGAGTCTCCGTCCCGAACAGCCTCCTGAAGGTTTACTTCTTCGTGGGCTGTGCCAAGTGAGTGTCCACCTTCCCGGCCCACTCCCAGCCCCTTTCAGGCCCCTGACCCCCAGCTGTGACTCTGGTCTCTGAGGGAGGACTGGGGGCAAGAGACCACCCGTCCGGTCCAGCCAGGGAGTGTGGCCGGGGACCCGGGAGCCCCTCCAGGGCCCAGGCTGCTGGTTCTGCCACTCTGCCGACACCCCCTCTGCCCCCACAGCAACCCGGAATGGCGGCTGGAAAAGGAGCGGCTGCAGGCCCGGTGGGCCTTGCTGGAGTCCGCATACCTGCCCGGCCTGGCCCTGATCCTGACCCTCGTGGGGCCCCGGGTGGCCTCCCTGGTGGTGCTGGAGTTCTCCCTCAGGGCTGTCTCCACGCTGCTGTCCCTGGGCAAGGTGAGGCCCGGGAGGTGGTGGGGGCGCACTGCTGGCCCCGCAGGCCAGATCGTTGGAGTGCATCATCCCATGGTCCTCACAAGCACGGGGGAAAGTCTGTGTGAGCCCCATTCACAGATAGGGAAACTGAGGCTCAGAGAGGGTGACCCACAGGGAGTGGAGTCAGGCTTTGAACCCAGGCCTCCAAGGCTCTGAGCCATCACCGGTGCTTCCGCAAGCACATGGGTGCCAGTAACAACCAGGATGGAAATTAAGCGGGAAGAAATGACCCCATTAGGGCTTGACGGGAGGCAGGCTTCCCTCTTGGGGAATGATCCGAGGGGTTCCTTTGGGCCCAGCCTCCTGTAGACTGAAGCGTTTGTACCCTGCCAGCCCTCGGTGCCCCGGTGGTGAGGGGACCACCATCGCGGCCCCTCTTCTGCCACCTCCCCCCCAGGGCTCCGGGAGCGCCGAGAGGCTGCAGCTGTACCTGCTGGGCCAGTACTCGCTGGGCTGTGGGCTGAGCTGCGGCCTGAGCTTCCTGCAGGAGGGCGCCTCTCACCGCACGCTCAACCTGCTGCTGGGCCTCGGGCTGGCCGCGCTGCTGAGCTCGCTGGCCCAGCGCCTCCTCCGCCACGTCTGCCGCCTCTATGAGCTGCACAGCAGCCAGCACTACTGTGGGGTCTGCCTGGGTCTGCTGGCCGGGGCGCATGACCTGCCCCGCCTGCTGGGCCGCGCCCTGGTCGTGGCTTTTGCTGTGGGCGACCTGGCGGCCGTGGCCCTCATCAACCGGGACTTCATGACCACCTCGGAGGCTGTGCGCTTCTGGACGCCGCTCACCATCTGCTACACCCTGCTGGTCATCTACATGCAAGGTGAGGGCCGCAGGGGGGCCGGGCACCCGCTGGGCATTTGCTGTCTGGCGGCCCAGCACTGTTCTAGATCCCGGGAGGCTGACAAGCCCCCACCCCTGCCACCCCAGGTTGCCTAGCCTGTGGCAGAGGCCACGTGGTGGTGGGGCAACTCAGAGAGGGGTGCAGCGTGCCCTGAGGAGATGGTGCTGGAATTGGACCTTGAAGGGTAAGCAGGAGCCCCTGAGAGAGGTGAGGGGGACATGACCTTGTACGCCACGGCTCAGAGGTGAGAGAGCACGGCAGCCTCAAACAACTGGAAGAAGCTGAGTGTAGCTGTCACCCCAAGAGGGGCTGAAGCTGACGCGGTTCACTGGGGCCTGATGGAGAGTCCTCGTGGGCAGGGCTGCGGGGGGCGCGGTGTGTGGTTCTGATCAGATCTGGGCTCTAGGAAGAGGCTCCTGGCTGCAGAGTGGGGATGGGCCGGACAGAGTGAGGGTGGCCAGAAAAGGAAGGGCAGTCAGGCCGAGAGCAGCAGGTGCAAAGGCACTGGGGTGGGAGTGAGCTTGGGGTGCTCGCGGAACAGCAAAGAAACCCGAGTGGCTGTGGGTTTGAGTAAAGGGGAGCGAGTCAGGGATGAGATGAGTTGGGCGTGGGCACCGGACATCAGCAGGGCCTCACAGACAAGGTGAGGCGTGTGCAGCTCATTCCGAATGCGGTGGGAAGTGCTGGCGGGTGACACGCACAGGAATGACGTCCTCTCACTGGTGCGTTTGGAAGGTCATGAGCTGTTGAGTAGACACTTGAATTGTAGGGTCAAGAACAGAAGCCAGGAGCCCAGTGAGGAGGCTGCTTGGAGAGATGAAGGTGGCCGGGACTGGGGTGGGCAGTGCAGTGGCGAGGCGACTTGGGTGGGGAGCTGCTTGGCAGAGTGGACAGGCTTACTGAGGGGTGAGACGTAGCCGTGCAGGAGAGGAGTCGGGCTGCAGGCTGGCGTGCTCTGTCCGGAGCGCAGGAGGGGCACACCAGCAGGAGGCGCAGGTGAGCAGGGAGGCCTGGGAGGCAGAGGGCCTGGTGCCTTGTGGGGCTCCAAGAGTGAAGGTGGGGCCAGAAGCAAGGGAGAGGGGCTGCAGGGAGGCCCAGGCCTGATCCAGCTGGACCTCAGTTTGGGGTGCCGGTTGCGGCAGGTGGGCGGTGACAGGCGGTGTGCCCCACAGAGGAGCAGCGGCAGCACCCTGGCCTGCAGAGCCAGGTCCAGACGGTGCTGGTGCGCATGGGCGGCCTCTTCGTGCTGCTGCTGACCGTGGGCCGCTGGCTGGACCTGCTGGGCGTCCTCATCTCCCTGCTGGGCGAGCTCTGGTGCCTGGTGGGCGTCCGCACCCTGCTTGACCTCTGCCAGAAACAGGTGGGCACCCCACCCCGCGCGTCCCCTACACACTGACGCCTGCTCCCGACAGCCGGGGAGCCTCCACGGGCCCGAGTGTAAGAAGAGCCGGGCCCTCGCTGGTTTGCTCAGTGCTTAGCGTGTCGGCCCGTGGACTGAAGGGTC
Organism: Myotis nattereri; assembly: GCF_964212035.1. Taxonomy (NCBI): domain Eukaryota; kingdom Metazoa; phylum Chordata; class Mammalia; order Chiroptera; family Vespertilionidae; genus Myotis; species Myotis nattereri. Next base: position 207,715,290 of record NC_138077.1, on the reverse strand, counting down.
TTGGGTTCGATTCCAGTCAGGGGCACGAACCTGGGTTGCAGGCTTGATCCCCTGTCCCGGTCGAGGCACGTGCGGGAGGCAACCAATCGATGTGTCTCTCTCACATGGATGTTTCTCTCTGTCTGTCTCCCCCCCACTCCCTTCTACTCTCTCTAAAAATCAATGGAAAAAATATCCTCGGGTGAGCTGGGGAAACCTCTCTTGGGGTGGGGGCAGGAGCTCGGGTCCCCTCTCTCACCTGGCGTTAACCTTTGACCTGTGCCCCAGAGGCCCTGAATAGGAGGAAGGCCTTGAATAAATAGAGGCCTGAAGCCCCCCCAGGGGACGGGCATTGGTGGGGTACCCTCCATCCTTTCCTCCCCGCCTTCCCTCAGGATTTTCCACCCCAGAGGCCTACCGTGTCAGCTCCAAGCCAGCCCCAGCCCTCGGCACGTGCCCAGACCCAGGGGACGGCCCCTTCTTGACCTGCCCCCCAGAACAGACTCCCGGACCCACCCAGGCTCACCTGGAGGCCTGACACCAGCACGGTGCCCGGAGGCAGAGGGCAGGGTTGGCCCCACCTGGAACTCGCACTGGAGCCCCTGAGAGGGAGGGGAGGATTTGGGGTTAGGAGGGGGCACCTGGGGCCACTGGGTTCATCCTTTACTGGGGTGGACAGGGGCACACAGCCCTGAGACCTGCCCCAGGGCCTCCCCCTACGCCTTCCGTCCTCTCCTCAGACAATAAAGGTGTTTTTCTCACCCTGTGGCTGGAATCATGAGCATGCAGAGGGGCAAGGCTTTTCCCACCACACAGCTTCCTGGCCAGGCGGGCTCCTGGGATATGTGTCAGGAGTCGGCTACTGAGGTGGCTGAGGAGGCGGTCGGGTGCGGCGGATGGACACATGCACGAGCACCCACTTGCATCTGGGGGGGACGGTGCTGTCCTGTCCCATCCGAGGCTGAGGCACAGCTGAAGGGAACGGAATGCTGGAAGGGCCTCTCGGGCCCCACCACACCCTGGCCTGTCTAAGCCCATGAGGATGCTTCCTGTCTCAGCTCCGTTCAGCCTCGTGTCCCTGCTTTTCCAGCGAGTACAGAAGGCTGAATACCGACCCCTCTGCTGGCCTGCTGTGCACCCTTGGGTAGGCTGCTGTCCCCCTCTGAGCCTATCAGAACAGCTACCATGGGTTGTGTACCTTTTTAATCATCTCATTTCATTCTGACATCAGCCCCAAGTTATCCCTTTTTACAGATTCAGAAACTGAGGCTCAGAGAGGTTAAATAACTTTCTCAAGGGCACACAGCTCGTTAGTGGCGAAGTCTGGGTTTGAATCCAGGTGGCCTACCCCCAGAGCTCAAGTGCTTTGCATGCTTCCTGCTACCCTCTTCTTGGTGAAGAATTGGAGCCAGAAAAACTAACAGGTAGGCATGAAAAATATGGCAGGTCCATTCTTGGCAGGTTCTGGAATGTGGCTCTGGCCACCTTTTGCCCGGGGTAGCCTGAGGCTCCATCACAGTCATGTTCTCCTGGCCCAGACTCCCAGCCCCACAGGGCAGCTTGGCTCCCTGGGGACTGAGCTGGGGCTCTTTTCCAGCAGGGGCCCCATGGGGCAAAGGAGACGGCCAGCCAGGGCTTCCAAGGGGTCGTGAGGCAGCTCTGGGGATTGAAGGCTGGAGAAGGTTCTTGGAGGGTGCCTGGCTCCGACAGGTCTGGCTTCTCAGCAAAGGCCGCCACGGTCACCCAAAGGCTGCACTGGAGCAGACAGTCCGGCCTAGGATTTTCCACCCTCCACCTTGGGGCACCCCTGGGATACAGGGCAGGCTGGCCCAGGCTGAATGCTGCCTCTGCCAGGAGTGGCCACCCAACTCACAGCTGGAGCCCCACCTCTGACCCCTTGCTTTGTCCTGCCCCCAGAAGGGGCCTCTCGGCCCCAGAGTAGCTGAGGTGGGGACAAGGCTATGGGCCCCTCCACCGCCAATATAGGACCCAGCCCCCTTCTGCCTGGGAGTGCGCTCAGCTCCCTCTGGGCAGGAAACTTGCCCCCGTCTAGGAGGAAATGGCTCAGTTAGGTGGGCACAGGGCCAGCTCCTTGCTGGACCCAGACTGGGCACCAGGTTCCAACTGTTCTGATGTTTTTGCTGGAAGGTTCCCTGACCTTCTGGCCCCGTATAGCCTAGCACCCAGTGGGGACGGGCTGGGAGGGACTGGACTCGAGGTCCTTTCCTTTTTATGGGCACAGGGACCATTTTCCAAACAAAACCTGGGCCAGTGGGCTGGAATGGGATTCTTTTCTTATCTACTCAATTATTTTTGTGAAAAGTCCAACAAGGGTATAAACATTAGATCACTCAAGAGAGGCATTTAGCAAATCTACATTCCAAACAAAGAGAAATAGGGCTGAGGTCCAGAGGGCAGTGGAGATGCAAAGGGGTGGCCTGGAGCAGGGGCATGACTCTGGGACTTGATCCCGCAGAGCCCACGAGAGCCCACGCCTGGGCCCTGACCAGCGTCCTAAGGAGGTGGGAGACCAGAGTGTCGACTCCCTGCTACCTGGGCATGATGGCAACCTCTGGGGCAGCTGGGATTGGGGCAAGCCAGCCACTTCCCTCCTGAGCCCCTTCACACACACACACATACACACACACACACACACACACACACACACACTTCTGGCTTTTCTGAGCTATAGCATTGTCCCTCAGGGTGTCCCGCATTCCTTTCTCTATTTATTCATTCACAAATAATTACTGAACATCTGGTAAGGGGATAGAGTGATGGGGCTACAGGGCTAGGGAGGGTATTTTGTTATTTACAGCTGCATAACAAATGACCTCAAAACCAAGCAGCTTAAAATAACAGACATTTATTGTCTCACTTTTTGTGTGTGTTGGGCATCTGGGTGCAGCTTGACTGGGTCCTCTGGCTTAGGGTCTCTCACAGGCCACGGTCAAGATGTTGGCAGAGGCTGTGATGTCATCCTAAGGCTCGATTGGGGAAGGATCCAATCCCAACCTCACTCCCATGGTTGTTGACAGGATTCACTTTCTCCTGGGCTACTGGGCCTCGGGCCGGTTTCCCCTGTGGCTGTTGGGCAGGGCGCTCCCTCCATTCTTCCCACATGAGCCTCTCTATAGGGCAGCTCACAACCTGATGGCTGGCTTCCCTCCAGCAACCAAGCAAGTGAGGGAGAGAGAGGAGAACAGCAGGACAAAAGTCACCATCTTTTTGCAACCTCCCACTGTTTTTGCTGTGTTCTGTTGGTTAGAAGCAAGTCATCCTTGAGAGGAGGGGGTTATACAAGGGTTTGGCAGAAAGTGGGGATCCCCGGGAGCCACCCTAGAAGCTGCCTTCTACAGAGGGCTTCACTGATGGGAAGATGACTTCCCTGGATGACTTCACTGATGGGAAGATGACTTCCCTGGATGGACCGAGGGAGTCAGCCACGGAAAGGCTATCGCTGAGGCTCTCACCGTGGCCCAGTTAGATCCCCCTGGGTTTCTGAACTTTTCTTATAAACTTGACCTGTTCAGTGAGGGGGTTTGGAGGTGGACCACCTGGGCTTGAATGAAGCTTACTAATGGACGTGACCTTGAGCAAGTTGCTCTCTGATGGAGGTAGGGCACTTAACCCAGAGCCTGTCCGTGGCCTCTAGTGCCCCTCACCCCAGAAGGAACTGGAACTCCGCCTCAACCACACTTTTCTGATGTGAGTAAGGAGACAGGGAAGGAGGCACTGGCTCAGGCAGGTGATGGAGCAGGAAAGGATGTGGGGGGTGGGGGTGGTATGTCCCCACCCAGGCAGAGAAAGATGAGCATATTTGCATTTCACTTGCAGAGAGCTGTCAATAGGCAACCCTCCTTGAGGAGCTACAACCCCATGCTGCGCATTTTTCTTGCATTATCTCCCCGCCCCACACCCCCCAGCCTTCAGAACAACCTTGTCAGGAGTTGATTACTGTTTTCTCCCCAGGAGAAAGCTCAAGTTCAGAGAGATGAAGTGATTTGCTCAAGGTCACAGTGCTAATAAGTGAGGGAGCCAAGATCCAAATTCAAGTGGGTCTGACCCCAAAGCCCAGCTCACTACATTTTACAGACTTCTCACGTGATCTGCATATCAGCTGCTTAAGACCTACTTGTGCATTTTGTAGGAATTACTGAGCCCCTCCCATATGCCAAGCACTGAGCTGGGAGCTGGAGAGTCATCAGACACAGCCCTGTCCCCCTTCTGTGGGGAAAGCATGTTAGTACAACCCCGCAGCCTGGGGACATAGCCATGGGATGGAGACGACTCCTAAGCCTACCTGGAGGAATCAGGGCAGGCTTCTCAGAGGCGGTGATAAAGGTGCAGAGTTTGCCAGGAGAAGGTGATCCAGACCCATAGAGTCTCACCCGTCTTCATCACGATTCCACTGTACGCAAAAGAAACACGCTTTTAACTGGTTGGGGAGACGCGGGGGGGCGTGTGTTTGCTAACTTGTGGGTAACCCCCACCTGACCTGGATGTATGCTTCCTGCAGCTGCACACCTGGGCACGCCAGGCTGGGCTTGACGTCTGCTCTGACCTGGCCCCAGCAGAGCCTGTCAAGGGGAAGGGCTGCTGAACAGATGCTTCCCTTCCTCCGCCTCTGGGCCCCGAGGACTTAAGCGCAGGAACCCTGTCCCTGTGCTGGGATCTAGCTGCAGAGCCTGTGGACCACGTGGGCGGAGAGCTCCGGAACCAGGCGAGGGTGAGGGGAGAAAGCCAGTGCTACATTCATGGAGTGGGACTCCCACCATGCGTGAGGCCTCTGTGCCCGGCGGTTCTGCTAAGGGAAACATTCATGTTCCCGCTGCAGGGCGTCCGGCCCAGCTCCCGTATGTGACAGGTGAGGAGAGGGAGCCTTGCAGTGGGAAGGACTTGGTCAAGGCCACAGCCAGCACCAGAGCTGGGAGCTAAGCCTAAATCTGACCTCAAAGCCCATGTTTTCCCTTTTGCCTCCCCTTCCCTGACCTTCTCATGACCCCTCCTCATCTCCGTTTAAATGTCAGCCTCGTCCTCCCCCCCCCCAGAGGCCTCCCCTACCCTCACCTGCACCTTGTTCATCCCCTCAGAGCACATGTCACCACTGGTAATTACATTAATTGGTATTATGTGTTGGTCGCCCCCACCTCTCTGTAAGCTCCATGGGGACAAGGATGGATTGTGTCTGACCTGATTCCCTCGACCTCCTAGTCGGTGCCCATCAACGCTTGTTGGATCAAAGCCCTCCTCCTGCTGGCGGCAGCAGGTGCCGTGCTGCCCGCAGACTGGACAGCAGCCAGTGCCCCCCCTGCTTTGGGTCTTGCCCCCACACCTCTCTCCTACCCTTCCCTGCCACCCAGCGTCTCAGCTGCCTGAGCCCTAATAGAAGATGGAGCCCCTTCATGAATTGCTTGGAAGAAAGCTGGTCCGAGGCTGGCAGGCAAGGAGGAGGGGAGCGGGGCCTCTGAGCCGGCGGACAAAGGGCGTGTGTTCTCACTCAGCGCACTTCCTGGGTTTCCATTGCAGGAAGCTTGGCACCTGCCGAGGTGACACTGACACCTGGGGTGGGGCGGGGGACCCTGGGCCAGGACGCTCCTCCACCTGGGAGCAGCGGCAGAGGTGAGACAGGTGGCCAGGGGTGCTGGGCGGCAGGTAAGTGGTGGCAGCTGGACCCCCACTTTCCCCTCTGACCTTCCCTCATCCTGAGCCAGTCTCAGCCCAGAGCACATGTGAGGGCGCCTGGGTCCCAGAGTCTGCGTGACCTTGGACAAGGCCCCAAATCAACCCTTTGCTGCCTTGTGGTCCCCCCATGGGGTGCAGTGAGGTGGCTTGGGGGGTATCATGGAGATGAAGGAGGGCAGCTGCATTTTCTCTTTTAAAAGCTTTTGGACCCTAACCGGTTTGGCTCAGTGGATAGAGCGTCAGCCTGCGGACTGAAAGGTCTCAGGTTCGATTCTGGTCAAGGGCATGTACCTTGGTTTCAGGCATATCCCCAGTAGGAGGTGTGCAGGAGGCAGCTGATCGATGTTTCTAACTCTCTATCCCTCTCCCTTCCTCTCTGTAAAAAATCAATAAAGTATATTTTTAAAATAAATAAATAAAAGCTTTTGGGCCCCAGAGCACTTGAAAAGGGGGTTCTACAGCCAAAAGTGTCTGAACACCCCTGGGTCTCACCTTCCTCCCACAGTCATTCCCATCTCCGGTGCCCCAGAGGGAAGCTGTTTTCTTGTTTGTTTGGTTAATTCTCACGGGAGGATATTTTTCCTTTGATTTTTAGATTGGGAGGGAGGGGGAGAGACAGAGAGAGAAGCATCCATGTGAGAGAGATACATCGATTGGTTGCCTCCCACATGCTCCCTGATTAGGGCCAGGGACTGGGCCTGCAATCCAGGTATGTGCCCTTGACTGGACCCAAAACCACGAGCCTTCGGTGTGCGGGCCGGCACTCGAGAGTCCTGAAGACTCTAACCATTGGAAACACCAGCCAGGCCAGGGGATCTTACTCCAAAGCGGGAAGCATTGCTGCTCAGCCAGGAAGGAGCAGGCCAGAGGCTCAGGCTCCTGAGGTCTGACCCTCCCTCCCTGGTCGCCTCTCCAAGCCTCCGCTCCCCAGTCTGAAGGGTGGCAGCCACACAGCCCTGGCACCCGCAGAGCAGTGCACCCCGGGGCGACTGGTCTGGGTTGGAATCCAGCTCTGCCACTTGCCCCTTGTGTAGCCTGGAGCCTCTCTGAGCCTCAGTTTCCTCGTCTGTGAAGCATGAATAAAGCAGTCTGACCTCACAGAGATTTCCTGGGGATCAAACGGCAAGGAGGCCTGGAGGCCAGGCACCGGCTGATGGGAGCCCCACAAACGGCAGCGGCTGTGTCTGCTTTGGGATCGCAGCGTGGCCCTGTTACCGGAAGCCCAGTGTTTTCTCCTTGTCAGCCTGCCTGCCCGCACTGGCCCAGACACACACGTGAGCAGGAGTTTGCATAGAAAGAAAAATAGTTAATACTGAATTGGCCAATGCGGAGACGGGAGCTTATGCTTGAAAAACCTGACTCCTCAATGGTGTGTCGGTTCCAGACCATTGGGGCACCATCACAGCACCCTGTGGGTTGTGGGATGGGGTGTGCTGGGAGCTGGCGGGTGGGGAGTGAGGGCAGGGCAATAAATCATCTCTTCAGGTCTGGAGGACAGTTCTGAGATCGTTCGCTGTGTTTCTCTGTCTCCTGGGAAAGAGGCTAGAGGGGTCGGTCCACCTGAGGGCTCAGGAGCTGAAACGTAACTTAGGTCAAGATGAAACGTAACTTCCGCCTGTGTCCTGGCTGTGTGGCATTAGTCAGTCCTGGCTACTGTCTTCTGCTGCCTGGAGGTGGCGGATGGTGAGGGGTGAGGAAGGGGGGCGAGGTCTCTGAGCTGTGTGTGATTTCTAGGGTTTAAAACGAAGTGTAATCGAAGTCACAGGGACCTTCAGTGTCAGCTGTGAGGATCAAGTGAAAAAGGATGACAAAGAGTGGGTGAGGGATTAGGGCGGTGGTAGTGGGGGTGGAGGAGCATGGGACAGTGTCATGGGCACCCCCTTCCCACCCCCTTGGAGTGTGAGCCCCTCCTGAGCAGCCCAAGAGCCATCCCGGCAGGTGGACTGTAGCTCCCCCCCCCCCCCCATAGGAGAGCCAGCCCTGCCTGGCCTCCCCCCAGATGGCGCTGGGTCCAGTGCTCCTCTGGCCCCAGCCACTGTGGCTTTAATCAAAAGAACAATCTGTTTGCCTCTGAATCAGACCCAGATTCCTTTTCCCAGCAATGCTCCCGAGGCCTCCAGGGACCCGGGCAGCCCATCCCGGCTCCATCTCCGGCCCCAGGGCCCCGGCTCAGCTTCCCCTCCCCAGGCCATTATCTATCTACCCGCTCCAGTTTGGGGGAAGGTGAGCGCGAGGAGGGAGGTGATGCGTTGCCAACTGCGCCCTGCCTACTGGGCCTTCTGGGGGGGCCTGTCCCCAGGACCTTGGGGCCCACCTGCGTAAGGGTCCCGACCGGCAGTGCCCGCTCAGGACACACGTCCAGGCGGCCTGCCTCGGGGGCCCACGCCCCGCATGTGGTGCCCACTCTCTGCGTTCTCCTCGCCGCCACTGGCATCTTCTGTCCTCAGCCTGACCCTGAAAGGCAGCCATACCCCCGTTTTACAGACCGAGACACTGAGGCCCAGGGCCACTGGGGTGAGCGAATGGCCCTGGGACCCCATCACCTGACTCTTGGGAACCTGGGAAATTCCAGGCCACACTGAGGGGTAAGCACCCCCTCCCCCGTGCTGGGCAGGTAGGGTCACCAGCCCAAGGGATGTAGGGAGGGGGAGGGTAGAGACCACTCGGGGTGCACACGGGACGCGGGGGTGGGCAGCGGGGGAGGCCCCCCACTCCAGGCCTGGGCCCGGGGAAGGGAGGAGGGGTCGCGGGAACAAAGAGAAGGGGAGAGGGCGGCCCGGGGCGAGGCCAGCCAGGTGGGGGGGCAGGTAGGGGGCGGCTTCCGCCCTGCGGGAGCCCGGGCCCCCTCCCCCAAGCCTCACCTTTTATGGTAAGGCGGCCGGGCGCGGGGCGGAGGGAGCCAGGGGGCGGGGAGGGCGGAGGGGCGGGCGGCCCGCGCTGCTCCGGGCTCTGCGGCTCCGGCGTCGGATCGGAGCCGGCGGGACGCGGCGGCCCAGGTAAGCTGCGCGGGGTGGGGGTCCCGTCCTGCCGTCCTCCGCCCTGCCGTCCTGCCGCCCTGCCGCCCGGGCCCCGCTACACACAGGTGACAGCGGGCAGCCCCGGGCCGGGCGCACCCCGCCCCCAGCCGGGACCCCAGCCCCCGCTCCTGGGGGCCTGCGAGCGGGGGGGGGGGGGGGCGGGGGTCCTTCCGTCTCGGCCCCTCGGTCACTGTCGCGGGCGGGGGAAGGGCTGGGGTCCCTGCCGGCGCCGGCGCCGGAGGCGGGTGGGCCGCGGAAGCTCCCGCACAAAGGACCGCGTCCCGCACATGGATCGGATTAAAGCCCCGGCGCCCGCGGCGACCCGCTCCCGCCCGGCTGCCTGCGGGAGGGCGTCGGGTTCCGCAGCCGGGGCCTCCGGGCGCCTGGACTCCGCCGGGTCGGAGAGGGAGGGCAGGGCGCAGGGCTGCCCCTCTGTGGGCCTCGGTCCCCGTCCGGGGCTGGGAAGGGGCGAGCCTGCGCGGTCCCCAAGGTGTGTGCCCGTTGGCCTGGGTCCTCCCCCAGCCCAGGCCCGAGGACCCGGGCAGAGGCTGGGCAGCGCCTAGATTCCGGCTCTTCGTCAGCTGGGAAGCGAAGTCCTGGTCCCCCCTCCCCCCCAGGAGCCCAGCCCCCAGGCCCCCCTCCGCTTCCAGGGCTGAGTAACCAGCTGTCCTTGTTGCCCGCAGGACCCAGGATCTTGGGCGCCCTCTCCCTACCCGATCCGCCAGCCACCCTGTAGGACAGACCTCACTGCTCTCACTAGGAAAAAACCCGAGGCCCAGAGAGGTTCAGTGACCTGCTCAGGGTCACCCAGCAGGAAAGAGGTGGGGCCCTTGTGAACCCAGCCTGTGTGTGTGCTCCCCTTTCTTGGGGTGGGAGAGAGGGAGGGGGAACCCCTATGGAAGGCTGCAGTGCCTCCCCCACCTCCAGCTAAGGAAGTTTACTTCTGAACCAAGCACAGAACAAAGCTTAGAGGGGGGTCCAGAGTTTTGGGAGGGGGGCAGCAGTAGGACCCAGGAGGGGGTGCTGCCTGGAGGCCCTCATCCCCTGGAGGCCTTGCCCTGGGCTGCAGCCTCGGCAGGGCTGGGTGGCTGGCTGGCTGGCTGGATCTCAGCCTCCTTCCTTCCTCTTGACAGGAAATGGCTTTCCTTCCCTTTGTTCCCACTTTCTCCGCTTACCCAACTGGATCCTGCCGGGAGGGAGGATGGGGTGGAGGGTCTGGGGTCAGCTGGCCGGGACGCTGCCCACAGGGAGCTGTCTCCCAGGTACCCCCGTCCAGGGGCAGAGGGACTGGAGGAGAGCGAGCCTTCTCCTGGGGCCTGGCTGGCCCTGCTGCCCAGGCTTTGCAATTCCCCAGCTGGGCCCCTTCCCCTGGGGCCTGAAGTCCCTACAGAAACCGCAGTGTGTGTGTGTGTGTGTGTGTGTGTAGGGGGGGAGTGCCCAGCTGTGAACATCTGGCCTCAGCACTGGGACGTGCGCCTGGGATGTTTTCTGAGAAACCAGCAGATCCAACTTCCTGGGGTGGAATGGGGGTCAGAGCAGGGTGGGAAGGAGCCCGAGGGCATCCACAGCGGGCTCTGGGGACGGCCCAGAGTGCCCCGGCCTCGAGATAATTGGCCCGGATTGGGCCATTCTGGGGTGAGAACGGGCCTGAGAATTTGGGGGCCCCCATGACGTCCAGGAAAGAAACGTGTGTGTCGGGGCCAAGGATGCCCCGTGGACTCGCGTCGGATGGTGCTCTCTCTGTTAGAATCCCGAGGCTGCCACGGATGCTTGGAAAAGTCACTTACCCTCGTGGGGCCTCACTGGCCCATCTGTCAAGTGGGGGCAGGACGGGCTGTGTGAGAATTGGGTGAGCTGAGGCACAGAAAGCTCAGCCAGCGGCTGGCACACAGCGGGCACTTTATCCGCCAGTGCCCTTGTTGTTGTTTCTTGGATTTAAATCTCAGATGCCCTCTGAAACTTGTTTATAAAAATAGGTAATGAATTTGTAGGAAGGTGTAAAACCAAAGACGATGACAGCCTATATAAGCATATGTACACTGAGCGGCCAGATTATTATGACCACCCCATCAGTACTTCATTGACACTTCCAAGAATACTGAATATTGAAAACTTCCTAAGCAAATACTCTCAAGGTTTTATTATTATTATTATTATTATTATTTGCATAACTAATTCACTTCATTGTACTGATGGGGTGGTCATAATAATCTGGCCACTCAGTCTACTTCCCAACAGCGCATACAAAGCAGGAAACAAAAGGGAAGTGCTTTAAAGAACCTTTGAAGATTTCTTCATATACTGGTGTCTTTTTTGGAACGGATATTTTATTATCAGACTGATCGATACATTTTAACCAAACACATAAACCAGTTTAAGAGGAATTTCCAAGCATATGGTGTTGTTTTCGTTATTATTCTACGTCAGTCGCCAAGCTTGCCCGCGGTGGCCAGCTGGACTGTGTATGGAGGGAGGCCTCTGAGTGGCCCCGTGGGCTCCCAGGCCACCGTTAGGGTCCCTTGGTGCTCATGCCCTGCCCGCCCAGCCCCACTTCTCCAGGTTTGCTCTCTGGGTCCCTATTTTCTCTCCTCCCCACGAACCTGTGGGCTGGGCTCTGAGGCCTTGTCAGGGTGACCCAGCTGGAGAGAGAGAAAGGGCACGTTCTCCACAGGGTGCCAAGTGCAGCTCCTGAGCTGAGTGTGGTTGGTTTGCCACCCTAGGGCCTCAGCTCAGCCTTGGCCGTGGAGGCTGCTGTCTGCAAAAACCACCCGAGAAATGAAAGGTGGGCTCTCCCCCCAGGTTCATGCTTTGATGCCTGTACCGTGCGCTGGACTCGGCTCCCACAGAAATCCCGGACACGGCTGATGGCACATGCAGTCACTTAGGGAAGGGGGAGACAGGCATGGTGGCGGTGAGCCAGCGTGCCCGGGGATGGGCTGTCCTCGCCCCATGGAAGCAGACAGCTGCCCAGGGAGGAGGTAATGTTAGAGCTGAGCCTCTAAGGAAAACTGAAATTGACCTTGTGGCGGGAAACACTCGCAGGCAGGTGAGGGAGAAAGAGTCGAGGAAGGGTGAGAGGTCCAGGTGGTCAAAAAGAGGTTGAGGCCAGGGGAATTGGGGACTTGATCTTCAAGGTGGTCGGGAGCCGTGGAAGGCTTTTGAGTCGAGGAGAAACAACCTCACACTCTAGAAAGGTTACTCCAGGGAGCGGGTAGGAGGCAGCATTGGAGCCCACCGGGGCACCCGCAGCTTTGGAAATGGGACAGGGTGCTATGATTCCAGCAATAGAATCAGCGTTGATTGAATATGGAGGCTGATGGTGGGGAAGAGGATGCTGGCCTGTGGGTTGGGCCAGAGAGGGCAGCAGAGCCAAGTGGCCAAGAACTTGGGCTCTGGGTTCAAATCCAGGTTCTGCTGCTGCTGCATGTCCCTGAACAAGTGACTTTCTTCACCTCTTGGTGGAAGGTGGGGGTCGCAGCAGTGCCTCTCCCCCAGCAGCGTTGGGGGATTGATGAGTTAATGGGCAGCAAGCGCTTACGGCACAGAGTCGGTCTCGGCCTGATGGTTCTGTCCCCGCTGCCCCGATGCCCTGAGCGGGTCAGGCTGTCTCCCTCCCACCGAGGAGCTGGCCTGACCCTTGGGGACTTCAGCGCTTCCAGGAATCGGACCCGGGTGAGGGAGGGAACTGGGGGTGTGGCCTGGGCTGGGAGGGCAGTCAGCTTGCTGGGTGGGAGCTGGAGGAGCTGCTCCTTCCTCACTTTTCCGGAGGAAAATTAATCACCGGGAGGTGAGCAGGGCAGGGTTGCCCTTTGCCCTCCCAGGTGTGTAGGTTGGGGGAGGGGCAGTCAGGACTATTGGGTCCCACCCTGTAGCCAAGTCACCTGGTGAACACCTGCCCGCCCCCAAGGACATCCCAGCCCCTTCCTTAGCTGGGCTGGGCTCTCTGGTGCGGTGGCCGGTGGGGTGGCCGCGCCATCTTGTAGGAGGAGGAAGGCTCCATGCCCCGGGAGGGGTCTGTGTCCAGGAGGAGTGTACCCTGTGCCCTGAGCCCGCGTTCCACTCCGCCCCCCAGCCCCCCGGAGCGAGGCAATGGCCTCACAGCCTGAGAAGCGGGTCGCCTCGTCCGTCTTTATCACCCTGGCACCCCCGCGTCGGGATGAGGCTGTGGCTGAGGAAGTGAGGCGGGCAGCTTGCGAGGCCCGGCCTGGCCGCCCCTGGGAATCTGCTGTCCCCACGAAGGCACCTGGAGCTGGCTCGGCGGGGAGGCCCAGCCCCTGGACACCGCCTGGCAGGGCTGCAGCCACGGGGCCAGCTGCCCCCTCTCAGCTGCCCAACGGAGGTAAGACAGTGAGGCCTGGGCTGGAGGTGAGGCCTGGGCGGGAGACCTGGTCAGAGGTGCACCGGGGTGGGGGAGAGGGCGGGCTCTGAGATGGATCATTCATTTATTCATTCATCGAACACCTACTATGTGCCAGGCAGACTCTGAAGCCCATCTGCCTGGGTTTGAATCCTGGCCCCTCCGCTTAAAATGGGGATGTGACGGTACCTTCCTCAAAGGTTTGTTGTGAGGATTAGATAAGTTGATTCATATGTTTAGCCCAGCACCTGTCACATAGAAAGTGTCAAATATTAAAAAAGTGTTAGCTGTTGTTACTTTTCTGGGCCAGACACTTGGGGACATGAATAAAGAGACAAAGTTGTCAGGTTGCATGAGACTTTTTCTGTCCTAGTGGGGAAAACAGATAATAAAAACGCAAGTGCTATAAAGGAATAAAACACGGTGAAGAGGTAAGGAAGTGTAACTTTCTATGGGGTGGTCAGAATGGAGTCTCCAAGGAGGTGGTATTTAGCTAAGGCCTGAATGACAGGGTGGAGCTGGGGGGAAGGGGGAGGGGGACAGGAGAGCTTGAAGGACAGTGGGAACAGCAAGTGCAAAGGCCCTGGGGTAGGGATGGGTTTGGCAGGCAGAAGACCTGAAAGGTGGCAATGTTCTCTCTGGGGCTCTGCTGTTCTCTCGCTGCGTGATCTAGACAAGCTGTCTCCTCGCTTGTGTCCTCTGGAAAATGAAAATGTGGTCATGTATGTGACGCGTCCATTGCAGAACGGATACTTGGTAAATGACTGTTTTTTTGCCCAAACCTGAGGTGGCCCTGGTAGCGGCGATGAAGGATGATAAGCCAGGGACCCAAGGCAGGGGGGCGGCTCCTTCGCTGTCAGGGCACCAGCTGGAACAAGATGTCATTTTCATGTTCCAGGGTGGCAGCTGAACCCCTCAGGATCCCCCGGTGCCTAGTCAGGCATCCTGCTAGCCTAGGGCAGCCCTGGGCAGCCATCACCATGGAAACCACGCAGAGACCAATAGGAAATGCCGATTACTGGTACAGGAGGCCAGAAAGGGGCCAGAGAAGGGGCCACACGAGCACACACATGGGAGAACGTGGACATTCATGTAGCATGCGTCTTCATTAGGATGCAACCTCCTGCCTTGATCTTTCCATCCCAACCACACATCCTAACCACACAGCCTTGTTCAGCTGCTTCTCCAAATAGCAGAGCCAGGACCTTGGTGACCCAGATTCACACATCAGGACACGTGATCCAATGGGAAAAAAATATATCCCTTATGGGTAGGAGAGGGAGCTCAGGAAATATCATTTATAGAGCATTGGCCTGCAGACTGAAGGGTCCTGGGTTTGATTCCAGTCAAGGGCACCAACCTCGGTTGCAGGCTCGATCCCCAGCCCTGGTCAGGGCACGTGTGGGAAACAACCGCTCGATGTGTCTCTCTCACATCAGTGTTTCTCTCTGTCTCTTCCCCTCCCTTCCACTCTCTCTAAAAACCAGTGGAAAAATATCCTGGGGTGAGAATTAAGAAAAAGAAAGACAGAAATACCACTTACTAGTAGATGCCAAATTTTCCTGGACATTCCCATGGGTTATGGGAATTGTAGGCAGAAGATCCCGGGAGTGTGACAACAAAACCAGACCTTCCTCAGGAAGCGGGGTGGGGGGGGGTGGGGGGGGTGGCTAGCGGGGAAGGGGATTCCCAGGGACTGCTCAGCCACCTTGTTTGCTGGTTGGGCGACCTTGGGGTTCAGCCTGGCAGACGTGAGGTAAGTTCTAAGTGAGCAGCGTGGTCATGAGTCGGGTCTGACTACCGGACACCAAAGCGGCCCTGGGGCCCTGCCCGCTGCTCTAAGCCACCTCCACCGCAGGCTGTCATCTGGTGTCCCCGCAGGAATCCGCCCGCATTTCTGGAACCCTTTCATCCTGACAGAAGCCCCACCCTTTCCCCCTCCTCCCCTCTCCGCTCTAGGTCGGCCCCACCAGTGTCTTATTCCTAAGTCGGTTTCTCTCTTGGCTTCTCTTTAAAAGGCTGCTGCCCCTCCCGCTCTCTGGCCCCCTTCCTGCACGCCTGCCCTGGGCCTGGGGCCTTCTCCTCATTCCTGCCCCGGCCAGGACCTGTCCACCTTTCGGCCTATTGTCTAGATTAGAACCTAAGGCAGGTCCTGGGAGGGGCTGCAGCATTCCTGCTGGGTCTCCTGACTCACGTCAGGTCCCCTGGAGGTTCTCACACTTCAGCCACCTCAGCATCCCTGGGGGCCTGTTCAAACAACAGCCGCCCGGCCCGGGCCTGGGCCCCACCTGGGTGTCTGATTCAGCAGGTCTGCGGTGGGGCCCAAGAATTCACATTTCTTCCGCGTTTCCTGGCAATGCTGGCACTCCGGTCAGGGACCACACTTTGAGAACTATGGTCTGGTCCGAAGGCATGGAGCAGGTGAGATGCGGGGCCAGCAGAGCAGTTCTCAGTGTGTGACCTTTGAACCCGCAGCCTGGGGAGCTTTGCAGAGGATGTAAATTCGGGGAACGGACCCCTCACCTGCTGGGTCAGGAGCTCCGGGGGGACGCCCAGCCCCCTGCAGTTGAACAGGCCCCCCTGAGTCTGTAGTGGGGTGCTCACAGGGCTGGAACAAGCTTCCCATCTGTACAGTCCCCTCAGCCCTTGGGACAAAGGAGAGGGCTTCATGATCTGCATCCAATGGACGGGAATCCTGAAGCCCGGGGAGGAGCCTGTGAATTAGCAGAGCCTGGACCAAGCCCAGGTCTTTATGGGCAGGGCCCTGGGCACGTTCCCTCTTTTCCATGAGTGTCTTGGGCTGGGCACAGGGAGGCCCTGCCTTGCTGTGGCTGGCTTTCCTTGTGCCTCCGAGACAGGAGGTGGGCAGAGTGCCTCTGTGTCCCTTCTCCCAGGACACTTTTTAATATGTATATATATATATATATATATATATATATATATATATATATATATATAATTTTATTTCAGAGAGGAAGGAGGAGAGAGAGAAAGAAAAAAACATCAATGATGAGAGAATCATTGATCGGCTGCTTCCTGCACATCCCCCATTGGGGATCAAGCCACAACCCAGGCATGTGCCCTTGACCAGAATCGAACCCGGGACCAAACCAGCTAGGACCACTTTTTTTTTTTTATAAATATATTTTATTGATTTTTTACAGAGAGGAAGGGAAAGGGATAGAGAGTTAGAAACATCCATGAGAGAGAAACATCGATCAGCTGCCTCCACACTCCCTACTGGGGATGTGCCCACAACCAAGGTACATGCCCTTGACCGGAATCGAACCTGGGACTCTTCAGTCCACAGGCCGACGCTCTAGCTCAGGGGTGGGCAAACTTTTTGACTCGAGGGCCATAATGGGTTCTTCAACTGGACCGGAGGGCCGGACAAAAGCATGGATGGAGTGTTTGTGTGAACTAATATAAATTCAAAGTAAACATCATTACATAAAAGGGTACGGTCTTTTTTTTTTTTTAGTTTTATTCATTTCCCGGCCCGCGGGCCGTAGTTTGCCCACGGCTGCTCTAGCTACTGAGCCAAACTGGTCAGGGCCACTTTTTTTTTTTTTTTAAAGACAGACAGAGTGAGAGAGAGAGAGAGAGAGATGGATCGGTTGCGTTTGCACCCTGACTGGGGATTAAACAGCAACCTGGGCATGTGCCCTGACCGGGAATTGAACCCGCCACTTTTTGGTGTATGAGATGATGCTCCAGCCGACTGAGCCACACGGGTCAGGGCTGGGACACTGTGGGGCAGTGACAGGATTTTCATGGGCATGTCCGGCAGCCCCCCACCACAGCTTCTGGCCCCGTCCCCTCTTCAGGGATGGCTGGACAGGGAGGGCCTGGGGCTGAGACAGGCGCTCTGTGACTGGCCAGCCCCCTCCCCCCTCCCTGCCAGGAGCCCGGAGGACTGTGCGCATGGACTGAGGACCACACCCTCGATGTCACGCCTGTCCCGTGTGTCTGCGTGTTTGCTGTTGGATAGGGGTGTGTGTGTGTGCTTAATGAGACTTTCAGACACACAGAAGTAGAGAGAGCAACACAAGGAACCCCGTGTACTCCACATCCTGTTGCAACAATTGCTAAGACTTCGCCACTTTTGTCATATCTATCCCTTTCTTTCCTTTTCTGAAGTATTTTAAAGGAAACTCCAGTTATCAGGTCATTTCAGCCCCCGTTCTTCAGGATACATCTCTAAATTTGGGCTTTTTTTTTTAACATAACCACGAGGCCAAACAAAATCAGCAGGAATGCCTTGTGATTATCTAGTACACAATCCATAACTAATTTGCCCTGAATTGTCATAAAAATGCCCTTTAGCTGTTGGGTTGTAGTGGAATGAATGCGTTACACGGGGTCTTGCCTTTCTCTTGAGCTGTATCATCTAGCGGGATTTTTAGCTTTTCCTCATCTGCGAAATGAGAATAAAATGAGATGATTCATGCTTTGAATCAGGATCCAACAAGGTCTGTACAAAAGCTGTCCAATAGCCGAACTGGTTTGGCTCAGTGGATAGAGCGTCGGCCTGCGGACTCAAGGGTCCCGGGTTCGATTCCGGTCAAGGGCATATACCCTGGTTGAGGGCACATCCCCAGTGGGGGGTGTGCAGGAGGCAGCTGATCGATCTCTCTCATCGATGTTTCTAACTCTGTCCCTCTCCCTTCTTCTCTGTAAAAAATCAATAAAATATATTTTAAAAAAAAGCTGCCCAATAAATACAACATGTGCCCGGCCGGTGTGGCTCAGGAGATGAGCTTCAACCTGTGAATCTAGAGGTCACGGTTTGATTCCCGGTCAGGGCACATGCCCCAGTTGTGGGTTCAATCCCCAGTGTGGGGCGTGCAGGAGGCAGCTGATCAATAATTCTCATCATGTTTCCATCTCTCCCTCTCCCTTCCTCTGTGAAATCAATAAAATATCTATCTATATCTATCTATCTATCTATCTATCTATCTATCTATCTATAGTGAACCACAAACGTAAGCATCGTATGTAATTTAAATTTTTCTAGGATCCACATTGAAAAAAAGTAAAAGAATTAAGTGATATTACTTTTCATAATACATTATGCAACCCAGTATATAAAGACTGTCATTTCAGCGTGTGATCATAAAGGTGATTATGAGGCAGTTCACATTCCTTTCTCTGTCCTGGGTGTCCCAGCCCATCTCGGTGTGGGCTGGAGGCAACGTCATAGGACAGGACAAGTGTAAACACTCTCTGTGGCCCTTTTCCTCTAAGCTGTGGTGGGAGCTGTGGTGTGGGTGCGAGTCTCGCTGTCTCAGGTGCTGCTGGTCCGGGAGCTAGTCTTTGAGAACCACAGCCTTCGGGGTTGGTGTTGCTTGTATCCCCACAAGGCCTTCTAGCAGGGATTCGGGGCACACTAGCACCCAGGTTGTGGGGGAGGCTGCTTTGACAGCTGCTGTTCTCTGAGCCTGTGCCACATGCCAGGCCCTTGCCTGCATCATCTCATCGTGTTCATAACAACCCTCGGCAACCGATACCCATTTTCCTGCCGAGAAAGCTGAGACCCGGAGAGACCAAGGCTTCTGCCTGAGGACACATCGCATCAGGCCAGTGGCAGAGTCAGATGGACCCCAGGTCTGGGTGCCCCTGGGCCTGAGCCCTCGGCCACCACGCTGCATAACCCCTGCTTCCGCTTGCAGGCCGTTCTCTTGCGCCTCCTTCCCGGGATGGCGAGGACGCACTCCCGGACCTGGACCTCCTCCCTCCTCCGCCGCCCCCACCAGCATACCTGCCTCCTGAGGACGAGCTCCCAGCCCCCGTGGGGGCCGCGCTCATTTCTGACTTAGAGCAGCTACACCTGCCCCCACCGCCACCACCAGCACAGGTATGCGACCCCTGACCCTGGCGGAGCCCCATGGGCCAGGGGAGGGAGGGTCTGAGTTTCCTGGGCCTTTAGGGATTTTAAGCCTGGAGATTGTTCGGTCCGTTCTCCTGTTAGAGGACAGCCCCTCTTTGAAGCTCTTTGAGGCTGTAAAAGTGATTGTGCCCCCCTTTTCCCCATCAGGCCCCTTCAGCTCTGAGAAGACGTTCCCCTGGGTCTAACCCACATCCCTTATGCTACATATGAAGCCCATTTTAAAAATATGTGTGTGTGTGTGTGTGTGTATTTTTTTAATTTCAGAGAGGAAGGGAGAATGAATGTGTTACATGGGGTCTTGCCTTTCTTTTGAGCTGTATCATCTAGTGGGATTTTTAGAGAGAGAGAGAAACATCAATGATGAGTGATAATCATTGATCGGCTGCCTCCTGCACACCCCCCACTGGGGACAGCCTATAACCTAGGCATATGCCCCAACCGGGAATCGAACCGGTGACCTCCTGGTTCCTGGGTGGATGCTCACTGCTGAGGCCCACTTGGCTGGGCTGAAGCCCATTTTTATTTTTTTATAATTCTTTATTGTTGACAGTATTACATACGTCCCTCCCCCCCGCCCATTGGCCCCCTCCAACCCGCCCCCATCCCTCTGGGGACCACCCAGAACCCATCCCAGGCCTTCAGCACCCTACTGTCTGTGTCATGGGTTATGCATAAATGCACACAAGGCCTTTGGTTGACTGCCTCCCTCCCACCCACCCTCCCCGCCTTCCCTTGAGGTTCCGCACTCTGTTCCATGTGAAACCATTTTTCATCCTCTGCCTTTAACAGAGGCCACTGTCAAAATGGGAGGGGCTCCGGGCCAAGGAAAATCCTGATTCCAGGAGCTTCCTTAGAAGGAGAAGGAAGTGGCTTTACGGGTCCGGGGAACCCAGACAAGGAGCTGGGGGCCCTGGGCTCCAGCCGCCCCTGTGGCCTTCCTGCTGCGTGACCTGAGCTGGGCCACTCGCTCCTCTGGGCCTCGGCTTCCTCCTCTGTCCCTGGGCTCGTGGTGCCTGGAGCCACCAGATCAGGAGCGGAACTGCGAGGGCGGGTGCGTGGGGTCCCCCCCTGATGACTTCTCTCCTACCCCCCACCCCTGTGTCCCCACAGTCCCTGGCAGAGGGGCCTCCATCCCAGCCTGGGCCCAGTCGACTCAGGCCTGCAGAGGAGGAGCTGCCGCCTCCCCCAGAGGAGCCTGTTGGCTTCCCGGAGAGAGAGGCGTCCACAGGTAAGGGCACAGGGCTGGGGGGGGTAGGGGGAGCCCTCGGGGGGCTGGCCTGGGCTTCCATGTGGGAACTAGGACAGCAGGGACCACCGGTGTCTTCTCCAGCTCACGGTTCAGTGCGGGCCTGATAGTTGTACGTCAACTTTTCTTTTTATTGCCTGAACTGTTTCTCCTGTAGCACTAAAACCCACTTACAATTGGCCACCAGATTTGCTCTGATAGCAAAAATACCTTGAATTTTTCTCACTATTTAATTTTTTTGAGTCCAGAAGACCCTCACCTCGTACAACATAGGGTTCACAGCGTGCTCTTCCCGCTGCCCCATCCCCGCATCACCGTTTCCTTCCCGACAGCCTCTGTTGTTAACATCTGTATATTCTTCCAGATGTTTTATGTGTATGTAAGCAAACACAAATATGTATCCACCCCCCGCCCCCTTCATTTTTCCACAAATAGGAGCAAACTCCACGCTGTTCTGCACTTTCTTTCCTTCGGGCATCTTTGAGCTCATTCCACATCAGAACGTAAAGTGGCTCCTTGTCCTTTTTCTCGGCTGCATAATATTCCTCAGCGTGGCCCTGCCGTGTGCACTGAACCAGTCGCCTGTGAACAGGCGCCGAGGTGGCTTCTTGCTGTAAAAAATGAGGCCGAGATGAATTATCTTGCACGTGGGTCGTTTGGCCTGTGTGCAAGTTTGTGAAATAAATTCCTGGGAGAGAAAGTGCGGTGGCCAGAGGGGGGTGCATTTGTAACTCCGATATTTTTGCCAAATTGCCTTTCACGATCGGCCCGATCTACACTCCTGCCGGCAGGTCTGCGTGACTGCTTGCCCGCAGCCTCTCCAACGCCGGGTGTTACTCACTTTACGGTGGGGCCTTGACTTACGAGTTTAATGCGTTCCGTGACGGAGCTCGTAACTCAGATTACTCGGATGTCAAATCAAAAGTGAACGAGTGAGACAGGTGATGCTGGGCTGATGTTGTGGCATCCACTGTGACGTTCGCTGCGCCAACTAGCGGTGGGGTATCTGACGCTGGCTCGTAACCCGAATTTTAGCTCGCAACTCAAAGCAAAAAATTGGCCGAGAGACGGCTCGTATCTTGAAAAACTCGTTAGTCGGGACTCTCGTAAGTCAAGGCCCCACTGTATAAACAGCATTCAGGTGCTTACCACGCACCAGAAGGCCTTCGCCACTCCAGGGTTCTGAACTAAATCTCCTCTGGTTTCTCCTAGTGTCCCCGGGTTTCACTTTCCACATCTTCCACACATTTGGGATGATCCGGGTGTGAGGTGTCCTGAGGGAGGCCTCCCCCCACTTTCACGTTTTTGCCGATGAGAACCCAGGTGCCCTGACACTGCGTCTCTTTCCAAAGGCCATTCGCCTTGCTCTCTATTGATCCTCATGACCCTCCCCAGGAACAAGGTCACACCAGGACCCCCGGGGTTCGAGGCAGAGACCTGGCACTCTGGGCACGTGTGGGTGGTGACGGGTACAGCGCTCCCAGGCTGGGCAGGTCATGGCCTGTGTCCCTTCCACCCCAGACGTCTGTGCCTTCTGCCACAAGACTGTGTCCCCCCGAGAGCTGGCCGTGGAAGCCATGAAGAGGCAGTACCACGCCCAGTGCTTCACGTGCCGCACCTGCCGCCGCCAGCTGGCCGGGCAGAGCTTCTACCAGAAGGACGGGAGGCCCCTCTGCGAACCCTGCTACCAGGTACCGCCCCCCCACCCCCCGCCCCGCAGCAGCTCCCTGGGTGCCAGGCACTGAGCTGGGCGCTTGGGAGACGTTATATTATTTCCTTCACAACAACCCTGGGAGGTAGGCACTACTGACCCATTTCACAGATGAGGAAGCTGAGGCTCAGAGAGGGGGGAGGAGCTCAGCCAAGGTATATTAGTTTCCTGTGACTAATATAACATCACCACAAACTTGGTGGCAAACAGCACACCCTTACCCTCTTACAGTTCCGGAGATCAGAAGTCCAAAATCAGTTTTACTGAGTCAAAAATCAGTGTTGAGCTCTACCCCCATGCCCCAGTCTCTAGGGGAGAATCCGTTTCCTGGCCCTTTGCAGCGTCTAACTCGGCATTCCTCGCATTCCTGGGTTCCTTGGTCCACTTTCAAAGTCAGCAGGGTAGCGTCTTGCTTCAATATCATACTTCCTGTGTCAAGCCTCCCTCTGGCTCCCTCTCAGGGGACACTTACGATGGCATTTGGGGTCCACCTGGATAACGCTGGGTGCTCTCCCCCTCGCAGGGGCCTGAACTCAGTCACATTGCCGTTTGAGGTAGTCACAGGTTCCGGGGCGAGGACCTGGGTGTCTTGGGGGCTGTCACTCACCTCTCACACCAGGTCACGCTCCAGACGGCGGTGGAGCTGGGGTCCTACCCAGGCCCATCCAGTTCTGGGGCCCGCCTGTGGTCTGGCCGCTCTTACCGAGAGCCATGAGGTGCTGCTGCATGACTTAAAGGGGAGTCGGTGTCACCTCCGGGCACCGAATACAGTCTGGGAGCGCTAGTTTGGGTGCCAAGGTATTGGAATTGCTGACCCTGCGAGGGGGTGTGGTGGTTACAGTGTGGTGTGCACCCCACTCACAGACGCATCACCTGGATGTGCGGAGGCCTCACCTTGTCCTCCTGAATTGGCAGCACCTGGTAATCTGCATATATGCATAAAAGACCCCTGCAGTTCGTTGGTCCTAAAAGTGGAGCATGGCATTTGACCCTGAGCTTCCGAGTGGCCAAAGGGAAAAGGGGAAGAGTTTCAAGGTTTATCGTCCATAAGGGAAAAAAAGCACACCAGTTTCTCTCGGCCTTCCTTTTCCTGACTCTGAGATTGAAGAGAAGTTTCTTCTGCGGGCCCTCGTGGACCCTGGCCTCAGCATTTCCTAGTAACAAAACTTGCAGCCATCGCTTCGTAGCAGGATTCCTTACTGTAAGCCCAGGCATGATCCATTTTAGGGAATAGTGGAGGTTTGTAGATCCATTTAGGGAATAGTGGGCCGTAGTTATAGGTCACTTGCATGGATTCGAGCTCCTCTCCTGTACCCCTGGCCTGGGTCAGCCTCGGAGTTGGTGTGAAGCCCCTTGTGGCAAGGCGTGGGCACATGTGTGGGATGGCTCTGAGGCATGGGCCCTCTGTCCCAGGACACCCTGGAGAAGTGTGGCAAGTGCGGCGAGGTGGTCCGAGAACACATCATCAGGGCTCTGGGCCGGGCCTTCCACCCAACCTGCTTCACGTGTGTGATGTGTGCCCGGTGCATCGGGGATGAGAACTTCGCCCTGGACAGCCAGAGCGAGGTGTACTGCCTGGACGACTTCTATCGGTACGAGGGGGCTCTGGGCTCTGGGCTCTGGGTGGGGCAGGGAGGACAGGTGGGACTCGGGCAGAAGCGCAGAACTGAGCCTGAGTCCTGGGTCCAAGCTTTCCTGCAGGAACCGGGTCTGCCTGGTCCACACCCTCTACCTGGCCAGGTGCCTGATTGCAGCTACCTTTGTTTTTAAATATACTTTTATTGATTTCAGAGATGAAGGGAGAGGGAAAGAGAGAAACATCATTGATGAGAGAGAATCATCGATCAGCTGCCTCCTGCACGCCCCCCACTAGGGATCGAGCCCACAACCCGGGCACATGCCCCTGACCAGAATCGAACCCGGGACCCTTCAGTCCGCAGGCCGACACTCTATCCACTGTGCCACACCAGCCAGGGCTGCAGCTGGCTTTGTGAGCGCCTACACTGTGCCGGGCACTGCCCTCGGGTTAGGCTATTTCATCCTCAAAACTAATATAGTATAAATTAAGAACAGAAAGCTCCGTTTGAATCAGGCCACGAAGCACAGATACATCACTTCCTATAGGGCAGGTACTATTCAGGTTTCCATGTTACCAAATGTGGAAACTGAGGCACGCAGCAGGTAAGTGCCCAGGGCCTCCCAGCCGGTGGGTATGGAAGCTGCAACAAACGCCTGTCAGCCTGAATCTGGGGCCTTGCCCTCAACCTCCAGATCACAGTGCCTCCCTCGGAGCTGGAGCCTTAAGAAGCAGCAGCGAGCCCCAGGGGCTGGCTCAGCGGTTGAGTGTCGACCTATAAACCAGGAGGTCAGGGCTCGATCCCCGGTCAGGGCACATGCCGGGCCTGCGGGCTCCATCCCAGTAGAGGGCGTGCAGGAGGCAGCCGATCAGTGATTCTCATCATTGATGTTTCTATCTCTCCCTCTCCCTTCTTCTCTCTGAAATCAATAATGACATTTTTTAAAAAAAAAGAAAGAAGAGAAGAAAAAGTAGTGTCCTATAATACAAGACCAATGAAATGGGCCCTGGCCCACCCCCCCAACTCACGTGAGAAGTCTCTGCTTTCTCAAACGCTGACATTCCCTAGTCACTTCCTTGCCTCCAGCTAATTATACCCTGGGAAGCCGGGTCTAATTACACACGTCTCTCCGCCGCTCCTGCCAGGAAGAAATAGGCCTTTGCGGTTGTACTCCAGGTGCAGTCACATAGCAACAGGTCTGAAATAGCACTGGGAGCTGACTGAGAGCCAGCCCTCGTTCTGACAGCTAATTTCTGTGGTTGGCGGGAGCGCCTCCCCAGCGTGGGTTCCTTTCCCTCTAGGAAATTCGCCCCTGTGTGCAGCATCTGTGAGAATCCCATCATCCCCCGAGACGGGAAGGATGCCTTTAAAATCGAGTGCATGGGAAGAAACTTCCATGAAAATTGCTACAGGTGCGAGGTGAGTAGAGCGGTGATTTAATGACGCTGTGGGTTCTGTTCGCCACCGCCCGGCCCCTGGGCTGGGGCAGGTCAGGGTCGGGCTCGGCCCCCTGCCCAATAGCAAAAATAAATAAGAATGGAAATAAGCCCTAGCTGGTTTGGCTCAGTGGTTGAGCTTTGACCCGTGAACCGAGAGATCATAGGTTCAATTCCTGGTCAGGGCACGTGCCCGGGTTGTGGGCTTGATCCCCACTAGGGGTTGTACAGGAGGCAGCTGATCAATTGATGATTCTCTCTCATGATTGATGTTTCTCTCCTCCCTACTTCTCTCCCTAAAAATCAGCGAAAAACTTTAGAAAGAAAGAAAGGGAACCATGGGGAGGCTCATGGTGACATCATTAATGATATCGTTAGGGCGCGCTCTCTCTCCCTCCATTTCTCTGCCCTTTTTTATGTGTTTGCTTCATCTTCTCTTCCTGTGGGCTGGCATCCTCTGTAAGGACGCAGATGCAGTGCATGGGCCAGGTTTATGTCCTTCTAACTTAGAAACCACATCCGGGATCCCATTCAGTCCCAAGAAGGCCTCTGATTGGCTCAGTGTGGGTCACATGCCTATTCTGGACCAATTGTAACTGGACATTCAGGGGTTCCAGGCTGCCTGCCACTACTTGAGCCAATTAAGCAGAGACAGGGTTGAAGCATATATGAGCGTTTATTCCAATACTGCCGGCAGCTCGGGGGAGCAGAGGGTCATCCACAAACATCTGCTCTGCAACCCCCCGTGAGCCAGCTGCTGATACAGGGCAGGACAAGGATTACGTGGGAGAGTAAGAATTACAGGCATGGGAAGTAGGCAAGGTGTAATGGTTACAGGTGTCAGGCAACGTGGGCTGGCGGGTCACAGAGGGCGGGTGCCTCCGGGCACCTCAGAAACAGGAATACAGGCAATAGGGGCTGCAAAGGGCGGGCGCCTCCGGGACTAGATTGTCTCAGCCACGAGGTTGTAAATCTTTCCATAATGAGAGGCGGTTCTCGGGAAAGGAGGATGGACTGCATTCTGATGTGAGCCCCCATGTCCCAGGGCGCACAACTCTCAGCCAAGTGAGAACGTGCTTCCTCTAATCAGAATAATCATGGATACCAGAGCATGGTGTATATTTCTTACAATTATAGCGAGTCCCTAATATTCTAGTTCTGCCCCTGACACAATCACTGGCCAGGGGCTGTGGGGCCAGAGGCAGAACCATATAAAACAGGAGTTGATGCAACTGTAGGAAGGAAGGAGAAAGGGATGCAGGGCAGACTCACGCCACAGATGTCCCTTCGGGGTGCTGGGAAAGAGCACGTTTAAATCAGCGTTGAGACTTCCCTAGCTGGTTTGGCTCAGTGGATAGAGCTTCGGCCTGCGGACTGAAGGGTCCCAGGTTTGATTCTGGTCAGGGCACATGCCTGGGTTGCAGGCTTGATCCCCAGTAGGGGGTGTGCAGGTGACAGCCAATCAATGATTCTCATCATTGATGTTTCTCTCTCTCCCTCTCCCTTCCTCTCTGAAATCAATAAAAATGTATTTTTAAAAAATTAATTAAAAACACATAAATAAACAAATCAATAAGCATGGGGACTAAAAAGGCAGCGGTGGCGTCTAACCAGGGTGGTGGTAGAGGAAGTGATGCTGACTGCGGGTCTTGCGGGATAAGAGTTTGTCAGGTATTCAGAGAGGGGAAAGGACCTCCAGAAAGAGGCAAGGCCTGTAAAAACCCACTTTGGCGTGAGCAAGCCTGAAGGGTCGGAGCAAGTGGAAGTTCCGGGCTGTGTCTGGAGTGCTGCGTGTGGGAGGGTGTGGTCAGGGAGAAGGAAAGGACCCCATGTTCCAGGCTAAGGAGCCTGGGCCTCGGGCTGCAGGCAGGGATGAGGCTGAGACGGAAGGCTGGCTGGAAGCTAGTGCCGTCGCCCCAGCGAGACATGCCCAGGGAGTCGCATGGGCCCCCACACTCAGACACGTTGAAGCTCTGCTGTTACCATCCATGACAGGCTTCATGTTTGAGCAGGAGTGTGAGTTTTCATCCCCCCCCCCCCCCCGGGCCCTGCAAATTATAATAGTCAGTCCTGTTGGGGAGGCTCTAAAAGTCCCCCCTTCCTTCCACGGTCACCTCCATGCCACTGAGGTGTCTGTCTTCTCCGGTGATGGCGAAATGGTAGCAGCTTTTATGGGTGTCACCTAAGTGGGAGCTCCCAGGGCAAACCTCTTAATCAGCTAGTGAGTAATTCTCGTTCATGCAGATAATGGGACCAAGAGGCTTTGTTCACGGAGTGTGACAAGGGAGCTTGGTCCGGAAGTTGACAGATCGCTGCATAATCATGTTGTCTTTGCTGCTTAGAGTCCAAAGTCCGACTGATAACGCATCTTGAAAGAAGGATGAGGAAAGTCGAGCGCTGTTATCACCCCCACAGCCCTCCTAAGGTCCAGGGCTGATTCGCATCTCCCTGGGCCCGGTCAGTGAGCAAACACCCCTCCCTGCATGCCCTTGGTCAGCGTGGCCAGGGCTGCCGGCGTCCCGGGCTGCTGCTGCAGAACGTCAGTTGGGACTCCAGCAGCTACGCTCCAGGTGGGAAGGCTCAGACCACGGCGGCCTGGAGCTGATCGGGGTGCTGCTTCTCCAGGAAGGGAAACGGGTTTCGAGGTGCCGTCCACGCTCCTCTCGTCAGCCCTGTTCAATATGGTCCCCGTTACTTACTTCCACTGCTGGGAGGGGACGATACTTTTGTACCTGGATCGTGTTTTTTTACTTTATAAAATGTTTTCGTGGACGTCGCCTCATTTAATCAACTATGACGATGTTGCGAGATGGGAGTTGTCTCCATTTAAGATGGGGAAACTGAGGCTGAGAAAAGGGGTTCCAATCCTTGTTCGCCCGGACCAGGTCTAGCCAGCTGTCTGCCACCCAAAGCTCCTTCCCAGGCCGTGTGACTCGGTCATAGTGGAGATGTTTCCTCACTTGATTCTAATTTAGAAGAGGTCACATGTGCCCCTTGGGGACTGCGTGTTTGGCGCGGATGCTCTCAGAGTGCCAGACAAGCGGCAGACGGGAGTAACAGGGCTCCCGCCCGGCATTGAATAGTCCTTGAGAGACTCCAGGTGCAGTTGCAGAAAAGAGACGCACGAGGGCGCCCTCTGCTGGCCTTGCTGGGTCCGAAGGGCACCCATGTGCCCAAAGTTGTCTCTGTGGGGACCGACTGATGAATGCAGCTTCCAGGGGATGCCAGCCACGCCCCGAACCGAGGCCGCGGGCATTCATCGTCCCCATTCCTCCCCAGCATGTGCCCTGGTGCAGCTCAGATGGGGCCGGGGCTTACGAGCCGGGTGGACTGAGCAGGCGGGGCTCCAACCCCCATCTTCCTGGTCTGACATCCTTCGGTGATTTGAAAAATTGGGGTTTTAAAGTGTGTGCCAGTGCTGAAGCTGTGCAGGAGGTGGAGCGATGGAAAGCCTCTGGACCCTGAGTCTGGGACCTGGGGCCAGCCCCACCCCTCCCTGGGCCTCAGTTTCCCCACCCGTGCGGTGAAGGCCGGGGCTGGTTTCGTTATTCACTCAGCAGCTACTTACTGTGAGCCCGCGGGGCACCAGGCTCTGGGCTGGGCGGGATCCAGCAGGAAGTAGGGTTACTGCCTCGCAGAGGTTACATCCTAGGGGCTGCTGGGTGGTGGCTAAGCCTCTTCTAGCTCTTTCCGTAGCCCCTCAAGGGACGTCTCCCAGTGTCCTCAGCTGTCCCCTCAACTGATGCTGCTCATCACTCACAGCCCTGCGTGGGGGGAAGCGCCGCCTGCCTTGTCTTCCCTGATGGGGACCTGGCCCAGGTGTGCTGGGGGCACAGGAAGGAGGAGCCGCCGCCTTCCTCACCCTCAGGGAGTCTGTTCACTCAGTTCATCTCCTCGGCAGATGCTGGCTGAGCCCCTCCCTGGGGAGGCTCCGTGCTGCCTCGGGCCTGGGTCCACCCGCATGCCTCTTGTCCCCACAGGACTGCAGGATCCTCCTGTCCGTGGAGCCCACGGACCAAGGCTGCTACCCGCTGAACGACCGTCTCTTCTGTAAGCCGTGCCACGTGAAGCGGAGCGCTGCGGGGTGCTGCTGAGAGCACCCACCGCTCGCCCCGGTCGGGGCCCCTTCCCTGACTCAGTTTCCCATCCTGGCCTGCTCTTGCACAGTTCCCTTCCGAGCCACTACAGGGACCAGCCCATCCCGTCTGGGGTGCAGGGCTGAGCCACCCCAGCCCCAGCCTCCTCCCAGCTCAGCGATGGGTGGCTGTAGACGGTGCCCCTCAGACTGTCGCCTCTTCCTTCCATCCTCTGGGCACGGGGCATTGCTATACCATGAGCATCACACCTGGGTGCTCATGTCTGAGCCTCTGGTCGCTCTTGTGTGCTGGCCTTGACCCCCCATTTCCAGGAGTGAGTTGGGGCGAGTTTCGGGTGGCACCCTGGGTCCCTAGCAATGACACTTTAGCTGTCCCATAAGGTGCTGAGATCAGCCCTGGCTTGCAGGACTGAGCCATTTGAGTAAAACTCCAAGGTTCCTTAAAAACCGCTTTTTAAAAAATTTAAATGATGGGAAACATTCTTTGGATTTTGTTTTTGTTGGGGGTGCTTGTATCTTAATAGAAAATGTCTCCCATTTGTTCATAAATGGACAAGAATGGTAGTGCATGGCCGTGGCCTTCTCACCCGGGGGACATGGGGCCCAGGGCCGGCTGTGAACCTAGGATGGGGGCAGGAGGAAAGGGTGACATGTGCCCACACCCAAGGACGTTGGCCATGCTCCACCCTGCCGCCTGGTGCTCCTGTGTGCCAGTCAGCTGACATTGACCGGGTGCCTGTTGTTTGCAGGGGAACAGGGTGCAGGTGCTCTGGGTGTTCCTCCTGCAGCCTTGATGGAGGCTGTGCACCCCCCCACACACACACACACAAACCTACCCTCCTTCAGGACAGTGCTGGGCAGGGGGGGTGCCCCTTCAGCCCCTTGGTTATCTCCCCAGGTCCCACTTGGACCCTCCCACAGGCTGCCCTGTGACCACTGCCTCTTCAAGGCCACACCTAGAAGATCCATCTTCCCTTTTGAGGAAAATCACTTCTGTTGCTTTGTAACCTGAGGCATTTTGTAGAACATGAACAGATGAAGACGTGCTTTGCTCCCTGGGGTCTTGATGCACCACAGGCTCCTAGGAGGCTGCCCCGGGCCCCCAGCTCCGAGAGCTTGTCTGGAGAGCCCCTGAGGGCTTCAGAGCAGAGCACAGCTTCTTGCCTGAAGCTGGGAGGAGGGGGTCCCAGACTCCAGGGCCACAACGGGGATCATCAAAGACCTCACATCCTCTCGTTTCCTGAATATTCTCTTTAAACATCAACATACTTTTTTTTTTTTTTTGCTCCCAGCTTTAGTCTTGTGCTAAACAGTATATCCATGCAGTCACTGTTGATGTGCTAGTTCTGTTTTTTTTCCTATTATACATGGAAATAAATGCGTAACTGTTAGAAGTCCATCTGTGTTCCGTCTAAGATCTCGCCTAGCTAGACACGAACCTTTGGAGTAGCCCTGGGACGATGCTCATTGGGCGTCTGCTCACAGTGGCACGAGTGTAAGTGCATCCTTCCCTGCAAAGGTGCTCAGCACAGCAGATCGGGGGACTCATGCCCAGCAAGCAACTCGGATCTCAGACCTGGTGTTGACACTCAGCAACGTGGACTAGTTCTGAATCCTCTGAGCCTTGATCTTCTCATCTGTAAGATGGGAACAACTTTACTATCCATCATATAAGGTTGCTGTGATGGACAGAATGTTGGGCTGGCGGGTTGCTGACTAGTTAACCGAGTCACCTGCTCCCTCTGGGGCGCTGGCCAGTAGTACTTGGTCATTACTCCTTGTATCAGCATTCCTCAATGACCCTGTTGAGGCCCATCCATCAGAGACATGCCCCAGGCAATAAAGTGGGGTTCATTGTGCTTGCTGCGGCACACAGCCTGGTTAGGAGGGACTCACAGGACTTGGGCAGGTGCTGAGGAATTGGGAGAGGAGTTAAGGAAGTGGGGGTTTGCTCTGAGTGTGTGCTCTCCGGAAGCAGGGGTAATGCTATGATTGAGAAGCTTTTTTTTATATCGAGGGTGTGGCCCTACAGCTGTGCTTGGTAGGGAAGCAGTAGTGCTCGGAGGATGGGGTGCTGGTCATTTTTGCAGCGGGCCCAGAGGTGGTCACAGTGAGCTGTGAGGTTGGAGCCCACCAAGGCCCAACTATGAGGGCCAGGCCAGCTCCCTGTTGTTGGGCCACTGGCTTGGTTTTTCCTGCCATTAAATTATACCCTTGTGCTGTGATTGCTCATGGCCCAGCCTGTGCCCGGTTGGTGGTTTTGGAGGGATGTGGTCTGGATGAAATTCTTGAGGGGTGCTTTTGTCTTCCAGGCTGCACATTTATACACCACTTCATAGAGGGGACACTTCTAGGGGGGTTTCTGCAGTGAGAAATAAGCCAGTCACAAAAAGATGTGCTGTATGATTCCACTTAGATAAGGCATCAAGGGTAGTCACATTCATAGAGACAGAAAGTAGACGGTCCTGTGTGGAGAGCCCTTCGGAAGGTGGGCTGGGGCGGGGTGGGCTGGGGAGTTGTTTAAGGAGTACAGAGTTTCAATTGGCACGATTAACAGTTTAGAGATGAATGGGGAGATGGTTGCACAATAGTGTGAATCGAATGCCACTTAAAAATGGTCACGAGGCTACATTTTGTTATGTATATTTTACGACAATTAAATATGTATATTTAATGCTCAGGGACAGAGAGGGGCTGATAAAGTGATGTAGGAGTCCTGGGAGGGGAGATAGGTACCCCTGACTGGGGTCCTAGGAAGGCTGGCCATGCAGCCCACAAACCCAGGGAGGTGTTGCCGGCTGACCTGGGCTACCGCGCACAGCCACTAGAGGGCAGCATGAGCTAGCGAACTGGGCAGGCTTCTCCAGATGCAAGAAGGGAATACTTCCTGCCCGCCTACTGTGCGCGATTGCCATGAGGATGAGAGACGAAAACTCTGGCCTTGCTGCAGCCAGAATACACCCTCTTGGAGGGAGGCCTGTGTTGGTCTGTCACCCTGCCCAGGGCCCCCTTACCTGAGGCCACACGCAGGTGTTCGAAGGTGTAGTTCACACCAGCGTGTGTCCATGGCAGCTGAATGCTGCTCCCCACACTGCTAGGAACACAGGGGATGGAAATGAGGACTTCATGGGGAGCCCACAGGGGACAGGAGGAGGCTGGGCTGGGCTGAAAATATCCCAGTGACCACATTGTCAAAGAAATGGCTAGTCTGATCAATGTAAAAATACACGTCTCATAAGGTGAATAGCTGCTCATTAAAAATATTCACAATCTATGATGTAGGTACCATTACTACCCCGATTCAGAGACAGGGACAGGGCACATCAGAGAAGCGGTGTAATTACCCAGGGCTGCGCAGTGAAAACTACAGGCCTCTGCCACCAACTCAGGTCACAAACACATACCTTCCGGAATGTTCCAGATGCCAACATCCAGCTGAAAAAACATCATAACTGCCTTGCACCCTTTCTTCTTAAATGCTGCTGCTTTTAGGCTGTAGGCCTCACGCTTGCCCGTGAGATGAACTTCCCCAATTCCTTTGGAAAAGACTTTGTACCCAGAGTGTGAGTCATCCTGATCTCGTGAGCAGTCATCAGGTTAGAGGCCACGGAGTGCACCCTCTTGGTGGCCTTCCTGCTGCCAAGGAAGCGTGCACGTCAGTGGAAAACTACACGCTGTCCACAGCAGACCTTCCTGGGCATTGGACTCCAGCCGGGCGCTGCCTCTGAGCTATGTTTCAATGTAAACTGCGGGCCACTGGTCAGTTCTGTCCCGTCTGTGAAGCAGTCCTCAGCCCCTTGTGGGGGAATCACTTTCAACCCATCTGCACGTTCATTTCGATATTCCTTCCTGACCTGTACACGGCGTGTTCTTCTGTCGCCCTTTGCAGCTGGTCATTCATAACTTGTCCACCCGGTTCCCCTGGGACAGGGGTGGGGAACTTTCTTCTGCCAGGGACCATTTGGACACTTACAACATCGTCCTCTTAACATCATTCACTTAATGTTCATGTTTGTTGCTATGAAAAAAAGCTCCTAGATTTATTGAATTTCGAGTCCCGCCTGTGGTGGCCTTGGCAGGGCCAGACCAAATGATTTCGAGGGCCTTATTATGTGGCCCTCGGGCCGGACGTTCCCCACCCCTGTCTCAGGAGCAAAAGGAAATGTGTAACACGTGTTGATTTTATATCCGTGTGGGAGTCATGGTTTTACCTCTTTGTGAAAAATGTAACGCTTCCTTCATCGGATGCGTATGGGTGGCTCCTTTAGGCCAGAAGAGGTGGTGTTTAGGAGCCTGGAGAAGCAGCAGACAGCCGGGTCTCTGTGGCTCAGTGGTTGAGCGTAGACCTATGAACCAGGAGGTCATGATTCGATTCCCAGGTTGTGGGCTTGATCCGCAGTTGTGGGGCATGTGGGAGGCAGCCAGTCAATGGTTCTCTTTCATCATTGACATTTCTCTCTCTCTCTCTCTCTCTCTCTCCCTTCCTCTCTGAAATCAATAAAGATATATTAAAAAGAAAAAAGAAGCCCTAACCGGTTTGGCTCAGTGGATGGAGCATCAGCCTTCTGACTCAAGGGTCCCAGGTTCGATTCCGGCCAAGGGCATGTACCTTGGTTGCGGGCACATCCCCAGTAGGGGGTGTGCAGGAGGCAGCTGATCGATGTTTCTCTCTCATCGATGTTTCTAACTCTCCATCCCTCTCCCTTCCTCTCTGTAAAAAAATCAATAAAATATATATTTTTTAAAAAAAGAAAGAAGCAGCAGGCAGGTAGCAGCGCCTCCCGCTTCCCCCCCCAAACAGTCTCTGAATGAGGGGGAGGGGGAGCCACAGGTCTTAGCACATCCTAGGCGCTCTCTCTGATTGAGCCTGTAACCAGCTACCTGACCTTCAGAAAACCCTTTAGGCCTGAGGACAGTAGAAACTGACTTTTATTTCCTGAGTTCTTGTGTGGGGTGAGGCTAGAGCAGTCCGATGATTGATTCTTCCTGACAAGAAGCAGGTTTCAGCAGGGTTGGATAGCTTGCCCGTTCAGGTAACCAGACTGCCTGCCGGGGAGGCCCAGGCAGTGACCTGCCTGCCCCTCAGGGGGCACGAGGGCCACACTCACAGCTGCTGGGGGCTGGTCCCGGCTTCTCCATGCTGGTTCCCGGGAGTCCTCCCAACACCTCTGCGTGGGAGGCTCTGATCATCCCCATCTTGCAGGTGAGGAGACGGGGGCTCAGGGAGAGGCTATGACTTGCCCACAGCCAGTGGCCACAGTGGGACTGCACCCTGGGATTCCTAACGCTCAGTCTTCAGGGCCTGGTCAGAGCAAGGTCTGAAATGGCCCGTCCTGCTCCCCAGCAAAGGGCCCGGACGGGGGGCTTATTCAAACATAACCCTTAAGTGATCTAGACTCCTTAGTCATGATGATGCCAACAGCAATGACCACAGCGGCCACTTTGGGGGCAGGGAGATGCCCATAGACGTGATCTCATGTAGCCCTTAAAGAAATTGCTTCTGATCCACCCTTCAGGCTGGGAGACAGGGCTCGAGGTCACACTCCTCGTGCCTCTGGCCCTCGCCTATGGCAAGGCACTCACCTCCCAGGCTCTTTCCTTCATCTGAGATAATTACCATTATCAACACATGGAAAGAGATTCAACAGCTTCTGACTCAATGCAGCTGGGGTTCCTGCGTCCTTTCGTAAGATGTCACAGGAGGGGAACTGCGGAAGGGTGTTTGGAAACTGTGACCTTTTGCAACGTTTCTGTGAATCTAAAACTATTCCAAAATTAAAAGTTTATTTTAATAAAAAGTAACGGGATAAAGGGGCGGGCCTGTGATCTCCAGGAGACGCCGTCTCTCACTGATTCGAAGACACAAGACTAGAGGAGGCCACCAGATACTTATCTGCAAACTGGGACGCGGGAGAGAAAATGTCTGGAACCGGGGGAGGGGGTCCCCGGAGGGAGGAGAGGGCAGAGAAGGGGAGATGCGGGACCCGCCAGTTTCTGCGGGTTCCTGACTGTTCCCGGGACTGGAGCAAGCCCCTGGTGGCCCCCGATGGCCAACGTCAGGCTGCCAGTGGAAACCAGAGCTTTGGGGCTGGTGTTCCCGAACCCTGGGGCCTCCTGAGCGTGGGAATGCTGGGATGGGGGAAGTGCTGGGGCTCCCCTCCACCCCCGCAACCCTTAGACAAATGCCAACTAGGAGGTAGGTGGTGAAGGGTCTCAGAAAATCAGGATGACTTCTAGCCAGGGTAGCTGGCAACTTTTCTCCCCTCGGTAAACAGAGAAAGGATTCTGGGGAAGACATAATACAGCCCAGGAGTCTGGAGCTGGCCCTTCAAGCAGTTGGACGCTTCAAGCCGATAGGGAGAGACTGGCCCAGCTGGAGAGAAACCGGAGAGGCATCAGCCCAAAGGCCGAAGGCCCGACCAGCAGGCAGTTTGGCGGAGGCCAGCGAGGGTTAGGAAAGCTGTCTGGGGCCTGTGAGTCATGGGCCAGGCAGTCTGGGGCTGTGGCATGGCTGGAGCCCAGCTGGAACCTCCTCGGAAATCTACACCCCTCCCACCAGCACCCCCACCTCCGGAGGGCAGAGCTCAGGGTGGCCTCGCACCAGGGCCCACGTGAGGGAAGCAAACCATGGCTCGCTCCAGCTTGCCTGGGAGCTTCCACTTCGTCATTCATTCATAACATATTTATTGGCCCCTTCTGTGTGCCCGTCGCTGCCCGTGGCCCAGAGCTCGGTTGAATGAGGAAGAAGAACAAAACGGCCCCTGCCAGGGGGCGCACCCGGCTGGCAGGTCGGAAGAGGAAGGCAGTGGGGAAGGTGACGTCTGAGCTGGGCCCCGAGGAGGACAGCGCTCAGCCCGGGCTGAAGCACCAGGTGGAGAGCCAGGCTGTGCGTTCGGAGCCGGAGCCGGCACCGCTGAATGCTGCTGGGGGTGGGGAATCACCAGGGATGAGGTGCAGGTGTGGCAGCAGCAAACCATCCAGGGCCTCTTAGGCTGTAGGACTGTTTCCCAGAGGGTAATGCAAGGTGAGGACCCCCACGCCCTGGTAGAATTCCAGAGCCGAGGAGCCAGGAGGACGCGGAGTCGGGCTGCCCGTTCTTGGAGAAGTGGAGACTGGAGCCCAGAGGGGGTGTGAGACCTGCCAGGCTCACACAGCGGTCAGTAACCACAACCCAGGTGTCCTGCCTTCAGAGCAGGGCTTTTCCCACCTCTCTCTCTCTCTTGTTTTCCAAGACCTACTTGTAGGCTCTGCCACCTGCAAACATCTCAGCAGGTCTACACGGAGGTGGCGGAACAGGGGGCGGGCGGGCGGGTGAATCAGGTCAGGGTTATGAATAGACAGACCCAGGTCGGATGGTCCCGCCTGGTGCGGAGGCAGGCGGCAGGCTGCCTGCAGGGGTGAGAGGTGACTCGCCCCAGATGGAAGAAGTGAGTCACTGGGGCTCACACTTCCTCCTTCCTCTGGGCTTTGATCTCAGCTCCCTGAGGGAGGTGCAGCCTGGATTCCTGGGGGCAGCCATCCTGCTCTGCTCAGACTGCCATGCTGGCTGGCTGCACCCGGCGAGCCCCCACCCTCCCTCTCGGAGGCCCTGGTAACTTTCCGTGTGGGCCCTGTGGTCTGACTCAGGCCCATCACACGGGACATCGGCTGCAGGAAGTCATAAGCTTCCCTGTCTTACCACTGAGCGTGGCCATGCGTTTCGCTGCCCTGTGCCACGTCCCCTCCGCACCCAATATGGCAAAGTACCCAGGGCTGCCCAGCCAGTGGACAAAATAATTGACCGCAGGGTGGGTCTCCTCAGAGACCGGTCCACCAGGGGGCCCCTGGACTGAGGACCAGAGGTGATAATCCCAGTGACTATCAGTGGTTGAGGCCCTACTGTGTGCCCAGTGCTAATGCAGCCAACAACCCCAGGGTGCAGAAACGTTACTGTCCCATTTTATAGAGGGAGAAGGGCGTACCACCTGGGGAGAGTGAAGGACCATGACCAGGACATCGGGCAGCATTAAGGACCCACTCGAGACGCATGTCGTGAATTTAAAGTGAGACGGTGGGCAAGGTGGAGTGTTTTTCTCCAGCCACGTTCAGCCACCCAGGTGCAAGTGCAGAGCAGGGGGGGAGCTGCCTTTGACCAGTGTGGGGGTTTTGTCAGGTGAGATCGGGGATGCGAGGTGCGAGGAGGGCTGTGGCAGCGGCGAGCGACTGAGTGGAAGGGCGGTGAGGAATGAGGGGCTGAGGGACAGCGACAGCAGTGGGCCCCTGATTGCTGGAGGCGACGGAGTCAAGAGAAGGAAGGAGGTGAGGGTCAGTGGTCAGGCGGTGCAGGCACTGGTCGTGGGGCTCTGAATATTGGGGTGCCATTGCGCTTAGGATGTGAGTTGTTTGTTTCATGTTGCTTGTGTCCCCAGTGGATGGTCTACACCCGTGGTCGGCAAACTGCAGCTCGAGAGCCACATGCGGCTCTTTGGCCCCTTGAGTGTGGCTCTTCCACAGAATACCACGTGCGGGCGCACGTACAGTGCGATTGAAACCTCGTGGCCCATGCGCAGAAGTCGGTTTTCGGCCTGAGCGAGTCTATTTTGAAGAAGGACTGTTGATATTTGGTTCTGTTGACTAATGAGTTTGCCTCCGTGTAGCCGCTACACAGAGGCCCTCAGTGAATATTCCTCGAGTAAATGAATGGCTACATGGGAAATCTGGGGTGGGGTGATTTAAAGGATGTTTTATTTTCTCTCTTTTTTAAAAAATAACTTTATGGAGCTATAATTCGCATACCACAAAATTCAGCCTTTAATTTTTTAATTTTTTTTTTACCAGTAGTTTTTGGTAAATTCATAGAGTTGTACAGTCATCACTATATCTAATCTTAGGACATTTTTATCGACTCAAACAGAAACTCTATACCCATGAGCGTCACTCCCCAGTTCCCCTCCCCCCAGCCCCTGGCAACCGCCAATGTACTTCCTGTTTCTATGGATTTGCCTATTCTGGACATTTTTAGAAATGGAATCATACAATACCTGGTCTTCTGTGGCTGGCTTCTTTCGCCTAATGCCTTTTCAAGGTTCCTCCAGGCTGTGGCTTGTGTCAGCTCTCCATTCCTCTTCATCATTGAATTCTATCCCATTGTCTGAACCTACCGCATTTTGCTTATCCGTTTGTCAGCTGAGGGGCCCTGGGTGGTTTTCATTTGGGGGCTGTGGTGAGGAATGCTGCTGTACACGCTCATGTTCAGGGTTTTGTGTGGACATATTATTTCTCTTGGGTATGTCATAAGAGTGGAATTGTTGAGTCAATATTTACATTGTTATGAATTGGAATGAATTTTTTTATAATTAGCACATACTTATTTTACTATATGCCCATTTTCTAATAAATAATTTTTCTTAAAAGATCAGCAGAATCCATAGAAAAAAATAATGGCCCAGATTTTGAGATCGGGAAGAGATAAGGACCAGCTGGGAGCCGGGGCTGGAGGAGGCCAGCACCCGGTTGGTATGTGACTTTAAGCAAATTACCACCCTTCTCAGAGCCCCACCTGTGAGTGGAGACGGGCCGGGGTGGGCAGGGCAGCCTCTGAGGGCTGAGCTGGAATGAAGACCACTCGGCCCCTCCCAGCCCTGACAGCTCAGGCTCTGGAGGCAGGTGGGTTCCACACCTGGTTGGAGAGGCCGGTTAAGGACATGATCTTGTCTTCTCTCCCTGAAGAATAAATACCATAATGTTGGTAGTCTCTAGGCAACAAGGCCAAATTAAACCCAGAATGCTTTAGGTCACACCCTCTCCGATCCCTAATAGAGATGAATCGCTATTTATTTAACTCTGTGGGCCATTTATCTTTCTCTCTCTCTCTCTGCCTAATATGTGCACACAGAATCCCGGGCACCTTGTTAATATGCAAATGTTGAACCAATAGGTCTGAAGTGGGCCCTGAGATTCTGTGATTCTAACAGCTGCCCCGCGGCCGGCGTCAATGCTGCTGGTGCCGAGACCGGAAATTTAAATAGCAGGGTTCTAGCTTTCCTACCCAGGGGCCCCCAGTTCTTGCCATTGTTTCTGAGGGAAATCTGACCCTCTTGCATGTATGTGGATGGATCTCTCGGAGTTGTTTGATGAGTAGATGAGCGAAGCATTTGAGGAGAAACAGGGTCCCTTACTCCCGTCAATAGTCCTGTGAGGTGAGAAGGCTGTCCCTCTGTGGCAAATGGCAGAGTTGTGGGGTGCTCTCCAGTCTGACTCCAAACCCCGTGCTTGAGCCCCTGCTGCTCAGGGGAGCCACCCTTCAGCCGTGGCCATGGCAACAGCTGCTAGCCCAGGTGGAAAAAGGGTGTCAGATATCGAAGCTCTAAGATCTGCTCCTGTAGACATGCAAATTTACGAAGATGACTAAGACGTTCCTCAGAACATCATTTATGACAGAGAAAAGCTGGAAACCCCATGGCAAGCCTTGGAATTACTAAAAGATGACAGAACGCCATACACGCCGCCTTCCTGTGAACTTTGGTCACCTGCCATTTCTTTCTTGGTTTTCATTACTAGTTGTTGATTTGTTTCTCCTCTCTGTCTGTCTCCTCCACCTGCATGTAAATCCTTTGAAGGCAAGACCATTGCTGGGCCCTTATCTCCTGAGAGCACTGCATTTGAAAGAATGAACCCAAATATTCTGAGATCGTGAGGGAAAAAGGAAGTTGCAGAATGGCACATACATGGGTTGATACTGTTTTTGTTTAAAAGGTTGGAATGCAGGTAGAGAAGAGTTTGTAAGACCAGCTATTAATTATCTCGGGCATTGGGACTGTTGATCAGGTGTAGTGATTCCCATTTTTCATGGTTTCATTCTGACTTTTTTACTATGTGCATACATTTCTTTAGAAATAATAAAAATAAATGCTTTAAACGTTTTAAATTGAGTTTAGAGAGAAACATCAATTTGTGGTTCTACTTATGCATTCATTGGTTGATTTTTTTTTTAACTTTTTTTAAAATATATTTTATTGAGCTTTTACAGAGAGGAAGGGAGAGAGATAGAGAGCTAGAAACATCGATGAGCTGCCTCTTGCACATCTCCCACTGGGGATGTGCCCGCAACCCAGGCACATGCCCTTGACCGGAATCGAACCCGGAAACCCTCAGTCCGCAGGCCGACGCTCCATCCACTGAGCCAAAATCGGCCTCGGCATTGGTTGATTTTTTAAAATATATTTTTATTGCCCTAACTGGTTTGGCTCAGTGGATAGAGCATCGGCCTGTGGACTGAAAGGTCCCGGGTTCGATTCCGGTCAAGGGCACGTACCTTGGTTGCGGGGCACATCCCCAGTAGGAGGTGTGCAGGAGGCAGCTGATCGATGTTTCTCACTCTCTATCCCTCTCTCTTCTTCTCCGTAAAAAATCAATAAAATATATATTAAAAAATATATACATATATATTTTTATTGATTTTAGAGGGGAAGGGAGAGAGAGAAAAAAACAACAACAAAAACATGAATGTGAGAGAGAAACAGCGATCAGTTGCCTTTCATAAGTGTGTCCCCTACCTGGGACTGAACCTGCAACCCAGGTATGTGTCCTGACCTGGAATCAAACCAGCAACTTTTTGGTGCACAGGATGGCGCTCAACCAACTGAGCCACTCCGGCCAGGCATTGGTTGATTCTTGTATATGCCCTGACCAGGGACTAAACCTGAAACCTTGGGGTATCGGGATGACACTCTACCCAATTGAGCTACCCACCAACCAGGACAAAAAAATTAATCATCCAGATTCCTTTTTATGTATGCAAGGATGGGTATAAAAGGATATTTATTTCAGCACTACTTATAGAGGCAGAAATAATTGGAGATGACCATTTGCCCACTTTAAAATATGTTTTAATTTTTTTTACAGTGAACATTGCAATGGACTGAATGTTTATGTCCCCAATTCACATGTTGAAATCCTAACCCCCAAGGTGATGGTACTTGGAGGTGGGCCTTTGGGAGGTGATGAGTCATGAGGGCAGAGCTCTCACGATTGGGATTCTGCTCTTTTAAAACAGATGCCAGAGAGCATATAAGCATAACCAATGGACATAAGACACTGGGGGGTAGGGGAGGCCAGGGGATTGTCAAGGTCGGGGGGGGGGGGGAGGACACATATGTAATACCCTTTGTAATACTTTAAGCAATAAAAAATAAATAAATAAATAATAAAATTAAAAAAAAAAAAAAAAGATGCCAGAGAGCGCCCTCATCCCTTCCACCAGGTGAGGACATGGCAAAGAGACATCTGCCTGTGAACCAGGAAGAGGACTCTGGTCAGGCAGCGAATCTGCCAAAGACTTGATCTTGGATTTCTCAGTGTCCAGAACTATGAGAAAATAGCTTTATTTGTTTATAAGCCACCCAGTCTACGGTATTTTGTAATAGCAGCCTGAAGGGACCAAGACAAACGTGTATTTGTTTAAATGAAACGAAGACAACAAGAGGGCAATGTGTAGGCTGGTTGGCTTACCACACGGAGCGGCCAGCGGCAGCCTCCCTCCGGCCCACAGTCCAGGTGCCACTGCACCTGGCTGCGCCTCTTACTTAGTCTTTTGTTCTCCTACCACGACACGTGAGCAGTGGAAACAGTATCTGACAACTGCGACCGGAAGTGGGAAATAGGTGATCTGCTTTAGAGACCAAATGCCCAACTCTAGCCCTGGCCGGGTAGCTCAGTTGGTTAGAGATATACCAAGGTTTCAGGTTTGATCCCCATTCAGGGCACATACAAGGATCAACCAATGGTCTGGCTGGTGTGGCTCAGTGGTTGAGCATTGACCTATGAAGCAGGAAGTCATGATTTGATTCCCAGTCAGGGCACATGCCTGGGTTGCAAGCTTGATCCCCAGTGTGGGGTATGCAGGAGGCAGCCAATCAATGATTCTCTTTCAACATTGATGTTTCTATCTCTCTTTCCCTCTCGCTTTCTGAAATCAATAAAAAAATACATATTTTTTAAAAAAGAATCAACCAAAGAATGCATAAATAAGCAGAACAACAAATCAATGTTTCTCTCTCTCCCTTCCTCTCTAAAATCAATAAATCAATTTTAAAATATTTTTTGTAGCCCTAGCCAGTTTGACTCAGTGGAAAGAGCGTCAGCCTACGGACTGAGGGGTCCCAGGTTCGATTCCAGTCAAGGGCACATGCCTAGGTTGCAGGCTCAATCCCCAGTGCGGGGCATGCGGGAGGCAGCCGATCAATGATTCTCTCTCATCATTGATGTTTCTATCTTTCTCTCCTTCTCCCTATCTCTCTGAAATAAATAAAAAATATATTTTTTTTAAAAAATGAACTGCAGAATAAGAATAATTAAAAAAATGTTTTTCATAAATGCCCAACTCTATGCTGGTTCCTTAATAATAATAACACCAGCCGAAACCGGTTTGGCTCAGTGGATAGAGCGTCGGCCTGCGGACTGAGGGGTCCCGGGTTCGATTCCGGTCAAGGGCATGTACCTGGGTTGCGGGCACATCCCCAGTGGGAGATGTGCAGGAGGCGGCTGATCGATGTTTCTCTCCCATCGATGTTTCTAACTCTCTATCTCTCTCCCTTCCTCTCTGTAAAAAATCAATAAAATATATTTAAAAAAAAAATAATAATAATAATAATAACACCAGAGGCTTGTCCCTCAGTTCAGTCTGTCACTTCCCAGCATGTGAGTTTGTCTCTGGATGCTGGGGTCTCTGGCCCATGGGCCATACAGTCAGGACAGGAGAAACAAAACGCCTGAGTGGGGAGCTGGGGGTGTTCTCTGAGCATTGTGGGGAAATAAGACCCAAGTCCCAAGCCCGGCTCTCTCTGGTAGGTGACATACCTGCCTCATTATCCCACGCAGGCTGCAGGCATGGTGGTGACCTCCTTTGACAGTGATCTCCCCGACAAATATCAGTGCAGCTGTGGCCAGAACATTAGGACTGCCTCCTGCCTTCAAAAAGTTGACAATGGATAGTCACAATTTAAAAGAGACAAGTGCCTCCGAATGAGGGTCCTATAGAGATTAAGAGGGCCCTGGAATGCTTCCATTCTGGGGTTCCCAGTACAATACCAAATGAAGCAATGCTAAAATAGGTTTGTAAAAATCATGGTACATTGTATTTATTTTATTTCAGAGAGGAAGGGAGAGGGAGAGAGAGATAGAAACATCAATGATGAGAGAGAATCACTGGTCAGTTGCCTCCTGCACACCCCTTACTGGGTATCGAGCCTGCAGCCTGGGCACATGCCCTGACCGGAATCAAACCTGGGACCCTTCAGTCGGCAGGCCAACATTCTATCCACTGAGCCAAATCGGCCAGGACTATCAGTACATTTTAAATGCTTCATTAAACACATGAAACTTTTTAAGACACATACAAATCACAACGCAATTAAGCTTAGTCACGAGATTGTAGGAATTATAAAAATATTCATGCATGACAGACCACAGGCTGAGTGGCCTGGAAATGGGGTGCAAGATTAAGGTCATCTGATGGATATCTTTCATTCCTGCCTGGGACCTGCAGCCATTGAAAGAAACATCTAGATGAGAGAGACACATCAATTGGTTGCCTCCTGCACGTGCCCCAACTGGGGCCGGGATCGAATCTGCAACCCAGGTACATGCCCTTGACCAGAAATCGAACCAGAGACACTCTAACCACTGAACCCACCGGCCTGTGCTTAACATACCCTTCTTTACACTGAGCTCATAACAGTTACCCATATTTTTTCTGAGTTTTGCTTTCATACTTAGCATCTGGATTGCTTTTTTCCCCAGTGCAGTGAGAGGAGACCCATCGCACGTCTTTCCCCGCGGGTAGGGATTATCCCAGTGCCGTCTCCTCACCGGCTCGCCCTTCGCCATGGTGGCAGTGCCACGCGTCGCAGTCACGCTTCCCATCGGTGCGGATCTGCTCCGGGACTCTCTCCTGTTCTACCAGGGAGCCTTCTCTTTCTATAATGGCTCATTGCTCGTGTAATCCGTTCGGCTTTCTGTGACAAACAAACGGACCTACTCCCGGGAAAACCTCTGAAACTCACTCAGATTTGTGATGGCTGATGGTGTTAAAATGATATCACTCCCAAGGCGTCTTTCCAATGTAACAGGGTTCGCAGGGAAAGCAAAAGGAGAGAAGGGCTAGTAGTGACATCTCAGTTGAGCTAGCAGCCACGGAGGGGGGAGGAGGGGGGAGGAGGGGGGAGGAGGCCAGCATCATCGTGGAGGGGCCCCTGAAATCATGCCACCCAGGAGGAACACCTGTTGGACCCACCCGCTGGTCCTGGCACACAGGTCCACGTTTCACAGCATTTGGGACGGGTAATTTGAGGAATCTATTTATTTCTCTACTGGACCAGGGGGAGACTGGGGAGGGGAAGACTAGAGAAGTATTGGGTTGGCCCCTGCCATTTATCCGGGATTCCTGGCGTCTAGGGCCGTGGTCGGCAAACCGCGGCTCGCGAGCCACATGCGGCTCTTGGGCCCCTTGACTGTGGCTCTTCCACAAAATACCACATGTGGGCGCACATGTACAGTGCAATTGAAACTTCGTGGCCCATGCGCAGAAGTCAGTATTTTGTGGAAGAGCCGGTATTTTGTGGAAGAGCCACACTCGAGCCGGTATTTTGTGGAAGAGCCACACTCAAGCCGGTATTTTGTGGAAGAGCCGCGTGTGGCTCGCGAGCCGCAGTTTGCCGACCACTGGTAGGGAATTGCATCCATCCCTACTGGTTGACCCTGATTCTTTCAGTCCTTGAAACTAATATAGCAAGGAGAACTCTAGTGGTGAATTATTATTATTTTATTACTTTTAGGTAAATAGTTGTCCACGTTAGTGAAAATGGACAAAACACTAGACTTTTTGAGCCCTAAAGACCCGAGTTTGAGCGCTGGGTCTGCTGCCCTCAGACCTCACTGTATGTCAGTGTC
Organism: Myotis nattereri; assembly: GCF_964212035.1. Lineage (NCBI taxonomy): Eukaryota > Metazoa > Chordata > Mammalia > Chiroptera > Vespertilionidae > Myotis > Myotis nattereri. The sequence continues at coordinate 207,670,369 of NC_138077.1, read as the reverse complement.
CTCTTTTACAAAGTTAGGGCAATGCTGCTTCCGTCAAAAGTTCTAATGAGCCGAAACCGGTTTGGCTCAGTGGATAGAGCGTCGGCCTGCGGACTGAGGGGTCCCGGGTTCGATTCCGGTCAGGGGCATGTGCCTGGGTTGCGGGCACATCCCCGGTGGGAGATGTGCAGGAGGCAGCTGATTGATGTTTCTAACTATCTCTTTCCCTTCCTCTCTGTAAAAAATCAATTTTATATATATATATATATATATATATATATATATATATATATATATATATATATATAAAAGTTCTAATGAGCTGGCTTTTGGAAAGGGCTTTGTAAGCTGCAAAGCTCCTGTCGAATGCTTGCTCCATGGATGTCTGCCTAGCCCTCTACATGCAGGTCATCCCCCATGGTTACTCCCCAGGGTCTTTGCAAAGGGAGGAAAAAAGACATTTGAGTGTAAGTTTTATAACTCACTTACCCCAAATAGCACTGGGCTGAGTCACAACACAGGAACTACAGCCTGGACAGAGCTCGTTGGAAGCATTCCGCAACATTTTCAGCCAAAAAGCTGTTCATGCCTGTGTTCTCCCTCTTCTGCCTCCCACCCCCAGCCAAGGGCTGCCTCAGTCTCCAGGGAGAAGGAGCGTGAACCCAGCAGCCTTGTGTTTAGCATCTTCTTACCCCCTTGCGCTGAGCCAGGTTTCTTTGGGGAGGGAGAGCCCCACAACTGGAGGCCTTCAAGTGACCAAATCAGAAGTTGTCAGAGATGCCGGAAGTGGGACTCAGGCGTCAGACGAGAGGTTGGACTAGAGCAGGGGTCCTCAAACTACGGCCCGCGGGCCACATGCAAATACAAATATTGTATTTGTTCCCGTTTTTTTTTTTTACTTCAAAATAAGATATGGGCAGTGTGCATAGGAATTTGTTCATAGTTTGTTTGTTTTTTAAACTATAGTCCGGCCCTCCAACGGTCTGAGGGACAGTGAACTGGCCCCCTGTTTAAAAAGTTTGAGGACCCCTGGACTAGAGGAACACTAACATTCTTCCTAGTGTGAAGTTCTGTGTGGAAGGCTCCCTGCCCTCGAGAAGTGTACCATCTAGTTAGGAAGATAAGACGTGAACAACAGGAACCTGTGGAGAAAAAAAGGCCAAGATGAGTGACATCGAGAAAATGCTATAGGACCTCAGAGGCCAGTGGGGGCTGGAGAGGGGTGCTTTCTTGGAGGTGGAGCTGGCCGGGTGAGCAGGACTGGAAGGGGGAAAGGGAAGAGAAAATACATTGTGGGAAGTGGCAACAGACATCAGCAGACACTAGGAATTCAATGCAACAGCCATTTCCTGAGTGCATCTCTGGGGGCGGATTTCTTCTTTTCCTGAAGACATTCTGAAATACCATCTTGGTTAGAGTCCAGTGACTTCCTTCAAGACGCAACCGGCTGGTTGTAGGGGCAACGAAGTGGGCTGTTCTTTGTTTCAGGGCAGTGATCCCCTGAGGTTGGCAACCTGGCTCCCGGGTGGCCTGTCAGCATCGTGGCAAGAGTGGTCTTCCTTTTGTTCCTCGAGCCTTTTCCACCCTTTTGCAACCGATTGTCTACAGAACAGCCACTTCTACTTGAACTACTTAGATTATATTCTGGTTTTCCTAACGGTTCTGACTAATATAGCATCTAACAAACGGATCACCGAAAATGTATATTGCATGGTGATAGAAGTAGTGACTGGGCACGCTGAAGAGGCCCCGCCCTACCCCAGGCACCCCCATTGGGGTAGCACTGAGACTGGTCTGGCTCGGGGAGGGCGGTGGCGAAGCCGAGAGAATGAAGGCTGGGGAGACTCACTGAACTGGGTGCCTATTGCCAGACCTTCTAGGCCAGGGGTGGGCAAACTTTTGGACTCGAGGGCCACAATGGGTTCCTAAACTGGACCGGAGGGCCGGAACAAAAGCATGGATGGAGTGTTTGTGTGAACTAATATAAATTCAAAGTAAACATCATTACATAAAAGGGTACGGTCTTTTTTTTTTTTTAGTTTTATTCATTTCAAACGGGCCGGATCTGGCCCGCAGGCCGTAGTTTGCCCACGGCTGTTCTAGGCACTGGATGGAGCCTACGTTTCAGTTCGAGATATAGACAAAAACAAGGAGACAAGAGGTTGCTTGCGGGAAGCCCGTCCACCCTTGCTGCTTGACACAGTCGCTGCAGGGAAGAAACATCTGCACAGCATGTTTCAAGGGACCTGGCGTATATGGCATACTGTTCTTAATATGTTTGCTCACCTTCTTGGCGCTATGTGTTTTAACCAAGGTCACCTATCTGAGAGAGGTTGTTTCCCCAGGTAAGGATTTTCCCCTGAAGTTAGGGAGGGAATAAAACCCCTCAACTAAGTGCCAGGCGGGTAGTTAATCACTTTAACTACGAACAATCATGCTTAAGCTACATAATCTTTACTCCCTGGAATGGAGATAAGAAACGCCCTAACCTTTGGAATAGAAATTGATAGGATTAAAATAAACTGGTATGAATACAGATGTAATAAGACAATAAAAGACAGAACTTGGCTGGAGATCCTGGCTACAGAACCTGGCTAGGCTGCTGATCAACTGAATGCTGTCTCCGTGTCATTCCTTCTTCGCCGACTCCGTCCACACCTTTGGTAACCCCTGGACCTGCTGGGGTTGGACCCCAACAGTTGCAGGCAGAAATGAGTACAAGGGCAAAAATAAATAAATAAAGCAAGTGAAAGAAATAGGTACTGGGGGTGTTCTTTTTTTTTGGGGGGGGGGCTGTTCTTGATGGTCACAAAGAGCCTAAGGAAGTACTATTTGAGATTTGATCAATGTCAAGAAGACGTCCATGTGCAAATCCTTTGCTTGTTTAATTTTGTTGTTGTTGTTAATCCTCACCCTAGGCTAATTTTTCCTTGCCTTTGACTGAATGCAACCCTCAACTCTTCTGTGCGAGGGCCAACACTCTTACCAGCCAGGGTGATATGCAAATCTTGAGGCAAAGCATTCATTACAGGCAGAGGACACAGCAAAGACAAAGTCCTGTGGTGGGAATAAGCATTGCGTGCGTATTTGAATTACATTGCAAGGTATGGTGACTGGTATGAGGTATGTGGGTTTAACCCATTGAGGCACTCCCTTGGAGCTGACTATCAGATGTGCTGTTCCACTTATTTATGCATTCACTGGTTGATTCTTGTATGTGCCCTGACTGGGGATCGAACCTGCAACCTCGCATTTGGGACAATGCTCTAACTACCTGGCCAAAGTGGGGCAAGGTATCTTCTAGTGTCCCTCATATCACACTAGATAAGCTTGGACTGGGTCGTTTGCCAAGGAAAGTTAATGAAAAGGACCTACAGTTAAATCAACTTATAAAATTGTAGAGGGTTACATTGGAAGGGTTCTCTTGAAATTACCTAGCCTAGAAGTTCGCCAACTTCAGCCCTAGGCCATATCTGGCTCACTGCCTGTTTTTTTTTTTTCTATAGTGTGAGAGCTAAAAATGCTTTTTACATTTTTTAATGGTTTTAAAAATCTGATAGGAGAATAATGCTTCATGACATATGACTACTATATGAAATTCAAAATTCAGTGTCTGTAATAAAATTTTATTGGAACGCCTCCACAGTCTCTTATTACATTTTGTCTGTGGCTGCGTTTGAGTTACAGCGGCAGAGTAGAGTGGTTGCCATAGAGACGATACGGCCCACAAGGCCAAAAGAGTATTATCTGGCCTCTTAAAGAAAAAGTTGGCTGAAGCCTGGACTAGCTCCTATTCAGTTGGGGAATTGAAGCACAAAGGGAAAATGTCCTGAGATCACAGTCAGCCAGCGGCTGAAATGAGAAGTGAGTGCTCTTTTCACTACACTGCTGCACAGAAGCAGATAAACAAGTTTCTCAGTGTGTCGTGACAATGACCACTGGGTCCTTGAATATGCTTTATCTCTGCTCATTCTCACACACAGGCCTGCTCTAGGTTTCAGAATGGGCGGCTGCATCTGTCACCTGCAGAGGGCAGCACGGACTAGGGTGACTCCAGAGTGCAACCTCTTATCCGAGGGACAACCAAAATAGAATCAATAGACATATTGTCCTGGCCTAAAAAAAGAAAAAGAAATAAAGGGCCTGAATTGCTTTTTTTTTTTTTTTTTTAATAAGAGAAAGTTTATTTAGAAAGTCACTGAGCTAGAAGTAGTGAGTCATATTAGAAATGGGCTCAAGAAACAAATTACAGCCCTAACAGATTTGGCTCAGTGGAGAGAGCAGCAGCCTATGGACTGAGGGGTCCCAGGTTCGATTCCAGTCAAGGGCATGTACCTTGGTTGCAGGCACATCCCCAATGGGGGGTGTGCAGGAGTCAGCTGATCAATGTTTCTCTCTCATGATGTTTCTAACTCTCTATCCCTCTCCCTTCCTCTCGGTAAAAAAATCAATAAAATATATTAAAAAAAAAAAAAAGAAACAAATTACAGAGGCAAAAGAAGGGTCATGGGAACTTAAGGTAAGGTAAAGGGAAGGCACTTGGTGGGAAGAGAATGGGGACGGGTATGCCCCGGAGAGAGACAGCGCTGGGCCTGAATTGCTCTTGATGTTTTGATGATCTGTATAAACACTAGTGTAGATGTAAGATACTTTCCATTTTTTTGTTTTGTTTGGATGCCAAAGGTGAATTCAAGCCCAAACATCCCATCTAGCTAGAATGGGAGGTACAGAAGCCAAATCAGCAACAAAAGAAAGCTGGGCATTTAAGACAAAAGCACCCACATCTTTAAAAAAACACACCTCTTCTCTGAGTGTTGGGAGAACACGGAGAGGAAATTAGTTCTTGCTAGGGACCTTCTTAAGTAGGTGAACTGGAGCTGTGCTCATGACCCAGATTTGTTCCTGTTCTGTGTGGGCTGGAGAAGGGGGTTTGGTCTCTTCAATTTGGGGTGCCTAATAATAAAATGGGGCTAGTGAAGCTTGCAGCCTCGTATCAATGAGGTGATTTATGAAGTATAATTAATGTTTGCAATGGGCTTTTGAGATCCTTCAGATTAAAAGGTGCTCTGTGCAAGATGCAAGGTGGACTGGTGTTACTGCGAGGGCAGATATATTTTGTGGGTGTCACCACTGTTGTTGTTTACTGAGTCAGTGGGGGGCGAGGAGGAGTAAGTAGGTTAAGACCGGCTGGCACAGCCCTTCGACATGACCTAGAACTGGGCCCCAGGAAACCTGTATAAGGCAGACTATCACATCAGCCGATGTAGAGCAATTTCTCTGAGAATGCATACATCCCCCCAGGCACAATAGTTATGTGGATGAAAGGGACCACATGCTGACCCGACCAGCTCAGGGGAGGCCTGCATGGCGGTCTTACAAACTCAGAGACCTAAAGTCATCACAAAGGATGGTCTGAAATTAAACTTTAACTAAAAGCAGTGATGGTGGGCAGCTACATCCTAGGCCGGTATCTTCACTGACAAGGTCACCCTTTACCTTAACTGAGCCTCTCTGTCTTTTTGCATCTGTGATACCATACCCTTGAAATGTCTGGGTAACTTGTAACTTCCCTTTTTCTGGACCCCTTGGGGCACAATCTAATGTGCCTGGGCTCCAGGACAGATACCACAAATTCCTTCATTGTTATGTTAAGTGTTCCTGCACCCACCTAAGTATGTGTCTATCATTTTACTTTTTATCCAATCCCAGGGGTTTCCCTGCTTTGCTTTCTCCCGCCTCTCTAGTCTATCACCAATGGATTTCATGTAACCAACCTACTTCCCTTTCCTTTGATTGCAATGTATAAATATAGATGTAACCCTCCATTCTCCAGAGCATTATCTCAATTCATTGAGGTTCTGCTTCCCGGCATATGTCGACAGTTTGGTTCAAATAAACTCACAAAAATTCTTTACAGGTTTCATTGTTTTTTTACGTTAACAGTTTTATGACACGTAATCACACCTAGAAGAAGTCTTGTGGGCCTAATTAGAAAAACACATATGGCACTTCCGGCCTTACCAGGAAGGGGGCTGGGTTGCATGACTCAGCAAATTTCTTTCCTCAGCTTGAGCTTGACTTCTGGGGTTTTCCGAGATCTGAGTATTTTTCCTAAGTAATCCTCAAAGACCCGGTGCTGGGTAGCAGCAGGAACTAGGCTGGTTGCCTAATTAAGCGTCCCCATACTGCAACACTTAAAAACACTTATGGGAGTCCCAATGAGCTCCTAATGTATAATTCCTAAATTTAATCCTAAATTGCTCCACCGAATCCTCTTATATGACCTCGGTTAATTATGTACTAACTGCCAGTGATAATGATGAAAACTTGAAAATGATGGCCTGAGTGAGTGGATTCACTTCCTGTAGGTATTCCACCAGGTCCAAAGATAAAGGTTTCTCCTAGGAATAAAACCTCCGCTTATTGGAAATTGCTTTCAAACTCCAGCAATTAACTACATTACTTACTTTAGTCCCTGGAATGCTAAGAAAATGGAAATGCACTGAATGGGGTATTGTTTTTCTTATTTTTTTCAGCCAGAACTTTGGTCCAGATCAGTCCTATAATATGTGGGAACACCATGTAGATTTACCATGAATATAATCCAGTATATTTGGGGACATTAAGAACTCCTCAGCAGCCCAGTCGGTGTTGCTCAGTGGTCGAGCATCAACCTATGAACCAGGAAATCAGTTCGATTCCCAGTCAGGGCACATGCCGGGGTTGCGGGCTTGATCCTCAGTAGGGAGCGTGCAAGAGACAGTCAGTCAATCAGTGATTCGCTCTCATCATTGCTGTTTCTTCTCTCTCTCTCCCTCTCCCTTCCTCTCTCAAATCAATAAAAATACTTTTTAAAAATTAAGTTAAATTAAATATTGAACAAATGCTTAATAAAACGAACCAGGGATGTTTCACATAAAGATAAGTAAGTTCAAATATTTAGAGGACTTATATTCAAAAACAGACAAATAAACAAAACTGGTTCTATATTTCTTCAAAAGGCAGAACTATAACCAATGGTTATAAACATTCAGCATATTTGTATAAATAATTTCAATTTGTCCAAATCCAATATAATGGATGCTACATTTTTTCAAATAATAGAGAAGATATTTTCTTTCAAAATGTAGCATTCTTGGACCTCTCAAGGAAGTTGACTTTTCATCACACTGGTAATTGATACATTCATACCATCAGAAATACATCTCAAGTCAGCTAACTGGCTTATTAAGGAAAAGGTCTTTTGTTCCTCAGATATATATATATTATTTTTACTGATTTCAGGGAGGAAGGGAGAGGGAGAAAGAGATAGAAACATCAATGATGAAAGAGAATCATTGATTGGATGCCTCCTGCACACCCCCTACTGGGGATCAAACCTGGAATCCAGGTACGTGACCTTGACCAGGAATCAAACCCCCGACCCTCTTGTGTGCAGGCCGGGGACTAACCCATGAGAACACCTGCCAGGGCTCTCCTGGATATCTGATATTCCATTCCAGGGAGACAGTCTTCTTCAATCCCCAAAGGAATCACTACCAGTATGAGAGTTACTGATTGAAGTATAGTGAGTATTGAGTCAAGGGAAAAAGTTAAAGATGAGTCTAAAATTAGCTGGAGAGAGCAATATTTCAGGAGTAATTAAAATATATAAACTTTACATAATATGAAAGGCTTCATCCAAATTGGTATTCAAAATAAAGATTGTTTCAATGTTTCAAGATAAAATACATGAGATACTCTAACTGTATTTTATCACTTGCTCCATAAAGAATAAAGTAATACAATTGAAGATAAAAAACTTTAACTTCTGGCAGTGCCCTCGCGGTCCTGGATCTGCCTCTTGCTTCAACAGTGTTTGGATGGAACAGACCCAGGGACACCCCTTCTTCCAGCCTCCATCCACTCTCCTGCGTCTCAGCCAGTCACTACCTTCAGAACCACCTCCAGGACCAGCCAACACAATGGATTTTTTGTATTTTAACTCCTTATTGCAGAACAACCATGAGCTCCCAAATTCGTCAGAATTATTCCACCGAGGTGGAGGCTGCGGTCAATCGCCTGGCCAACCTGCATCTGCGGGCTTCCTACACCCACCTCTGGGCTACTATTTCGACTTTGACGATGTGGCTCTGGAGGGTGTGGGCCACTTTTTCTGCGAGTTGGCGGAGAACAAGCGTGAGGGCGCTGAGCATCTCTTAACGTTGTAACGGCCACATTCTCTTCCAGGACGTACTGAAGCCTCCCAAGGTGAGTGGGCAAAACTCAGGACGCCATGGAAGCCGCCCTGGCCTTGGAGAAGAACCTGAACCAGGCCCTTGTGGAGCTGCAGGCCCTGGGTTCTACCCACCGACCCTCACCTCTGCGACTTCCTGGAGAACCGCTTCCTGGATGAGGAGGTGAAACTCATCAAGAAGATGGGCGAGCCCTAACTGATTTGGCTCAGTGGATAGAGCGTTGACCTGTGGACTGAAGGGTCCCAGGTTCGATTCTGGTCCAGGGCATGTACCTGGATTGCGAGCACATCCCCAGGAGGGAGTGTGCAGGAGGCAGCTGAATCGATGTTACTCTCTCATCGATGTTTCTAACTCTCTATTCCTCTTCCTTCCTCTCTGTAGAAAAATCAATAAAATATTTATTTAAAAAAAAAAAAAAGATGGGCAACACCTGACTCACGTCCGCAGGCTGGCCACCCCCCAGGCCGGACTAGGCGAGTGTCTCTTTGAAAGGCTCACCCTCAAGCACGACTAGGAGCTTTTGGAGCCCAGAGGCCTTTCAGAGGCCCCTCTGCATCCCCCTGGTGTCTCTGGCTTTTACCTGAGCCTCTCCCCGAAACTACTAGTCATTCTTTTGACCACCCTGGAGCCCTCTCCCATACATTGGACCAAATGAGACAATAAAGCTTTTTGCAGGAGAAAATCAAAACAAAAACACTTTAACTTCTATATCAGTACACGGGATTCAGAGGCGGAGCTTGACCCCAGGGCGATAAGTACACTTTCAAATGAAGTACACTGTGTAGGCAAACTAGTTACCTGATGTTCACTGGGGATTGGTAGCACTACACCAGGCTGCTAGTGACAAGTGATAAAAACGTGTCAAAAGGAAACATCTGGGATCTTCCCTCTCAGGGCATTACCTTTCTTGTGAGGCAGTCAGTTTGCCATTATTGTTCTAATATAGATACACGAGAGGCCCGCTGCATGAAGAGGTCCGTGCAATAGGCCTTCCTTCCCCTGGCTGCCGGCACCCGTTTTCCTCCGACACCCGGGACGCAGGCCTTCGCTCCAGCCGCAGCAGAGAAGACAAGCCTCTTCAGTCTTCAGGCGTCTTCAGTCTTCAGTCTTCGCTTGGGCCAGAGCCTGCAGTCTTCGCTCCGCGCCTGCATATGCAAATTAACCGCCATCTTTGTTGGGTTGATTTGCAAACTCATCCTGATTGGCTGGTGGGCCTAGCGGAGTGACACCAATTTGCATGTTTCTCTTTTATTAGTGTAGATAGATATATGTGTGTGTGTGTGTATATATATGTATATGTATATATTTGAGGGGGAATAATACATACTTTTAATTTTTATTTGTGTGTGAGAGATATTTATTGTGCCATTTATTTATACATTCATTGGTTTCTTGTATGTGCCCTGACTGGAGATCGAACCTGCAACCTTGGTGTATCAGGACAATGCTCTCACCAACTGCACTACCCAGCCAGGCCCATGGTTCTAATATTTTTATAGGAAGTCCAACAAAAGCTGCCAAGTCCTCAGTGATTACCGAGGTATATATACATCTGAGAAACCAGGACAAAGTCTGCTTTGCTGCCTCTCTACACACGGCAGGCCTGGCTGAATCACCTCAGACCACTGGTGAGCATTGAGGGTTATTTCAATTCCAGGAGAATCTCTGTACTAGATTCTTTGTCCTACTGACCAAATTCTTCCAAGTACTGACCAAATTCCATGTTCAGAATTTTCAGGTTTTATAGGAAGTAGTGTTCTTTTCCAAAGAAATTGTCTATTATCCATGTCATGATGGAACAGATACAAGGCTGAAACAGACCATATCCTGAGGGTGTAACAGTTCTTCCAGAAGCCTAAAGGTTTCAAGTTTCTGATTCTTGCACTGATCTAGGAACTTAAAAAAAAATTTTTTTAAATTATTTATTTACTTATTTTAGAGAGGAAGGGGGAGAGAGAAAGAAAAACATTGATTTGTTGTTCCACCCACTCAAGCATTCATTGGTTGATTCCTGTATGTGCCTTGAACAAATATCAAATGCGCAACACTGGCAAATCCAGATCATGATCTCACCAACTGAGCTACCGGTAAGGGCTGATCCAGGAACTTTCTCTTTATTTTTTTAAAGTTTTTATTTATTATTTTTGTTGTTGTTGTTAATCCTCTTGTGAGGATATTTTTTCCATTGCTTTTCAGAAAGACAGTGGAAAGGAGAGAGGGAAGGGGAGAGAGAAACATCGATGTGAGAAAGACACATCAACTGGTTGCCTTCCATACAGGCCCTGACCAGGAGTGGGGAGCAAACCTGCAACCCAGGTACATGCCCTTGACTGGGAATCAAGCCCGGGACCCTTTGGGGCTTGGGCTGATGCTCTAACCACTGAGCACACCAGTCAGGGCTTTTTTGTTTGTTTTTAATCCTCACCCCCAAGGAGAAGTGAGGATATTTTTCCCATTGGTTTTTAGGGAGAATGGGAGGGAAGGGAAAGGGAGGGAAAAGAGAGAAACATCGATGTGAGAGAGTTGTGTCTCTCTCACATCGATTGGTTGCCTCACACACGTTCCCTGACCACAGGGCAGGGATCAAACCTGCAACCCGGTATGTGCCCTTAACCTGGAATGGAACCTGAGACCCTCTGGTGTGCAGGCCGGCACTCTAACCACTGAGCCATGCTAGCCAGTGGGGCTGATCCAGGAACTTTTTAAAAAATACTTTTTATTTATTTTTATTGATTTCAGAGCGGAAGGGAGAGGGAGAGATAGAAACATTAATGATGAGAGAGAATCATTGATTGGCTGCCTCCTGCACACTCCCTATTGGAGATTGAGCCCTCAACCTGGGCATGTGCCCTTGACTAGAATCAAACCCAGGACCCTTCAGTCCGCAGGCCAACACTCTATCCACTGAGCAAACCAGCTAGGGCTGATCCAGGAACTTTTTTAAACTGAAGGTTATTTTCTACCATTCCAGTTCCTGGCATCTTCCTCAACTCCACCTTTTTTATTTTTTATTTTTTTTAATATATTTTTATTGATTTTTTACAGAGAGGAAGGTAGAGGGATAGAGAGTTAGAAACATCGATGAGAGAGAAACATCGATCAGCTGCCTCCTGCACACCCCCTACTGGGGATGTGCCCGCAACTCAGGTACATGCCCTTGACCGGAATCGAACCTGGGACCCTTCAGTCCGCAGGCCGACGCTCTATCCACTGAGCCAAACCGGTTTCGGCTCAACTCCACTTTTCCAAAGAGTCACTAATTTTTTTCTTCAACCAAGTCCAATGAAGTTTTTGCCCCCATGCTCCACCAAACTGCTCTTGTCAAAGTCACCAATGACCTCCATGTTGCTCCCACAGTCAATTCTCAGGCCTCATCTTAACCTCTCAGCAGCATTCCACAGTTAGTCACTCCTCCTCCTTCAAACACTTTCTTCACTTGCCTTGAGACACTGCTTGGTTTTCCTCCCACCTAACTGGGTTGCTCTTTCTGTTGCTTTGCAAGTTCCTCACTTCTGAGATCTTATAAGTGTGAAGTGCCTCAGGGCTTTCCTGCTTCTTTCTTTCTGTATCTACACTTAACTCCCTAGGTGATTTCATTCAGTTTGGACTTTTATATGCTGACAACTCACACTCAACTGGGAGTTGTCCTCAGTTCGACCAGGGAACAGGGCGGGGGGGGGGGGGCGGGGGAGGAGGGGGGTAAGGGGGGGGAGTACCGGCCACTAGGGACCCCGAATTTCATGTAAAAATATGTATCTAGCCCTAGCCAGTTTGGCTCAGTGGCTGAGGACTGAAAGGTTGCAGGTTTGATTCTGGTCAAGGGCACATGCCTGGGTTGTGGCTTGATCCCCGGTAGGGGGTGTGCAGGAGGCAGCCAATCAATGATTCTCATCACTGATGTTTCTCTCTCTCTCTCCCTCCTTCTTCCTCTCTGAAATTCAATAAAAATATCTGAAGAAAAAAAATATGTATCTTCAGTACTTCCTCCTGAACTCGACTCAAATCCAACAGCTTACCTAGTGAATATCTAATAAATATCTCCATTTGAATATTTAATAACTATCTCAAACTGAACTTCTGATATCACCCTGGAAAACTGTTCTATCCAATGTTCCCTACTTGTTGATTAAAAATCGATCTTCTAGTTGCCCACGTCAAAAACCTTGGGCTCATCCTTGGCTCTTTTTATCAACTCTACACTCAATCCATCCGAAAGTCCTCTTGGATTTACCTTCAAAATAAATGTCCAGGATCCCTTAGTCATGGAAGCCATCTTATTTTCCGTCTGGATTACTGAAATAGTCTCCCTCCCTGAGCTCCTGCTTCTATTCTTGGCCTCTTACTCTCAATACCTCTCAAAACCAAAGTAATTTCACATCAATGCCTCCGTGCCAATGAAAAGTCAAAGTCCTCCAGTTTCTGTAGATCTGACTCCCCCTCCCTTACCCGACATCCATTGTCTTCTGTATTTTCCCCCTTGCTCTGGTTCAGCCGCACTGGTTTCCTTACTGGTTTTCATGTGCCAGTCATGCTCCTATCTGAGGACCTTTGCACTTGCTGTTCCTTCTCCCTGGAACCTCTTCCCTAGATACGCAGTTTGTGCCCTTAGCTCCTTCAAGTCTTCAAATATCTTCTTTATTTTTTTTTAATATATTTTATTGATTTTTTTCAGAGAGGAAGGGAGAGGGATAGAGAGTTAGACACATCGATGAGAGAGAAACATCGATCAGCTGCCTCCTGCGCATCTCCTACTGGGGATGTGCACGCAACCCAGGTACATGCCCTTGACTGGAATCGAACCTGGGACCTTTCAGTCCGTAGGCCGATGCTCTATCCACTGAGCCAAACCGGTTACGGCTCAAATATCTTCTTAATGAAGCTTACCCTGACCACATTGCAACATGTTTCATCTCTCTTCTCTGTATTTTCACCATAGCACTTACTCCTCCTAATAATTTACTTTTTATTATATTTATTGTCTCTTCTCTCTCTCCCATCACAAACCCTGGCCCCCACCTCCCACTAGATAAGCTCCATGAGAACAGGGATCTGTTTTATTCAGCGGTGTATCCCAAGTGCTTGGAATATGATCTGGCACAAGCTGTACACCTGAAAATAATACTGAATGTAAACAGTAATTGAAAAATAAAATTTAAAGTTCTTTTTAAATTCTTTTTTTTTCCTAGAAAAAAATAAAGATCTGGCACAAGGTTCATGCTCAAAAATTATTTGTTAAACATGTAAAGATCTTGACTTTAATAAGTCTTTTTAATGTATTGTCTACCTAGGCCATTTAAACCATGATGCCAAAATTATAAACGTACAGGTTTCACATCATCTGCACAATTGTCAGGATTAAATTTTGTTTTAGGGTAGACCATTTGTACTCTGGTAGGACAAACAAATGTTGGGTTGTTCCAGGACTGTTTTTTTTATTTTTATAGGTGTTTCTATTTTTTCCAAGGAACGCCATTGGCTGAAAGGATTTGTTCTTTGAACTGCAATACTTCTGAAGTGCTGAACTTCTGAGTTTGGCTCAAAGGGGAAAAGACTATTACAGCATGTGGGAGTGCTTAGCTGCTGCCAAAAACGTTTTGAAGGACTTCCCATATTGCTAAAGTCTCTAAGGGAGCTCATTTATCTTTACCAGGAAAAGGTGACTGTTATCATTAAATTCCCTCCTATTATAGGGTTTGGCGTGAAAAGCTGTCCTTTCCTGGAACAATGGAAAGAGATATTTATGATTTCTATATATTGTTAGGAAAAGGTACATATAGGCTTCACCAAACACTAAAAAACTAAACAAAATCAAAGGCAATAAAGAAAAAAAATAATGAAATCAAAGGCATGAGCCAAAGGGGCCTAGCACATACCACTTCTATTTTACACTGGCTGCCTTAAGAATCTGGTGATTATTAAAGGGTTTGGTTAATACCTAATCTTTTTCAAGGAACACAAACTGGTACAAATTAATTCAGAACCTCAGTTTTAGAATAAGAAAAACTACTGCTAATCTTGGAATTCACTAGTCCTGCCTGGCTTGACAAACTGGACTGCATACACAAAAGCATTTTCACTTCTGGGACAAATCTGAGATTGTGGTTGTTTCAAAATCTGTTTATTTGAACGTGGCTCTCTGCACATCTAAAGTCCACCTGTTTAAGTGTTTGGGCTTTTGGCCTAGAAGTTGGAAAATGTTTTGTGGCCAACATTAGGCTGGGGGAGGTGGGTTATTTACAAATTTCTGTTCAGCTAGTTTGCAAATGTATGACACTAGTCATAAGGGAGAGGTGAATTATGCAAAATACCACCTACACTTAAGAAAATACATATTGCAGACATTTCTTGTGCAAAAAAATGATGTGCTTTTTGTGTTAAATGTAATAATGGTGTGAATTAAGTATACATTTTATAAATAAAAACAAATGCTAGTAATTAGAATTGTTTAAACAGATCCTTCTCTATCTGTACAAAGTAAAAGATGGATTGTGCAATCCTCTGAATTTCAAGTGCCTGGCTCATTAGGGGCAAAATATTTTGTCTGCATTAGAATAACATCTCATTTCCCAATAAAACTAATAGTTTCATATTATTTAATTTTGGTTGTGCAGGCAGAAAAGCACATTTCACAAACTTTCACCAGTAAAAGAATGCACAGTATTGTGCTTTACAGAATCTTGGGAGAGTAAAAATATTAAAACTATGCAATGCTTTTAGTCTAACTGAACAAACACAAAATTTGGACTCTAACACTCCTGAGATGTTTTATCTAGAAGTCATTAAATCCCGATCTGTGTCCTCAACAACAAATATTTTTACATTTTCATCCCATCATTATGAGTGTAATCCCCCCCATTACTGACACAGACAACCAACCCCCAATAATTACACGTAGTAAAAACACCCCCCCAAAACACACACACACACACAAGGCTGGCTCAATTATGAACATATGCTGCTGGGAGGGAAAAAATTAAAACAAAATAGCTTGCACAAGCAGCAAGGCTGGAAGACAAATTTAGCGGCATTACTCTTGAATTTCCTGGCTTTGTGGCGTCCAGCCGCAAAGTTAACATCAAAATGCCAAGATTCCTATTTAAATATTTCCCCTGAAGTCAGGAAAACAATAGCTCTTTCACGATTTGAAATGACACTGGAAGGCACATAATAGAGATTTTATTGAGTCAACTTGCTATTTACATGCTCATAAGGGAATTAAAAAAGGGAATTTAAACCGAAGTCCTCAACGGACAGAAATACGATACTCTCAACTATTGTCCCAGTTTATGGCTCAGATATAAATAATGGACTATAAAACCGTATCTCAAAACAGTGGCGCAGTGCGAGCTTCGCGGCCAGCCAATGAGAAGCCGCCGCCCCACTCTCCTAGGCTGACAGCACTTCAAAGGCACCACTTTTTTTTTTTTTAAAGGGACCGACCTCTTGGTCACGCCAGTGTTTAGCTTTAGCACCTTTGTTGGTCTCCCGCGGGCGAAGCTGCTTAGTAACTTCGGTGCGGAGCGCCATCATGGCTCAAGGAAGAGGACACAAAGGGCGGTGCGACTTCCACCAGCGCAGCGCTGCAGAGCGCGCCTTCCTTCTCAGGGTGACATTCCAGCTTCCCACGGTGGCGTTCCGAGCCCTCCCCCACAAAATGTGTTCCTTTCACACAGCCAGGGTGGGGCGGGCAGATCCCACTTTGGGGAGGGCGTGGAGGACAGAGATCGGGGCTATGTGCGCGCCTCTCCGCGGCTTTTCCGGGGTTCCACCAGCGTACCTCCGGGGCGGGCCGCGGTCCAGCCCAAAGGCCAAGAACAAAGGGGACGCGCTCGCCGGTGCGCGCGGGGCGGGGAGCCCGGGCGCGGCCGCCGCCCCGCCCCCACACCTCCGCGGGCAGCGGCCGCCCCTCCCCCGTCGTCCTGCCCCCCTCGGCGGCGCGAAATGGCGGCCACGCCACAAAATGGCAGCCGGGCACGGTCACGAGCGGGCGCTCGCCGAGACAAAACAGGCGCCACGGTCTCCTTCCCTCGGCGCGGCCATGCCAGCCCGAGCTGCGCCCTGGTGGTGGCCCCCTCCAGCTCTGCGCACCGTGCCAGCGGCCCGGCCATCCTCGGCCTTCCCACACCAGCCCCTTCAGTTCGCAGGCCAGCGGGCGCTGCCTTTCCTCTTCCAAGTACCCCCATGTCCAGGAGGCGCTTGCGAACAGGATAAAACTGTAAGGAACTGAGCCCAGAACCTCACGGCCAGGCGGAAAAAGCGTGCCTCCTTAGGATCCCCACAGTCGCAGCTCCAGGTCACCAAAGAAGACAGGCAAGGGGGGGGGGGCATCAAACGATCTACCCAAGTTAAAGGAAAGAAAACGGGGTCCAAGAGCCCAAAGGCCAGTCCTTCGGCCGCCGCGTGCAATCCCAACGCCCTGAGCCCACACGCTGAGCGCAGCCGAAGCGTTCGGTGGCCTAAGAGCGCGCGGGCATCCACTCCACCACGCGAACATCCAGTGGTCGTCTCAGGCCTTCCATCGCCACCCTCCCATGACCAACGCCCTCTCCCTGTGCCGAGGGGCCTGGGGCTGGGCACAGACAAAAGGAGGAGCGGCTGCCGAGGTCCCCAAGCTTTTCCCTTCGGCGTGAGGCTCTTGATGGCCTTGGACTTTGCTGGGACCCTGGCTTGATGGCCGGAGGCAGGGCGGTGGCGGGTGTACTTGGATTTTTCGCTTTCTTTCGCTCATATGCCGCTTCCCTGCGCCGCCCATCCCCCAGCTTCCCCAGGGTTCCGTCTTTCTAGAAACTTGTCAGGGAAACTCAGCAAAAAGCCTCAAGCTCCGCCACCGCCTTCCTCCCAGAGCATGCGCGAGAGACTGGGCGGCAAGCTCGGCGCGCGCGTGTGAGAGTGGGACGTGCGCGCGCGTGCGCGCTCGCCGGGATGGGCGGGAGGTGTGGTCACAATGAAGGGAACAGGTTTTTCTCCCCTCCCCCCACTGTCCGTCGTTGCGCAAGCGCACTGGGGCGACTCCCCTGGCCTTTGAGAGAAGCGGGGCGGGGCGGGCCCCCAGCGCCCGTCGTTTCTCCGCGCACCTGCGCACTGGGTCGCCTTCGCCCGGCGGCCTTTTCCACGGTGTGTGCGGTAGCGTCTTTGATGTGCGGTGCGCCTGGCCGTCGCCGTGGTGCCCTAGTTACTGTGTCCTCGCCTCCCGCTCGCGGAGTCCGCCGCTGCTCGAGGGGTGGTTCCTTCTCCCGCGGGCTTCCTGGAGCTGAGCCTGCCCTTTGTGCCTCCGGGCCGAGGCTGGGCCGTGTCTGGCTGGCGCCCTTCCCCGCGTCATATTTGGAAGCTCCTGCCGGGGTTCGGTGTCTGGAGTGTGGAGACGCTTTCTCCAATGGCCGAGGGACTGCGTGGTGCTGGCCAGGCTGGCTTCCATGAGGCGTTGCCTGCAGTTCTCGCTAAGCCAAAATAAAGGTGTCCTTTTTTTAATTTTTTTTTATTTTTGGAAAGCTGCCCCTGGTCCTCTGCTCGGGTTGGCGGGGCTGGCCGCTAGGTTTGTCCTCAGTGTGTGGATGCGGACAAAGAAAGGGCCTTGGCGACAGTTCTGTCTCCCTTAGCAGAATTGAGCTTGAAGAGTGGTAACCATAGTAACCGTGTTTCCTCTTTTTTATTCCCCCTTCCTCAGGTGCCTTTTCCCTCCGTCCTTTAGGGACTGCGGTGGCCATTATTGGCAGGGTTGTGGGTTCTTTTACCCCCCCGCCCCCCCCCCCGCCCGCTTTCCCAAAGCTTTACCTCGCCAAGTAATTCACTGCTCTCCTACCCTGCTTCTGAAACGCAGCAGGTTAAGGTTCCTTTGGCAGGGCACTGAAGCTGGCCTCTTCTCCAGTCTGAACTTTGTTTCCTTGCCACCCTTCCATATATATACATACTTTTATTGACTTCAGAGAGGAAGGGAGAGGGAGGGAGAGATAGAAACATCAATGATGAGAGAGAATCATTGATTAGCCGCCTCCTGCACGCCCCACACGGGATCCAGCACCAAACTCTGGCCTGTGCCTTGGCGGGGAAGGGAACCATGCCCTCCTGGTTCATAGGTCGATGCTCAACCACTGAGCCACGCCTGAGCCACCCTTCTTTGTTAAGTTCCTTCCTCGCTCCGGAGTGACTGCTTTCCTATGTTAGTTAGCCTGTATACAGGCGTACCTTCAGACCCTCATGGAAGTAGGGTTTAAAAGAGGGAGCCAGTTTGCAAAGAAAGCACCTTGGGGGCTCCTAAAGACTTACGTGGTGGCAGTTGCAATTTGATAATCGCGAGCCGAATTTTTGTCTCTGAGGTTGTTTGGTGGTGCTCACCTGTCCCTGGGTGCCAAAGCACCATCCCGGCTCCCCCAGGGGAATCTAGGTCAGCCCAGGTTATCACCCTGGGTGGAGCCACTCCCAAGGAAGGGAGATTTTTCTTCCTGGTGGGAATTTCGAGTTGGTGCTAGAGTCAACAGGAACCTCAGTACATAAAAGTTATCTGGAGGCCGTTGAAGTACAAGTAAGCAATTTCTCCCCCCTCCCCCGCAACAGGACTGTAATTTGAAGCTTGGAAATGACCATATCAACTGTCCCTGGAATTGACAGAATTTCTGTTAGAGATTGTCTTAAACAAATTATGGTGAATGAGAGTCTTTAAAGTCAAAGTTCCAACAGCAAGGATAACACTACTAGATAAGGGAAAGAAAATATAGAGTATGTACGTTTTATAATTTTGAATAGATATAAAATCGGAGTTCTTATGTGCTAATAGACTCTCTGGAAACTGATCTTGAGGGAAACAAAGTTGAAAATTATGAAGGACAGAAGTGTCCTGGCCTAAAGCCACTTTTTCAGGTGATTTTTTTTTAAAGTAAAAGGGTTGAGTGTGTTTATCTTGTGGGGGTGGGGAAAATAGAAATCCATCTCACCATGCCTCTCTCACCAGCTAACATTATACAGTGAATCTTTAGTTATCACTTTTGGTGTTTCTGTTTTCTTAGAAAAACCATTTTAAGTTAATCCAGCATCTTTATAGAGAGTTATCTTGTGACAGTCCATCTTTTCAGTGAAAATATTTTCCAAATAGTGTAAGGGATATCCCCAACCCTTTGTAATATATGACCTCAAAAAACTCTATCTCCTCTATCAAAATACTGATTTTAACTGTCTAAAGCCTTAAAAATAATTCCAGTATTTAATTCAGAAATCCATCATAGTCTTTAAATAGGATGTGACTTTATTTTAAGCCAAAGGGTTCAAGTGTCTAATTATGGAATATTACATAAAATTAGCAATCATGTCCTAATCAGTTTGGCTCAGTGGATGGAACGTCGGGCTGCGGACTCAAGGGTCCCGGGTTCGATTCCGGTCGGGGGGCATGTGCCTTGGTTGCGGGCACATCCCCAGTTGGGGGTGTCCAAGAGGCAGCTGATCGATGTTTCTCTCTAGTCGATGTTTCTAACTCTCTATCCCTCTCCCTTCCTCTCTGTAAAAATTCAATAAAATATATTTTAAAAAATTAGCAATCATTACTATCCTGAAGATTAATGTCAAATATTGAGGCAGTTATGTGATTTGAATAAGCATTACTGCCCGGGTCAGTGTTGCCCAGTGGTTTTCAGCGTTGACCCATAAACCTGGAGATCGCTCATCCAATTCCCACCAGGGCACATGCCTGGTTTCCGGCTCTGTCCCCAGTAGAGGCCATGCAGGAAGCAGCCAATTGATGATGTTTCTCATGGATGTTTCTATCTCTCTATCCATCTTCCTTCCTCTCTCTCTGAAAAGCAATAAAAACATTAAATAAATGAAGCATTACTATTAAATAGCAACAACTGACTTAAAATGGAGACAGTTTTAAAACATTTCGAATGAGTACATAAATAATTTTTTGTTTGCATTTTCTACTTCTAACTAGAGCCAGGCCTTTGAAAGCAATGGTAGGGGAACTTAAAACTCTAAATCTCATTACACCATAACTGGTAAGAATAAAAGCAAAGCAACATGAAAAAAGAAAAAAACTCTAAATCTGAAAATTTCAATGCATATGTAACAAGTTACCAAACAGATTCCATTGATAGTCTTAGAAGTAACCATTAGCTTGACTTATATTATTTATATTCTGCCTCCTGGTGTTTAAAAGTTACAATCTCCTAGACCTGGAATGTTTTGGCTAATGTATATAACTTAGAGTGAAGAAGTTTTTTTCACATGAGAATTAGCAATATAGTTTTAAAAGGTTCAATGAAACATCTGGCTCATTGAACCAGAATAATTCACTGGAATTGTTTTTAAGGCTTTAGACAGTTAAAATCAGTATTTTGATAGAGGATAATAACATAGACAATAATAACATTTTGTTCATGTGGGGTCAGTTAACATAAATGTATTGATTTAATGTAACCAAGTATCAACATTTCAAAGGAATCCTTAAATAAAGTAACCCAGATACTGACTTCCAAAAGTCACTTTATTATAACTTTTTCTAATTATAAAAGCAATACATGTTAAAGAAAAGCTTAGAAAATATTGATGAATGAAAACTTTTAGCCCAGTCAGCGTGGCTGTACTTCAGTTGGTTGAGCATGTACCTATGAACCAGGAGGTCACAGTTCAATTCCCAGTCAGGGCACATGCCTAGGTTGAGGGCTAGACGCCCAGTAGGGGGTGTGCAGGAGGCAGCCAATCAATGATTCTGTCTCATCATTGATGTTGCTATCTCTCCTTTTCCCTTCCTCTCTGAAATCAATAAAAAATATATATGTATTAAAAACTTAAAAAAAAAAATCTATGTCCTCCCTGGCTGGTGTGGCTCAGTTGGTTGACCGGCCAGGGAGAGGCTTTGATCATTTTAGAACTAGTTAATATGTTTTTACATAATGCCTTTAAGAGCAAGTGCCTATATTTTATTTTATTATTGTTTTTTTTTGTTTAGGTGCTTATATTTTTAAGTCTGTTTTCTCATGAAACAGTTTAATTTTAGTAGCATGGGACTTGATCTGTAACCAAATTCATGTTCAGAACTTGGTAATTATTCTGTTCTCCTCTTTGTTTTTTTTTTTTTAAATATATTTTATTGATGTTTTACAGAGAGGAAGGGAGAGGGATAGAGAGTTAGAAACATCCATGAGAGAAACACCGATCAGTTGCCTCCTGCACACCCTACTGGGGATGTGCCCGCAACCCAGGTACATGCCCTTGACCAGAATCGAACCTGGGGCCCTTGAGTCCGCAGGCCAATGCTCTATCCACTGAGCCAAACCGGTTAGGGCCTGTTCTCCTATTTAAAGGGTGATATTGATTTATTTGCTATATTGCAGCGGTTCTCAACCTGTGGGTCGCGACCCCTTGGGCGGTCGAACGACCCTTTCACAGGGGTTGCCTAAGACCATCCTGCATATCAGATATTTACATTACGATTCATAACAGTAGCAACATTACAGTTATGAAGTAGTAACGGAAATAATTTTATGGTTGGGTCACAACATGAGGAACTATATTAAAGGGCCAGAAGGCTGAGAACCACTGCTCTATTGGCTAGGTTAGCATTCAGAGCTCTAGTGCTTTCCCCAACTGGGCTTCCATTACCCATGACTGAACTCTAGCATACTAAATATGGACAGTCTGCGAATAAGACCTAATTAAAAACACATGTACTTTAATTCTCCTTTGCAAATAGCTTTGCTTTAATGTCACCTTTCTGAATTATCTTTAATACTCAAATGAGAAAATTCACGTCAACATCTATTTATAATAGATGGAAAAAAGAGGTCACACCTTACTTTTTAAAAATCTTTTTCAATTTATCTTTTACTTTCAAAAATTAATAATTTTTTAAAAATATATTTTATTGATATTTTTACAGAGAGGAAGGGAGAGGGATAGAGAGTTAGAAGGGAGAGGGATAGAGAGTTAGAAACATCGATGAGAGAGAAACATTGATCAGCTGCCTCTTGCACATCCCCCACTGGGGATGTGCCCGCAACCAAGGTACATGCCCTTGACCGGAATCGAACCTGGGACCCTTGAATCCGCAGGCCAACGCTCTATCCACTGAGCCAAACCGGTTAGGGCAAAAAATTAATAATTTTTGAAAATAAAATTAAAAATCAGAGAATAACAGAGTTGCCTTTCTATTGAAAACATACAAAGATAAATGCTTATGAAGAAATTCTGCCCTTGTAAATATTTTTGTAACAAGGTCAGAAATAGAAAAAGCTTCTCCAGTGTTTCCTCATACATTGCCAATAAAAATGAAAATCACTGAGGAAAATCAAACACTTGATTTGGGGCTGTGCAAAAGAGGAAGGGAAAGGGGAGAGAGAGATAGAAATATCAATGATGAGAGAGAGTCATTGATTGGCTGCCTCCTGAACGTCCCCTACTGGAAATCAAACCCACAACCTGGGCATGTGCCCTTGACTGGAATTGACCCTGGGACCCTTCAGTTTGCAGGTTGACGCTCTATCCACCAGAGCCAAACCAGCTAGGGCGATAATGGTATGTTTTTAATATCAATGGATACTTTTGATATTAATATGAAATTAATAGTCAATATTATTCATGATATTTTTATGGTGTTACTTCCAAATATTTTTACATATATTATCTTTTTTGACAAATATTTTTTTATTGATTTCAGAGAGAGAGAAAGGGAGAGGGCGAGAGAAATAAAAACATTCATGATAGGCATTGATCTGCTACCTCCTGAAAGCCCCCCTTGGGGGACCAAGCCTGCAACCCCAGCATGTGCCCTGACAAGGAATTGAACTGGTGACCTCTTGGTTTGTGGTTTGACCCTCAACCACTGAGCCATACCAGCTGGGCTACATATATTATCTTATTCAATACTTCTAGCAACCATACTAGGTAGAGAAAACAGATTTTTTTATCCTCATTTTGCAGATAAGGATATTAAGACTTTGGGGGATTTAATTGATTTGCCTGGCCATATAGCCAGTGACTAAAGTGGAACTGGAATTTTTGACTCTTAACCCAGGGTTACTTCCTTTATTAGTATACCTAATGTTCTTCATTCTCACAGTTAGTGTTTTTCAGTGTCCTCCAAAGTTCAAGGACAAATAGTGTTTATTATGCTGAAAGAATCATTAAGGAGCATGGACATTTTTTCAACCTGCAAATATCCTTTATAGAGATGGATAGAATTCCCACCTGAATTGCTCTTTTGAACCCAGCATTTGTATGTGAGCTATTTTCCAATGAATCTGCTATGAAGATATTAGAGTAATATTTTTTTGGCATTAAAGGAGCACATTAAGATTTGAACAGAAGTACATATTAGTTGGTTATTTTGTTCTAGTTTATCCTTTTGTTGTTCCGTGGGAGTCACAGATACCAAATACCATCTTTAACTATAACTAGTCTCTCCTAATAATTTTGCTTCTAAAAGGCTCCCCCCTTTTTTCCCAGCTCTTGAATTTTCTTCAGCATTATTTTAGCTGACAGCTGCATTCAAGGCGAGATTCACTCTGTGTTTCTCTAACTGCAAGGTGTGCTTTTTGAATCCTCTTTGTCAGTTGCCCCTTTTAATGCAATTGAGCCGAGCCTCTTCTGTTCTTCATGGTGACATTTTGGTCTTTCCCAAGTGGTTTCAGCTAATTGAGGTTTTAAATGAGTCATTTATATCACATTTTAAAATATGTTTCATATCGTGGTTGCTTATATTGAAATTCATGCTGCCCAGCCGGATAGCTCAGTTGGTTAGAGCATCCTGTGGATATGCCAAGGTTTCGGGTCCATCCCTAGTCAGGGCACATGCAAGAATCAACCAATGACTGCAGAAGTAAGTGGAACACAAATCATGTTTCTCTCTCTCTCTCTCAAATCAATAAAAATTCAAAAAAGGAAAAGAAATACATGTCTCCTGGGAAAATGCACTTCAGTTCAACTCTAATTGCAGGCACATATACAGAACTATACAGTTCATGAGTGTAGGTAATTGTGTGCTGGCCTGACATTCCTTATTATGGTCATTGTTGAAACAGAACAATGGCCAAATGTAAAAGTCCAAAAGATTGATTTGTTTTTACTTTGTTGTTGTTAATCCTCACCTGATGGTATTTTTTTTCATTGATTTTTAGAGAGTGAAAGGGAGGGGGTAGGGGGAGAGAGAGAGAGAGAGAGAGAGAGAGAGAGAAAGAGAGAGAGAGAAAGAGAAGACAAATATCCATGTCTCTCACATTGATTGGTTGCCTTCCAAATTCACCCCAATGTGACATCGAACCTGCACGACCCAGGTACAAGCCCTTGACTAGGAATCGAACCCAAGACCCTGCATTGCTTGGGCTGACGCTCTGACCACTGAACTACCTGCTAGGAATCAATTCCATAATATTTTCAAAACAAAATTTTCCATTTCATTTAAT
Organism: Myotis nattereri; assembly: GCF_964212035.1. NCBI lineage: Eukaryota > Metazoa > Chordata > Mammalia > Chiroptera > Vespertilionidae > Myotis > Myotis nattereri. The sequence goes on along the minus strand of NC_138077.1, from coordinate 207,645,768 downwards.
AACTGATTTGCATGAAGACAAGGTGAACCTCTGGGGTGGCGCTAAACACCTTAACTGACGGGGGTGGGGGGTGTCAGTTGGGGAAAAAGGAGACTTACATAAAACTTTAGACAATAAAAAAAAGTAGAAAAGAAAACTTCTCCAGCAGTAAGGATAATAATTCTACTTGCAAAAATTCTATCTGCTAATAATGTTTTCAAATAATTTTAAAAATCACAAAAATGTAAAGAATAGCTTTTTGCTGAGAGCCACTGTCTGAGATGAATTAAAATAATGTGACTAAAAAAAACCAAAAAAACCTTAACTAAATTATGAATGAGTGCTAGAATTGTGGTTGTGCTTTTTCTCTTTCTAAATTTTCTTGACCTCCTCTTTCTGTTTCTGCCTCTTAACATTAAAAAAAGAAATCCATTTTATTGGTTTTTAGAGAGAGAGGAAAGGAGAGTAATAGAGAGATAGAAACAACATCCGTTGGCTGCCTCCTGCACAGCTCCTACTAGGGATGGAGCCCTCAATCTGGGGATGTGCTGTGAGCAGGAATCAAACCAGTAATCTTCTGGTTCATGGGTGGACACTGAACCAACCACTAAGCCACACCAGCTGGGCTCTGTTTCTGCCTCTTACTAGAGTTCTCAAAAAAAATAAAAGGTGTGTTGAAATGGATAAGGTAAAGATAAACGAGGAATACAGCATAGAAAACAAATTACCTGGGTAAATTCAGAATCTATAATTTTTAGAAGTAACTTGTCAAAATCCCAAAAAGCATTTCAAAGGATGGTAAGATTACACATCTTGTACTGTCATTGTTACAACTGTGTAGGTTGGGGGCTTGCTTGGCTTTCTGAAAGTCCTGAGAGAGGAGGAAAGAGAGAGAATCTCAACTGATCAGACTTGCTGAGATCATTTATAAAGTACAGTGTAGAGACTATTCACCAAATACAAGAAAATCTGATGACTCTCAGACTCTGACACAATCATTAAGAAACTTAACACAGATTACAACAGAAAACAAACAACAAAAACTACTTAGAGCTTTACCACCTGGAGCAAAAGAAACAATTTAATTATGCAGAGGTGACCCCATGTATTAGTGCTATTGATTATGGGGATCGTAGTTTCCAATTCAAGTTTGGTAAGATGGTTTGTATTTAAGAGACAGTGGATGAGACCAAATGTTTAAAATTTGGAAGCACCTGCTATTTTATATATATAGATGAAAAATGGAAAAGAAAATTGAGTTGCTGTTTTAAACAATTCAACTTTTCTGAACTCAAATACAGTTGTCTTAATTCTGTGTGTTTTCCCCACGGTTCTGTAAACTAGCCTTTATCTAAAAGTTCAACTGTAGGCTTTAAAAGCCCTTAGGCCTGGAAGGACCAGAGGTCCAGTCCCTTACTCTGCTTAAATATTAAATTATAGTCAATCCTGAGGGGAACAATAGTAAACACGTGACCATCTATCTCATTTCACTTTTATTCCTCGTCTACCATCATGATCAGCAAGATCTTGCAAAAAGTTTCGCAAGATCCTATGTACAATGAAGTTGCTTAACATCACAAGCGAATGATTCTTGGGAGGGCTGGGTTTCTGGAGTCATTGTTTAACCGGCGGTGGGCAGGGCGGCCTTGCTCTGACGCTTTCCCGAGCAGGCGGGCATCCGAGTGCCGGGAAACCGCCAGGAGCTGGCCCAAGGGGGCGCGGGGTGGGTGTCCCGGCCTCTCCGAGGAGAGGGGCCTGGCGGCCGCTGGGAGACCCAGTCCTGTCGCAACCAACCCCTTTCTCTTTTCTTCTTCCAGGCCGGCGCCGGGGACCCCTGCCGCCAGGGCTGGAGGCCGCCTGGGCATCTGCAGGGGCGGCGCCCGGGGCCTGACTGACGGAGCGGCCGCCCCGCGGCTGCGGCTGCCTCCTCACGCGCCTGCGCACTTGCGCACCGGGCCCGAGCGCTCGAGCGTCCTTCCCTCCCTCGCGCGCCTGCGCGCCGGCTGAGAGGAACCCGGCGTCTCCGCCTCGCCAGGCGGGCGGACGCGCGCGCGCCCGCGGTCAGAAGGCGGGCCGCGCGCGCCGGTGGGAAGCGTCCGGCTACCACAGCGCCAGCTCCGTCCTACTCGCTGCCGTCCGGGGCCCGCTCGCCCCTCCTCCCCACTCCCCCGCCCGCCGCCGCCCGGGCGCATGCGCTGCCTGAGCGCGAGGGTCGGCTTCGGGTGTGTGGTGGCGGCAGAGCGGAGCTGCGAGCCCGGAGAGTCAGAACCTGGGGGAGAGGGATGGTCTCTGCACGGGGAGGAGCCGGAGGAGCCGCCGCCGCTGCCGACGCCACCGCCGCAGCCGCCGCCGCCGCCGCCTCGGCGCCCGCCTCCCGGCGCTGACGGGCTCACACGAAGCCGGCGAGGGAGAACCCGCACCAGCGGTCGCCGGCACACCGCCCAGCATGGTCCGAGAAACCAGGCACCTCTGGGTGGGCAACTTACCGGAGAATGTGCGGGAAGAGAAGATCATCGAGCATTTCAAACGGTGAGTGACACGAGGCCCGGGCGCCGCTGCCCGCTCCGGCCCGTTGCCGGCCCCTCCTCGTGCGCGGAACTGGTGAGGGGACCCGGGCCAGACCCACGGACGGGCGCGGGGTCGCGCGGATGCCTGGCCGTCTCGGCCGGCGTCGGGCCTCGGCGGAGCGGGCGCGGCTGCTGCTGCTGCTGCTGCTCTCCCTTCCCAATAAGGAGGAGGCTGTCGCTCGGCCTCCGCGAAGCCGGCGCTGGGAAGGTGCCCTCCCGCTGGCGAGGCGGCGGCGGGACGCGTCCTTGCGAGTCGCTGTCCCGGCTCCGAGGGGCCGGCCGGGTCGGGCCCGGGACCCTGCCCACCCGCCCGCCCGCCCGCCCGTCCCTCACGGCCGACTCCGGAGTTCGGCAGCAAGTCCCGCTCCCCAGCTCGGACGCTCGGAAACGTCAGACCTGGAGAGGGTTTTGTGCGAAAGGGCAGGTTCTACAAAAATAAGTGTGGGTAGGTGATGTCGGAGCATCTTGGAACTGCGAAGACGCGGGGTTCTAGGGGCCTCGTGGAAGGGGTGCCGTGCACGGGGTTGTGTGGCGGGCTTGGGGAGAGGACGGTGCCTGCAGAGGAGCTGGTGCGCCCGTTTCGGCGCTTTCGCCTCCTTTCAGCTCTGGGTCCCTGGAGGAGGAGGCGGGTGAGGACGAGGGCGTGCAGCGGCGGCAGGTCCGCCTCTCGCGGTCAGGTCCCCGCCTCGCAGGCGCTCGGGAGCCCGGGACCCCCGCTTCCGCGGCCGCCGGCGGCACCCCGGGGGAGCCGCCTTTGAAGGAACGTTTTTCCCTCCCACCCAGAATTCACTAACGAATGGCTAGGAAATGCAAGCCTTTTACAATGAGAAGATGTGGCTTAAAAAAAAAAAGAAAAACCCCCAAAAAACACCAAACCGACTTGCTAGAATATTTTTTGTGTCTGTGGAATGTTGGAGTAAGTGTTGTGCTTGACACCTCTTCGTAGTTCCGTGGTACCTAGCGCCCGTCTTTGTGAAATACACGCGTGCCGTCAGCCTTCAGTATAAAACGCCGGAATGACGATGTGCTTACACTTGGTGCACACGGAGGAGGACTGCAGCACAGCTGTGCCTGTCCTCCCCAAACGGCTGTTGATTCCGAGACTCAGGACCCCGAAAGGTTTTCAGTCTGTTTTACCCGCCATTCCTCTTACTGTCTAGTAGTCCGTGAAGGGGATTATGGAGCGCCCTTATTAGTGAGTCACCCTGGGAAAAATAGGTTGCGGGAGCAGCCTGCCGAAGGAAATGGAAGCGGCGGCGGCCGAGCTCCGCTGTCTTTTAAATGGAGGACCATTGATTCTGTTGATGGTTGCTGTTACCGGGGTGTTCAAGCTTCGCCTCCGGAGCGCGCGTCTGCGCGTGTCCGCGTGTGAAAGGGAGCCGGGCATAGTGAGGCCATTCATAACCTGCTGTCCGCGGCGGGACTGGGGGAGGCGCGCTTCCAGGGACTCTCCGGGTGTTTACTACGCCGTGCGGGGAGACCCGGCGAGGGGGAGGCCGCTCGCGAAAGCTCGCCTCTGACCCCAGCGATCGTGGAGATGCCCCGGGCTCAGTCGAGAAGCAGATGGGAACTTTCCCTGGAGCTGCTCCGCCCCTGGCTTCCCCACCCTTCACTGTTCTGGTCGAAAAATAATCTAGGTGCAGATGATTGGAGTGGAAAACCCACTTCACGTGGCCACTTTATCTCTTTGTGGACGTTCTCTCTGCCTGGGAAATTTGTATGCACCGACGTGCAAACACGTGCCTTGCAGCATTCACTTCGCAGTGTTGTGTGGCCAGAGGTGTCATTTTGCATTATGCAGATTCGGGAGACATGGCATGCCTATCGCGGGGAGTTTGACCCCTCTGCAAGAGGAGATGTTAGGGAGAGGAAAGAGGAAATCGTCCAGGGGAATTTTGGAAGGTTTTAACTGGACGGTGCTGCGGTCCGGCTTGTGTGAATGACTTTCTAAAATGGCGGCCAGGACCCACTTTATGTGGGAATCAGCCGAGCAGATCTCAGAACGCACAGCGGGAGGAGGGGGCAGAGGAGGCGAGCTGCCTGGAAAAGCGGCGGTCTGGAGGAACGTTACTGTATTAAAGAGGGATTAGCTGGCACATTGCTCACGACTGCACTTAAAGGAGTATTTTACCTTTTGCAGAGCTAAAGCAGATGCTACCGATAAAAGCAGATTATCTTAAAACTAAGCAGACCGTGTATTCCTGAAACTCCTTTGTTTTAAAAGCGAGTTAAAAATGTTTGAGTAGATAGTACAGAGTGTAACCCCGACACTGGGATTTCCAGTTCCCATCCTCCCCTTCCCACCTCCACCCCCAACAGGTAATCTCTATTTCTGCTTTCTTGTTTATCCTTACACAAGAACAAGAAATGTTTTTGCTGATCCAGCTGTGGAGCTAAATGGACCTTGTTTGGAGGAATTCATGGCCTTTTGTCTCTGTTGTAGAAAATGTTTGGAAAACGTGTGATTGTTAATGGGAGGGCAACAAAATCTGAATAATTTAAGTGAAAGGGATAAAAATGTACTTGTACCAGAATGATAGCTGTGCAAGAAAATTTAAGGATAGTCACTTTTGGTGTCTTCTAGAAATCTGAATGAGAAAAAACATGCAATACCTAAATTAAAGCTGAGGCTATATTGCCTACTTTTCCCCTTTTCCCCAGTTGATTACAACATTAACTAATAACTGTTTTTACAGGATTAAGAGGTGTACACTGGGAATACATTATTTAAAACGTTTTCAAAATGAATATTCTCATAACGGTGATTAGGCCTTTGTAGTATTTGGATTAAAAAAAAAAAAAGGTTAAACCAGACAGCTTTGGTAGCAGGGCCAGCTTAGAGGCATTTTGGGGTTAGGGTTGGGGTGGAAGGTCAGAGCCAATTTTTTTTTTTACTATTTATATTTTGATTTGTGTTTTTGGTAGGAAATAGATTGAGGGAAGGATGCTGATTTGGCTTTTCCATCTGTGCCAGAGAAAAACCAAACCTTTAAAACATAATCAGAGTATTTTCAAAATTTGGCTTTACCTTCTTGCAATAAGAATGCATCTATTGTGTTCACTACCTTTATAGCTTTCAGTATGCCAGTTGAAAAAATTAAATGACAACTATTTCTGAATCAGATTTTATTTAACAAAGATCCATTTCAGCGACTGGATTTGCACAATAGAGTAAGTCCTTTCCTTTGTATGTTAGCTGGCTTTAAGGGGGAAGGGAGGAGTTACACAACAATTGCTTGCTGTCTTTTAGTTGTCAGAGGGAGAGAGGTGTGTGCAAAGGGGACTCCCTGTATTAGAATGAGTAAATGAATAGAACCCTCCAAAGAATACAAAATTGTCTATATTTTATTTTCAGATTTTAGTAAATCACATATTTAGGTTCTTCCCATACATTCCCCAGGTTAGAGAATAGGTTAAAGATTATGCAGAGGTTGAGCAAGGTAGCAGCTTGTGTAAAATTTTGTCAAAGAATGAGACCCATTTTAAAAAATGTATTTTGTTATTGCTAATTTTCATTGTCTTATCTCAGTGGTTTTCCTGAGTTTAAATACTTGGAATATACCTTATATGTTACATGTATTTGGATATCTTTACTTTTGGAACACAGTATAAAATATTATGGAAGAGTTTCCTTGTTCTTACATACTCTATAACCAGAGATATTTTTAGACTTAAATAAAATTGACTCATAGTAGCCTACACCATTGCCACATCATTTCTTTTGAGCCCAGTCAGTTTCTATGTTTTGAAACCTCTGGTTTTGAATGTTATAATTTTGAATGTTTTCATGGTAGGCTTTTGTATACTTTAACAATAAAATAAAAAAAATCAGTTATCTTGAAAAATAGCATTAAAAATTAATACAGATGCTTGAAATGTTATTTTATTTCCTGAGTAGAATGCCTCTGGCAAGCAGTTTGGAGGAAAACATAGGGCTCAGTGCCAGAAAGAATGATGGTGTTTGACTTTTGTGTAGTGGCCCCCTTTTCCCAGCTACCTTCATTGTGGACTCTTGATTGTTCCACCATTGTATTGTTTGGTACGCTTATGAAGAAATTTCAAGCTTGATTTATGAAACATTTTTAATCCTGCAAGCTAATGCTTTGGGAATACTTATTTAGAAATTGTAAAGATAGCAGTATTGTAAAAGTTCTTTCAAATATTCCAAGTCTCACTTTCCCCTTCTTTTGAAATATTGCTTACATTAAAAAAAGTTTACAATATTTTGTGAAAACTAGTATATTTAATTGGAGACTATATATTTCTCTGCTTTTACTTTTAAGAAAGAATCTGTAGTGTTTGGTCTGTAGTTAACTAGTACATAGTATTTAGAGTAAACATTGTAGTCAGAAAATATCTTCAGTTTTATTAAAACTGGGCTCCTAATTTTCCTCATTGGATTATTTGGAATAAAAGTTCAGCACCTTGAAACAGACACATAACCTGGTGAACAAGGAGACTAAATACAGTAACATTTTTCTATAATTAAATTTCTAATTTTTAAATTACTAACTTTTACTTTTATTTGTTTTCTTTATTTTTGTGTCTAATTATTATTATTTTCCTTATAGCTACTCATAATTTGAATGAAAATAGCATACACTATTGTGGGAACCAATTAGAATGGTTTTTTTTTTAAATATATTTTTATTAATTTTTTACAGAGAGGAAGGGAGAGAGAGAGAGAGTCAGAAACATCGATGAGAGAGAAACATCGATCAGCCGCCTCCTGCACATCCCCCACCGGGGATGTGCCCACAACCCAGGCACATGCCCTCGACCGGAATCGAACCCGGGACCTTTCAGTCCGCAGGCCGACGCTCTATCCACTGAGCCAAACCGGTTTCGGCCCAATTAGAATGTTTTAATCATTTTATTAGAAACCATATACATTTTGTGTGATATCTGGCTAGTTTTAGTGTGTGGAAATATGCTTTGAAGTATTTTCTTGGCGTAATTTGAAAGTATTGCAATATTCAGATTTTCCCTTCTACATGTGTCTCTGTCTGCCCAGTTGAAAATTATAAACATATAAAAAATCTCACAATGGAATGTCTATAAAACTGTAACTTAAATGTAGTGAATTTTTAGACTTGATTACTTAAGATTTCATTTTGAGTGTAGAGATGAGTTTAAATCTAGCATATTTGAGGTATTTATTATATAACAAACTGCTCCAGTTCTTTCAGTTAAGGAATATTTGTGGGAAAATTCAAAGGGGAAACAGTTATTGTTTGTCCTATATACCTGGTGCTAGGTTTTTAGTCCAGCATTAAACTCTAGGAGTATGTGTACCAGTATGTCTTTGTGTCTATGTATTAGATGCTGAGTTTGGGTTACTTGAGAACATTGACAAATGAAGATTTTTCTCATTATACGTTATATTGACTTTGTTACATTTCTATCCTGTTTATACACACTACATATGCTTTTACATATAATACATTTATAGGTTCTTAAATAGATTCAAAGTGATTTTTTTTTAAACCATCACCCATTGTTTTATTCCTTTGATTTAAAAATTAGGACATTTGTACTTTTCTTTAAAACATTTTGTGTTTTACAAAACTACATTTGGCATATAGTGATTTGTGTCCTTTATAAGTCAATAATTTGGTAGAAGGTAGATTTTTTTTTGGTCTCAACCATTAATTTTTACAAATTATGCTGTCTACAGTAAAGGCTCTTTTGCATCCAATATTTTAAAATTCACCTTGGATTAAAATAAAGATGAAGAAGTTTATCACTTTATTTTCTCAAAGGATGTTATAATCTACAATGAAAATTATTTAAATTTAGACCAGAATTTAGGAGGAGATACTTAAAACTTGGATAGGAAAATATTATATCATTATTTTCACTGACTTGTTATCAGAATTTGGTATTTCCTTCTATTACAAGATAGTAATGTTATGGTAGTACCAACATGGTAGATAGTATGAGTAGTACCTGTAATTTCATTATTAACACAAATCCAGATGTATTTTCATATTTCACATTACAGTTGTTGCAATCTCATTTATGCTCATCACAACTTAGAAATTACAGTAATTTTTAAATCTGCTGCTAGATACTTTAATGCATTAATAAAGATGCACATACATATATTACTATGTGACTGATATTTGCTGTAGATACATTTTAAAAATTCTATCTCAGAGAATTCACAAAAGTAGAAAAAAATAAATGAATTCCGTGTACCCATCATTTAGCTCCAACAACTGTCAGCCATGGCTGATCCTTTTATGAGAACGAAATAAAGCAAAGAAGGGGATAGAAAGTAATGGGGATAGGGGTGATGAGGAAGGCTTCTTTGAAAAGATGGCATTTGCTACCCCAGAATAAAGGCCTCTTCACACTTATAGACCCACTTCTTTCCTTCCTGCGTTTTTTCTCCATTTAACATTAATTTTGAAATAGTTTAGGAATAGTATAAAAAATTTCCACATCCCCTTCACCCAAATTCCCCATTGCTAACATTTTTGTTACATTTGCTTCATTACTCTGTCTTGTCTTCTTCCGGCATGGTGTCCTATTACCCTTAAAATTTCTAACGTATACATTCCCAAAATAAGGACCCTCTTCTGCGTTGCACTATAGAGTCTTCCCAGTCAAGAAATCAGCATTGCCACAACATTGCTACCCAATCCATAGACCCCTTTGACATGATGCCAAATATTCCAACAATGTCTCTTTTTCCTTTTTGGTCTAGGATCCTAGCTAGTACCACGTGTTGCCTTTGGTGGTTGTGTTTTATCAGTCTGGACAGTATTTCATTCTTACGCTGATTCTCATGCATGTGCCTGATAGTCTTAAAGAGCATTGGTCTTTCATTCTGCAGGATGACCCTCCACCTGGGTCTGTCTAGTATTACCTCATGACTAGATCAGGTCATGCATTCTTGGCAAGAATACCACAAAGAGTATCATATAAGGAGGCAAACTATATTGATACATCCTACTGCTGGTGACTTGAACTTTGATCACTTCGTCAAGTTTGTGTCTTCATCATTTCCCCCTTCAATTTGATTAGCATTTTATGGGGAGGTATATTAATATTACACTGATAGTCTCTTCCATCATCAAACCTACACCCACCAGCATTCATTGATAACTCTTGCCTTATTTATCTATTATTGCCAGATGATTGTCTATTATTGTTACTCCTTCTACATTTATTCTATTGTAGATAAGAAATCCCACGGTTTATATTTTTTCTTTAAAAAAATTGTCTTTAATCCTCACCCAAGGATATATTTTTATTGATTTTGGAGAGAGAGGAAGGGAGAGAGAGAGAAACATTGATTGGCTGTCTCCTGCACATGCCTCAACTTGTATCAAACCTACAATCTGGGCCTGTGCCCTGACTAGGAGTCAAACCCGCGACCCTTTGGTGCACCGGATAATGTTCCAACCAATAAGCCACATCAGCCAGGGCTCTTTATTCTTTTCTTTCTTTTTAAAAATTTAAAAAACAAGGATATGTTTTTATTGATTTTGGAGAGAGAGGAAGGGAGAGAGAGAAATATCAACTTGTTTGTTTCATGCATCCATGCACTCATTGCTTCTTGTATGTGCCTTGACCTGAGATTGAACCCTCAACCTTAGCATATCAGGATGATGCTCTAACCCAGCGATTCTCAAGATTCTCAACCTGTGGGTTGCGACCCCTTGGGGGTCGAACAACCCTTTCACAGGGGCCGCCAAAGACCATAGGAAAACACATATATAATTACATATTGTTTTTGTGATTAATCACTATGCTTTAATTATGTTCAATTTGTAACAATGAAAATACATTATATCAGATATTTACAGGACGATTCATAACAGTAGCAAAATTACAGTGATGAAGTAGCAACGAAAATAATGTTATGGGTGGGGGTCACCACAACATGAGGAACTGTATTAAAGGGTCCCGGCATGAAGACGGTTGAGAACCACTGCTCTAACCAGTTGAGCTATCCATTCAGGGAGATTTCTAATTTTTTTTTTTTTTTTTTTTTTAATATATTTTATTGATTTTTTACAGAGAGGAAGGGAGAGAGATAGAGAGTCAGAAACATCGATGAGAGAGAAACATCGACCAGCCGCCTCCTGCACATCCCCCACCGGGGATGTGCCCACAACCCAGGTACATGCCCTTGACCGGAATCGAACCTGGGACCTTTCAGTCCGCAGGCCGACGCTCCATCCACTGAGCCAAACCGGTTTCGGCTAGATTTCTAATTTTTTCAGTGCGCTTTAGTCCAGGCCTTATTTTGCATTGCAGACCATCCTAGATTTAAACAGTGGGAGGGAGCTTCTTCAGACTGGCTGCTGTTTCCCCACCATTGTTTAAGCATTTCTCTTTAAAAAAAAAACATATTAATTTCAGAGAGGAGGGGAGAGGGAGAGATAGAAACATCAATGATGAGAGAATCATTGATCGGCTGCCTCCCGCACATTCCCCCACTGTGGACCCAGCCCTCAATGCCATCAGGTGCTCAGACTGAGAATTGAATGGTGACCTCTTGGTTCATTGGCTGGGCTAAGCATTTCTTTATTTATGGCACAACATAGGCTCATATTGTGCTTTCCCTGCCCCACTACTGGACTCAGCAGTTTTTGTAAGTCCTGGTTCCTTTTATTGTAGGATGGTATTTACAAACCAAAATCTGGGTGCTCAGTTTACTCATTGCTACAAAGCTAAGATGTGTGGACACATGATATACATGTACCTCTATGTCATATATTTAAAAACTCAAGGTTCACACGTTTCAATACATGAAGAGTCTCTATAACTTCCTCATTTCCATGTGTGTAAATCCCTTCTTTGACTGAGAATTCTGACTCCCATTATTCTCATTGTATTTACTCATTTGCTCAATCAATTATGTTCTCAGTGTAACTAACATCCCAACCATTCTGCCTCCCCCACCTCTGAGCACATTGTCCTGCTGCCTCTGTATCCAATCCCCTCCCTCTCAATTACTCTTATTTGGAAACCAACATTTTGGGGAGGGAGGGCAGACAAGGAAAAAGGAAAGGAAGGTGAGACGAAGTGATTTGCATGTTTTTGTTTCTAATTTTTTCTCTCATAGGAGACAACTTGCGAATAAATGATCACTTGCCTCTGGTGAAATTTTTTAAGCAGATTAGAGCTACCCCACTCTTACAATTTTAGTTTTGCTTCTACTTCTACCACTGACTGTTGTGATGTGAGCTTAATTACTGGATCATTGTGATCGTTATATGCTGAGTCACATAGAAGAGAGGAGGTAGAGAGAAGGGAGTTTGCTTCTTAGGAATAATATTAGGAATCATCATTGCTCCATTTATTTAGGTTTCAGTTACTCACTTTGTGTGGTATCTTAGCAAAATTTTGCCCTGGCCCTACCTTCCCCAAACCTTATTGATCTCAACCTTATTTTTTAAAAAATACGTTTTTTACATTGATTTGAGAGGAAGGGAGAGGAAGAGAGAGAAACATCAATGATGAGAGAAAAATCATTGATTGGCTGCCTCCTGCATGCTGCATCCCCATTGGGCATTGAGACCTCAACCTGGGCATCATGCCCTGGCCGAGAATCGAACTGTGACCTCCTGGTTCATAGATTGATCGATGCTCAACCACTGACCCATACTGGCTGGGCTATTTCTTTTTTTTAAATTTACTTTTTATATGGACAGATAATGTATTAGTTTCAGTTACACAATATAATGATTCAATATTATATATATTGCAAAGTGATCTTTTTTTAAATATTATTTTTTATTGTTTCAGAGAGGAAAGGAGAGGGATAGAGAGAAACATCAATGATGAGAGGGAATCATTGACCAGCTGCCTCCTGCATGCCCCCACTGGGGATTGAACCTGCAACCCAGGCATGTGCTCTTGACCAGAATTGAACCTGGGACCTTTTAGTCCACAGGCTGATGCTCTATCCACTAAGCCAAACCAGCTAGGGCCATACATCTATATACTACAGGCCCAGTGCAGGTATTTGTGCACTGGTGGGGTCCCTTGGCCTGGTCTGCAGGGATAGAGCGCAAACCAACTCTCCAACATCCCGTAAGGGGTCCTGGATTGTGAGAGGGCGGTTCTCGGGTGACACACCCGGAATTGGGCTCCCTCCTCTCTGGTTCCGGTTCCATTACTTGAGAATCGCAACTTCCAAGTCACTGCAGCTCGGTAGCTCCTGCATTGAGCATCTGCCCCCTGGTGGTCAGTGCACGTCATAGCTACTGGTCGGAGTGTCTGCCCCCTGGTGGTCATTGCACATCATAGCTACCAGTTGGATAGTCGCTTAGGCTTTTATATATATACTAGAGGCCCGGTGCACAAAAATTTGTGCACTTGGGGGAGAGGGGGGTCCCTCAGCCCGGCCTGTGCCCTCTCGCAGTCTGGGACCCCTCGGGAGATAACGACATGCTGGCTTAGGCCTGCTCCCGGGTGGCAGAGGGCAGGCCCAATCCCTAGGTGCAGCCCCTGGTCGGGCTCAGAGCAGGGCCAATTGGGGAGTTGGGGCGCCGCCCCCTGTCATGCACAGAGCAGGGCGGATCGGGAGGTTGCGATGCCACCCTCAGTCACGCTCAGGGTAGGGCCGATTGGGGGGTTGGGGCACTGCCCCTTGTCACACTCAAGGCAGGGTCGATGGGGAGGTTGTGGCGCCACCCTCTGTCACGCACAGAGCAGGGCCAATCGGGGTTGGGGCGCTGCCTCCTGTCACTCACAGAGCAGGGCCCATCAGGGGGTTGGGGCGCCGCCACTCTCACTCAGGGCAGGGCCGATGGGGAGGTTATGGCTCTACCCCGCCACACACAGAGCAGAGCCTATGTGTGTGTGTGGGGGCTTGTGGTGCCGCACCCTGTCAGACACAGAGCAGGGCCGATCAGGGGTTTGGGGCGCCACACCCTGTCACACACAGAGCCGCAGGGCGATCAGGGGGTTGGGGAGCTCCCCCCTATCAGGCACAGAGCAGGGCTGATCAGGGGATTGGGGCGCCTTCCCTGTCATGAACAGAGCAGGGCGGATAGGGAGGTTGTGGCCCCGCCCCCTGTAACACACAGAGCTGCAGGGTGATCAGGGGGTTTGGGCGCTGCCCCCGTCATGCTGATCCCGGTGCCGGGAGGTCTCTCAGCTGCTGATCCCGGTGCTGGGAGGCATATTACCCTTTTACTATATAGGATAGAGGCCTGGTGCACGGGTGGGGGCCGTCTGGTTTGCCCTGAATGGTGTCCTGGATCAGGGTGGGGGTCCCCACTGTGGTGCCTGGCCAGCCTGGGTGAGGGGATGATGGCTGTTTGCAGCTGGTCACACACCCTTCAGGGTGGGGGTCCCCACTGGGGTGCCTGGCCAGTCTGGGTGAGGGGCTGAGGGCTGTTTTCAGGCTGGCGGGTGACTGGAGCTCCCAATTGCTCCTTTTTTTTCTTTTTCTTTTTTTTTAATTCTGGGCCAGCTTTAGCTCTGGCTCCAGCTCTGAGGTCTCTGCTGCTGAAAGCAGGTATCTGGTTTGTTTGGGTTCTATAATTGAAACTCTTGAATCAACTCCAGCTCTGAGATCCCTGTGGGCTGAAAGCATGTTTCTGGGGTTTTGTTTAGCTTCTATATTTGTAAGAATGTTTCAAACTGCAAGCTCAGAGACTGGCAAGGCAGGCGGGGAAGGTTGGTTTCCTCCATCACTGCAGCAAGCAAGCCTCATGTTAGTTTCAAGCTGCCTGGTTGCCGGCCGCCATCTTGGCTGGCAGTTAATTTGCATATTGCCCTGATTAGCCAATGGGAAGGGTAGCGGTTGTACGCTAATTACCATGTTTCTCTTTTATTAGATAGGACTAGAGGCCTGTTGCACAAAGAGATTTGTGCAGTAGGCCTTCCCTTTTCCTGGCTGCCGGCACAGGTTTTCCTCTGGCACCCAGGACCCAGGCCTTTGCTCTGGCCGGAGCCGCCTTCAGTCTTCCCTCTTCGCTGCTCCGGCTCGCCTTCAGTCTTCCCTCTGCCACTTGGAGCCTACGTATGCAAATTAACCGCCATCTTTGTTGGTGGTTAATTAGCATATCATGCTGATTAGCCAATGGGAGGTGTAGCGAAGGTATGGTCAATTATCATGTTTGTCTATTATTAGATAGGATACGAGTGGCCCAGTGCACAAATTTGTGCACATTGAAAGGAAATTAATTAGAAGAAATATTTTAATATTGCTATTTGCCCTTTCTCTATAATAGAAGTGTCAACCATATTCACAATTGACAATGATAGACCGAAACACACGCGTGCGATTGACGCCAGTGAGAGCTTTATGTGTATCGCGCATGCATGAGTCAACTTAGCCAAGATATAGAATAAACTTGCTTAATTAGACCTGCTTTCTGATTTAGCTAAACTTTTTCCAGCTCAGTGAAGCACCCCAACTTCTCTTTCAGATAATTGTCAGCAACACAGCAGTAAATATCAACACGAAACAGATTATTATTGTAGATCACACAGGGAGAACAAAGGGTAAAATATTTAGCTGCAGCAGTGTTTGACTATATTTTGCACAGTGAGAAAACCTGAAGTCATTTTCAAGGTCCACCATTTCTTCTTTTCAGTTGGGTCAAGTTTCTAAGCTTTCTAAATCTCTGTTTTCCAGCTAATGAAAAGAAAATAGGATTCAACCGAGTCTCCTGTCTACCTACTCTAGGACTTCTGTGAGGATCAAATGAAATGAGGCACAGGAAAACGTTTCACAGACTTTGGTTACAGTGTAAAGTGTTTGCACTTGCCTGTAAAGCAGGTTGTGTTCCTGGGCTGAAGTAATTGCTAGGAGGCTAGTCACTAGGGAGAGGAAGCCGGGCATTGCTACGTGACATCGTTATCTGGACAATCAGACATTTAGCACATTAGCCTTTTATACACACACACACACACACACACACACACACACACACACAGCCCAGCCCAGCCTGCACCTTCTCACAGTCTGGGACCCCTCGAGGGATGTCTGGGGCTCTCGTAGTCTGGGACCCTTCGCTCCTTACCGCTCACCTGCAGCGGAGGCGTGAGAGGCTCCCACCACCACCACTGCGCTTGCCAGCTGTGAGCCTGGCTTCTGGCTGAGTGGTGCTCCCCCTGTGGGAGCACATTGACCACCAGGGGGTAGCTACTTTGTTGAGCGTCTGCCCCCTGGTGGTCAGTGCGCATAATAGCGACCAGTCGTTCCACCATTCGGTAGATTTGCATATTAGAGTTTTATTATATAAGACTAATGGCCCAGTGCACGGAATTCGTGCACGGAGGTTGGGGGGGGGGGTTCCCTCAGCCCAGCCTGCACCCTCTTCAATCTGGGACCCCTTGAGGGATGTCCAACTGCTGGTTTAGTCGGACATTCCTCTCGCAATCTGGGACCGCTGGCTCCTAACCGCTCACCTGCCTGCCTGCCTGCCTGCCTGATTGCTCCTAACCCCTCTGCCTGCCTGCCTGATCACCCCTAACTGCTCTCCCCTCCCAGCCTGCTCTCGCCCCCAACTGCCCTCCCCTGCCGGCCTGATCTCGCCCCCAATGGCCCTCCCCTGCCATCCTGATCTCATCTCCAACGGCCCTCCCCTGTCAGCCTGATCTTGCCCCCAACTGCCCTCCCCTGCAGGCCTGATCTCACCCCCAATTGCCCACCTCTGCTGGCCAATTTGCTTCTGATTGGTTGGTTTCTATGCCAGTCAGCGTCAAAAGCTCCGCCTCCTAGGCAGCCATTGACTCCTCACAGTTAACCCAGATTTGGTTCTGATTGGTCGGTTTCTATGCCAGTCAGCATCTCTGGGCCTATAAGCGGGGCCTGATCAGCAGCCCCTGTGGAGGACTGGAGAGAAATGGAGGTGTGGCTGCTGGCCAGACTGGGAGAGGAAAAGAGAGGCAAGTGCTGATCAAAAGCTGCCACAGAGGCAACGGATCAGTCCCTGCTTCACTCTTCAGGTCTCTTTATGGCCCTGATTCACAGCCCCCTCAGCAGTCAGTGCTGGGGCACCACGCTTGCAGCAGAAGCAATCAGTGCTGGCTTGCAGGACTGACTTCTGGTTGGTTGAGCCTCTGTCGTGACTGGTGGTTATGACCCAGGGTGACACACCCCAGAATCAGAGAGGAGGGAGCCTGATTTCTCACAGGGCCGTGCGATTCCACTTTCGGCCGTGGCGTGGGTTATGTTGTTGCTGAGGCACTGTCGGCCCCAAATCTGGTTTACTGCTAAGCTGTGGTGACTGCAGATGCCCTTTGAGACGCTGTGCCGCCCCAGGTGCAGCCGGCCGGGAGGGACTGCGAGGTTGGCTCCAGGGCGTGTCCGGCCCATCTCGCCAGTCCCACCCTGCTGGCCACCTTCTAATTAATTTCCTTCCAATGTGCTTGAGTCTGTACACCTGGCCACTAGTGTTTTCCATAATTATTCAGTATTTATCTCCAGACGATAAGCACTTTTTAAAAGATATACCACAATGCAACAAATGCACGTGACATTATGATAATAAACTAGACACTAGACTTTCTCCAAAAAAAAAGATATATGACAATACTGTGGTGTATCCTTATTTCAAATACCCAGTCAGTATTAAAGTTTGTAATTGTTTTAAGAATCTTTTATTTAAAAACCTAGGCTCTAAATAAGGTACACAAATTGTAATTGGTGATATATACATATGTATATGTAAAGTTTTTATTGAGGTATAATTGCTTACAGTAAAAATACCTATTTTAAGTTAGGTTTTGTTGAATTTTTAAAAATATAGGTTTTAAATCTTTACATTTTTAAATCTATAGGCATTAACCTCAATATCCCCCCCCCCCTTTCCTCCCTCTTCCCTTACAACTTAATTTGATTGTTCTGTAGAGTTTCTCCTAGTATGGGTTTTGCTGATTATATTATTGTCCTGTGGCAATATTAACATTGCCTTTTGTCCTCTGTATTCCCTATAAGCTAATAAGTAGATATATTTCTAAATATTTAAAAAGATTTTATTTATTTATTAGAGAGTGAATAAGAGAGAAATATTGATTTGTTCCACTTATTTGTGCATTTGTTGGTTGATTCTTGTATGTGACCTGACTGGGGATTGAACCCACATCTTTGGCATATCAGGATGACACTCTAACCAACTGAGGACCCTATTTTAAAATATTTTTATAATTGTATTTTAATATAATTCGTTTTCTTTATAATTCTGTGCATTTTATTTTATTAATGCTATTTTGACAAAGGGTTTATAGGTTTCACCAGTCTGTAATAGCAGTCTGTGGTATAAAAGGTAAAGAACCCGTCGTTTAGGCAAACCCTTAGGTTAAGAATAGAATGCTAGCAGCATATTTAAGTAGTAATTTTAGCTTTGACATAAAAAGGTTGAGGTGAAAAAGTTAAAATTACCAAAAATCTTTAAGACTAGAAAATACAACAAAGGTGGTGTCCTGTGACTCCCCCCCTACCACCCTTTTTTTTCATATGTAAATTGACATGATTAGGACTGCTGTCTTTGTCATGGGGACTTTTTCTGTTTTTTTATTCCTTCCCTTTTCCCAATTTTATCTTAGCAATTTTGGAATCTTTAGTTTTTTTTTTTTGAACCTTTAGATTTTAAGGTTGTTTCTTTTAGTCTGCTTGAATTCTTTTTATTTTTTAAAATATTTTTATTGATTTCAGAGAGGAGAGGGAGAGAGTGATAGAAACATCAGTGATGAGAGAGAACCAAGTTTATAGAGAGCTCCTAAAATTCAATTAGTATGTGATGGTATATGTAAAATATGACACTTTAACTCTTCAGGAGCACATTTATTATATAAAGTGAGTAGATTTAATTTTTCCCATATGTTGGGTTGGATTATAAGATTTCTAAGGTATTTTCTTTTTTTTAAGTATATTTTATTGATTTTTTACAGAGAGGAAGGGAGAGGGATAGAGAGTTAGAAACACTGATGAGAGAGAAACATCAATCAGCTGCCTCCTGCACACTCCCTACTGGGGATGTGCCCGAAACCAAGGTACATGCCCTTGACCGGAATCAAACCTAGGACCTTTGAGTCCACAGGCTGATGCTCTAGCCACTGAGCCAAACCGGTTAGGGCCTAAGGCAGGGGTGGGCAAACTTTTGGACTCGAGGGCCACAATGGGTTCTTAAACTGGACAGGAGGGCCGGAACAAAAGCATGGATGGAGTGTTTGTGTGAACTAATATAAATTCAAAGTAAACATCATTACATAAAAGCGTACGGTCTTTTTTTTTTTTTTTTTTTTTAGTTTTATTCATTTCAAACGGGCCGGATCCGGCCCGTGGGCTGTAGTTTGCCCACGGCTGGCCTAAGGTCTTTTCAGTTTAGGAAATCTTGTTATTAATAGCATCATTCTTCATAGCACATAAAGATCATTGGAATGCTATGAAGATTTAAAAGTATATATTAATGATCAGTTGGATTATAAAAAAGCTTAATATGTAGACATACCATGTGTCCATTATACAAAATATTGGTGTATCAGTTACTTTGAAATGAAACATTCTGTTAACCATCTATGGTCTTCCATGAAAACTAGCCTTCCTGGGTCAAGACTTATTTGTAAAGTTTCAAATAGTTTTAAAAATTATATTGCAGTTAATGTTTAAAAATGGTGTGTGCTTTGTTATACTAAGTGTGTAAGTGTATAAAGTGTACAATTCAGCTATTTTTAGTATATTCACAGAGTTTTGCAAACATCACCACTAATTTCGGAACATTTTCATCACTGCAGAATGAAACCCCATACCCATTAACTCTCCATTCTCTCTTCTCCCCAGTCTGTAGCAACCAGTAATTTGCTTTTTATTTTTGTCAATTTGCCTGTTTTGAACCTTTCATATATATGGAATTATACAATATGTGACTGGCTTCTTTCATTTAGCATAATAATGGTTCATCCATGTTGTATAGCATCTCTTATTACTTCATTCCTTTGTATTACTGAACAATTTCATTATATGGACACACTACATTTTAAAAATCCATTAATCAGTTGTTGTACATTTGGATTTTTTCCTTTTTTGGCTATCATGAATAATGCTATGAGCATTTCTGTACCATTTTTATGTGGATGCACATTTTTAATTCTCTTGGGTATATATCTAGGAGTTGGAGTTGCTAGCTTATATGGTAATTTCTAGGTTTAACATTTTGAGGAACTGATAAACTGTTTTCTGAAGTGGCTGCACCACTTTGCAATCTCACCAGCAATGCACTAGGTTTAGGTTTTTCCTTATCCTCATCATCACTTGTTATTATCTTTTTTATTTTAGCTGTCCTAGTGGATGTGAAATGCTATGTCATTGTGGTTTTGGTTTGTATTTCCCTAAAGACTAAGTTGTTGAATAAATTTTCATATGCTTATTGGCCATTTGTATATTGTCTTTGGAGAAATGTGTATTTATATCCTTTGCTCAGTTTTATTTTTATTTTTAAACTAGAGGCCCGGTGCACAAAAATTTGTGCACTGGGGGGGGAGAGGGGTCCCTCAGCCAGGTCTGTGGCCTCTCGCAGTCTGGGACCCCTCAGGAGATAACGACCTGTTGGCTTAGGCCTGCTCCCAGGTGGCAGAGGGCAGGCCCTAGGTGCAGCCCCTGGTCGGACTCAAAGCAGAGCTGATTGGGGAGTTGGGGCGCCGCCCCCTGTCATGCACAGAGCAGGGCGATCGGGAGGTTGTGATGCCAC
The DNA here is from genome assembly GCF_964212035.1 of Myotis nattereri. Taxonomy (NCBI): domain Eukaryota; kingdom Metazoa; phylum Chordata; class Mammalia; order Chiroptera; family Vespertilionidae; genus Myotis; species Myotis nattereri. Next base: position 207,625,556 of record NC_138077.1, on the reverse strand, counting down.
CCTCAGTCACGCTCAGGGTAGGGCCGATTGGGGGGTTGGGGCACTGCCCCTTGTCACACTCAAGGCAGGGTCGATGGGGAGGTTGCGGTGCCACCCCCTGTCATGCATAGAGCAGGGCCTATCGGGGGGTTGGGACACTGCCACCTGTCACTCACAGAGCAGGGCCCATCAGGGGTGTTGGGGCTCTGTACCGTCACGCACAGAGCAGGGCCCATCGGGGGGTTGGGGCGCCGCCCTCTATCACCCACAGAGCAGGGCCGATCAGGGGGTTGGGGTGCTGCACTCTCACACTCAGGGCAGGGCCGATGGGGAGGTTATGGCTCTACCCCATCACACACAGAGCAGGGCCCATGGGGGGGCGGGGGTTGGGGTGCCGCACCCTGTCACACACAGAGCCGCAGGGTGATCAGGGGGTTGGGGAGCTCCCCCTGTCAGGCACAGAGCAGGGCTGATCAGGAGGTTGGGGCGCCTTCCCCTGTCATGAACAGAGCAGGGCGGATAGAGAGGTTGTGGCCCCATCTCCTGTCACACACAGAGCCGCAGGGCGATCAGGGGGTTTGGGCGCTGCCCCCTGTCATGCTGATCCCGGTGCCGGGAGGCCTCGCGGCTCTGCTGATCCCAGTGCTGGAGGGCATATTACCCTTTTACTATATAGGGTAGAGGCCTGGTGCACGGGTGGGTGCCGTCTGGTTTGCCCTGAAGGGTGTCCTGGATCAGGGTGGGGGTCCCCACTGGGGTCCCTGGCCAGCCTGGGTGAGGGGATGATGGCTGTTTGTAGCTGGTCACACACCCTTCAGGGTGGGGGTCCCCACTGGGGTGCCTGGCCAGTCTGGGTGAGGGGCTGAGGGCTGTTTTCAGGCTGGGGGTGACTGAAGCTCCCAACCGCTCCTTTTTTTTCTTTTTTTTTTATTCTGGGCCAGCTTTAGCTTTGCGGCTTGGCTCCAGCTCTTAGGCTTCCACTGCTGAAAGTAGGTTTCTGGCCTTTGCTTACAGTGTTGCGATCCTGCTGGCTGAAGCCCAGCGGACTAAAACAGGTTTCTGGGGTTTTGTTTAGCTTCTATATTGGTTACATAGTTGCTTAGAGTTGCAGCTCAGAGGCCGGCAAGGCAGGCGGGGAACGTTGGAGTCCTCCGTCACTGAAGCAAGCAAGCCTCATGTTAGTTTCAAGCTCCCTGGCTGCCGGCCGCCATCTTGGCTGGCAGTTAATTTCTATATTGCCCTGATTAGCCAATGGGAAGGGTAGCGGTCGTACGCCAATTACCATGTTTCTCTTTTATTAGATAGGGTATTTTTTTTACTTATTTCAGAGAGGAAGGGAGAGGGAGAAAGAAATTGAAAAATCAATGATGAGATAGTATCATTGATTGGTTGACTCCTGCATGCCCCACACTAGGGATGGAGCCTGCAACCTGGGCATGTGTCCTGACTGGGAGTCAAACCGTGACCTCCTGGTTCATAGGTCAATGCTCACCACTGAGCCATACTGGCTAGACGATATCCTTTGCTCATTTTTAAATTGCATTATGTCTTTTTCATTGTTGAGTTGTAAACGTTTCTTGTCATTACATAATTTGCAAATGTTTCCTCCAGTTTTCCATGGGTTTATATCAATTTTTGATATTTGTCTATATAAAATGAAATCATTAACTTTTAATTTATCATTGTCATGCTAACAATGAAATTTTTAAATTCGTCATTGTCATTCTAGATTAGTGATTTCCAACTGGTGTGCTGTGGTGCAAGAATTTTTAAAACATGTAATACCTGACTAGTCAGGGGCCCTGATCTCTTTTTGCTTAGATTATATATTTTCAAAAAAATGACAACAGCCACCACGACAGTAGCGGTCTGGTGTGAATGAATCAAAAGTATACCTTGGTGTTTGTTTTTTTTTTGTCAGATTGGCAAAAAATATATTTTTTGGTGTGTCTCAGAATTTTAGTAATCTTGTCTATATCATAAAAGGCCAGTGGTTGTGACGCCATAATGGCATCACGACCAAACGAGCAGCGGCTCTCATGGTGGGCAGGGTGGGTTCCGACAGTGTCCGTGGAGTGGGCGAGGTATTGGCAGCGTTTGTGGGGCGGCGGACATGGCTCCGACGGCAGGCTAGGCCTAGGGGACTCTACATGCGCATGATTTAATCATGCGCTGGGCCTCTAGTTTATACTAATAAAAGGTAATATGCTAATTAGACTGGGAGACCTTCTAGACATCCTTCTGGACAAAGCCATGGTAGTGGGACCGTGACAGAGGCGATTAGGGAGGGGGTCCCCTCAGCCCGGCCTGCACCCTCTCCAATCTGGGACCCTCCCGGGGGATGTTTGACTGCCGGTTTAGGCCCGCTGGCTCCTAACTGCTCGCCTGCCTGCCTGCCTGCCTGATCACCCCTAACCACTCTGCCTGCTGGCCTGCTCTCCCCCAACTGGCCCCCCCCACCCCCGTCGGCCTTCTTGCCCCCCAACTGCCCCTCCCCGCTATCCTGCTCGTCCCCAATTGCCCTCCCCTGCCGGCCTGATTGCCCCTAATCTCCTCTGTCTCGGTCCTGCTACCATGGCTTTGCCCAGAAGGTTTATCTATGTTGTAGCATGTATCAAAACTTCATTTCTGATTTCAGAGAGGAAGGGAGGGGGAGAGAGATAGAAACATTAATGATGAGAGAGAATCATTGATCAGCTGCTTCCTGCATGCCCCACACTGGGGATCGAGCCTGCAACTTGGGCATATGCCCTGACTGGGGATTGAACCCTGACCTACTGGTTCATAGGTTGATGCTCAACCACTGAGCCACACCAGATGGGCAAAACTTCATTTCTTTTTATGTCTTAATATAATATTCTATTTATGTATATACCACATTTTGTTTTATACATTCATCTGTTAATGGACACTTCGGGTTTGCATCTTTTGGCAATTGTGAAATTGTGACTAATGCTGCCACGAACTTGGTGCTACATATATGTGTTTGAGTCCCAGTTTGCAGTTCTTTTGGGCATATGCCTATGATTAGAATTGCTGGGTCATATGGTAATTCTATGCTTAACTTTTTGAGAAAATGTCAACCCTTTCCACAGCGGCTGTACCATTTTTACAGTTCCACAAGGTTTCAGATTTCTCCACATCCTTGCTAACACTTATTCTTTTCTTTGTTTTCTCTTTTTCTCTAAATACTAGCCATCCTAGTGGCTGTGAAGTGGTATGTCATCTTGGTTTTGATTTGCATTTCCCTAACAGCTAATGATTTTGAGCATCTTCCTGTGCTTTATCTGCCATCTGTATATCTTTGGTGAAGTGTTTTGCCCATTTAAAAAAAATAGGTGGCTGTAAGATTTCTTGTATTCTAGATACAGATCCTTTGTCAGATACATTGGAAGGTATTTTTAATGTTTGTATGGAATGAACTATTTCAATTTCTGTCATTCCCCCCCCACCCCCCAAGTTAAAAAGATTCTTTTATCAATTCATTTATACCAAATAATTTTGTTCCTTCTAGTTCAGTTGCCTTTTGAAACTGGATTTGATGATTGTATTTTCCCTATGAGAGGAAATAATTTAAACTATACTAGAAGATATAAAAAGAAAAGTTCTGCTTTCTGATAATGTTGTCAGCTTTTTCAGAGGAAGTGTAAAATCATGCTCTTCAGTTGTCCAGGAATAAGCATTCTGCACTTAATAGTGCTATACCTGCCAGATTGGCGTGGCTCAGTGGTTGAGTGTCAACCTATGAACCAGGAGGTAACAGTTCAATTCCAGGTCTCGGCACATGGAATTGCGGGCTCAGTCCCCAGTCAGAGTTGTGCAGGAGGCAGCCGATCAGTGATTTTCTTTCATCATTGGTGTTTCTGTCTGTCTGTCTCTCTCCTTTCTCTCTGAAATCAATAAAAATATATTTAAAAGATAATAAAAGTGTTGTACCTGCCTTTCTAAAAGGCCAAATTGCAAGTACATAAAATATAATTCACTCTTGAAATTTGTAGAATTTTCATGAATTTTTTATTCCAAATAATTATATTTCTTTCAGAACATATATGCTTCAAAATATAAAAGGTGCCCTAAAATTTTTCTTTACACACATAGTAAAAAGTTTTTGGCAATAAGAATGAGAACATACGGTTAATCCAAAGATTTTCTTAGACTTATTAACTTATATGAAATAATTATACCTAAATTATAAATCTTAGCAGTTTGCTTTTAACCCTTTGGAAAAGAAAATTAAATAGCAAAAAACTATGTTAACAGAATTAGATTGTCATTTGTAAATAGACATAAAATATTTGGGTTATTTTGCCTTTAAGTAAGGAATATTTGAAATCACCTCACTTTTCAGTAAGATCATTTTAACTTAATGAATTAAGTTAAAATGAAATCTGTAGAATAACTATTTTTAGTTACAGGTTGGCTTTTTTTGTTTGTTTGTTGTTAATCCTCACCCAGGGGATGTTTTTCCATTGATTTTTAGGGAGAGTGGAAGAGAGAGGGAAAGACGGAGTGAAATATTGACGTGAGAGAAACACATCGATTGGTTGCCTCCTGCACGCCCTGGGAGGAGCCTGCAACCGGGGTACATGCCCTTGACCAGAATCGAACCCCCGGACCCTTTGGTCCCCAGGCCAACAAACCGGCGAGGGCTACAGTTTTTAATAAAAATCTTCTAAGGTTTCTAAGTTACTTTGGTCAATGTTAGGTCCAATATCCCTTTGTAGAATGTACAACTTCCTAAAAACTTCTGAGAGATATGTTTCAGTTAACTGTTCTAGAAAGGTAAAAGGTAGTTTAGTAAATACTATATTTAAGGAGTGAGACTAATAAAATAATGTGGTAAAAACATTTCGAAATATTTTCCCCAAGAAAGAAAAATGTGAGTGTAAAAGCCATTTAAAAAGTCACTTTGGTCCGGCTGGTGTGGCTCAGTGGTTGAGCATCGACCCATGAACCAGGATATCAAAGTTCGATTCTCAGTCAGGTCTGGGCACATGCCCGGGTTGTGGGCTTGATCCCCAGTGGGGCACGCAGGAAGCAGCTGATCAATGATTCTCTCATCATTGATGTTTCTCTTTCAACTTCCTCTCTCTGAAATTAAAAAAAAAAGTCACTTTGTAACCCCTCTTCCATACATACATAATATAAATTTTCTAAAAGTAAGAAACAAATTAAAAAACCCATTTTTGGAAAATTATTGATGTGCAACAATAATGTTGTTTATTTTTTTTCTAGATATGGCCGCGTGGAAAGTGTCAAAATTCTCCCTAAGAGGGGATCTGAAGGAGGAGTGGCTGCCTTTGTGGATTTTGTGGACATCAAAAGTGCACAGAAAGCTCACAACTCGGTCAACAAAATGGGAGATAGAGACCTACGCACGGATTATAATGAACCAGGCACCATTCCAAGTGCTGCTCGGGGATTGGATGATACAGTTTCCATAACATCTCGTAGTAGAGAGGTTTCTGGGTTCAGAGGAGGTGGTGGAGGGCCTGCTTATGGCCCTCCACCATCACTTCATGCACGAGAAGGACGTTATGAGCGGAGACTTGATGGGTAAGTTCCAAGGTTTCTCTAGGCAGGTATTTTGTATTTGATATGGTGAGAAACAGAAACTCATATTTAGGGGCCCCAGATGGATTTAAAGTTTTGGGCATTTTCAATGTTTCCTATTTTGGGTTGGAAACGGAAGTAATTTCTATCCCAGTGGCTGGTATTATGGAATCGTAGAGGATATTTCCTGCAGCTGGTTGGATATCTACTCCTGAGATATGAAGTGGTGGAAGATTTTATATGGCAGCATTTTTGGAGTTACCTGTCTTCTAGATTTAATTATTTCTTCTCTTGGATGATGATAAGGCCTTCCTTGGATATATTCCTTTTACCTGACGGAGCTGTTTGGCTACAGATTTTGTGGTTATACTATATGGAATATTTCTGGAATATTAGAGCCTACAGATTCTTTTAGAAGTTAATATCTGCTTCTCAATTTTCACTACATAAAGTGTACGAATGAATTGGATTGTCATCAGAAAACCTAGCACATCATAATGATTCAACCCCTTGGATTCTACAAACAATACTTTAACCTGGAAATGTGTAACTTGGAGGAAGAAGAATGAAGGCAATGTTTGATTTTCCTATTTTGGATCTACACAATTTCCATGTTGGAATTATACTCCTGGATGGAATGGGGCAAGTTGAGATGATGGACCTTCTTAAATCCTGGAATATAGCCATTGTTTCCTAATTTCTGGAGTCTATGGGATGTCATGCAGTCAAAATTCCATTAGCCCAGGAGAAGAGGATTACTATCTCCTTTCTGAAGCAAGTTGCTGCCCAATTAAAGGTACTTTAGTTTGAACACATGGTGATGATCACTTGTGGATACTGCAATCAAAATTGATGGTGCTGGATGGCTACAAAGGTGAACTATTGGCAAGCAACTCTGCCTTCCTCATTTGGTGGAATCATTTCCTCTTCTGTCAGCTGCCTGATTCATACATAGGGCTGGACATTTTTATGAATGTGGATCAATTTATAATTGTCTACTATCTCAAGAAAGAAGTCTGGGGGTTTGAGAGTTACAGTTTGTCTGGGACAACTTGCTTCCAGTGGAATTATTTTATCTGATCACTAAGATTTTTTTTTTCCTTGTGGTTCATCTAAATATCATTTGACACCCTTGCCCATTAAGAAGGTGGATTACCCCCGTAAGAGGGGCCAAAATTGGGGAAGTTATGTTCACAATTCTCTCCCTAGATTTAATTGGGATTATAGGTCGTGTTTCCACACTTGGAAAAGGTTGGTATGTCCTGACCTGTGTATATTAGCCCCTCTCCTAACCCAAGTCAAACTCTCTCTTTTCCCCCCACTAACTCTAGAAGTATTTAGTACTAATAGATGAATTAAAGAATAGCTATTAGATTTCAGCTCTGCTAGCTCTTGTGCCTGCCTTCTGTATCTTCCTAATGGATAAGAACTTTGCACAGTTATAAACTATCAGCTGTAGTAGTAATTCTCCTAGAACTATTGCTTATTATATAATTAATAACAGCTCTCACTGATTAATATTTGATAGGGTACTAATAGAATTATTTATTAAACTTTCTCTTAAGTCTGAAAGGAAACTCTCTTGTTTGTTAGACATTGAAATATCTATTCAAGTTCCAGAAATGTAGTGAATTAATTAAAAAGGAAAAAATCATTTAAGTAGGAAAGATATTATTATTGAATTTTTTGTCATGCCAGTTGCTTTTCATATGGCTGCAAAAAACAAACGCAGCATAGGAAGGTATATTTGTTACTAAGTGAAATGGTGGATGAGATGAAGATTAGTGGAGGAATTTGGAATGTAGGCATGTAGTGGGGACATAGTATTGTAAGATTTTTGCCAGATATTCTTCATTTGAGAGATTCTAATTCTTCTACATTTTTCATGATTCCTAATCTCTTTTGATAGAAGGTAGTTCCAAATATAACATTGAGAAGAAACTCAGTCTTAAGTTGAAATTCAAGTGAAATGGTCTTTTTAGAGACTCAGGAAATGAGTTCTGGTTTCCTACCAAAGTAGAGAATATAATATTTCTTTATAGAATTAGACTTAGTTTTAAGTACTAACACTTAATTGCATGTGTGTATGTACATGCAACAATTTTTGCACTCTTAGGTTGACAGATATGTCCTACAGAAAAATTTTTTTTAAGTTAAACCATTGCTATAAGTAACCTTAGAGACTCTTAAAATTCCAAAAGTTGCCGAATTTCGTCATAGGCAAATTGAGTATAGCTAAAACCTAAGTGAACATATTTCCTGTAACCATTAAGTACTTATATTAACAAATTGAATCGTGGAATAGACGTTTTAAAAATTATGTGGAATTTGATAGCACAAGGAGGTAAAATAACCTTTATTCTTTAATTAATTAAATTTACCATAGAATAGTATGTGGCAATCCAATATTTTAATATCCTAAGTATTTCTTTTTAAGATTCCACTTTTATTATTAAATGTGATTGGGCACAGCAGTTTGCATAATCTTGTAATTTTTATAATTACCTAAGAAGTCGAAAGTTAATGAGAAAAAGTTATAGTTGAAGTTTTTTCTGGACTTCTTTGAGAATGCCCTCCTACAGCTGGGACATACATCACAATAGGGCTTTCATGACTGTGTTAAAAATGTGTCATGGAAATTTTGCCTAAAAAACATTTACATAGTAAATAAAAGTTTGGTATATATTTTAATGAGATGAAAGTATAGAAAACTTTCATATTAAAATGACAGTTTCTTCTTGTTCCATTAAACTTAAAATGAAAAGGAGATAGCATATGTCTATTTCTATATATAAACCAGAAAATCCCTAATAAAAAGAGTAACTGACTTGCAGAACACTAGTCATGAAAGCCCAATCAATATACAATTAAAACAATGATTACTCAGCTGTGCAAATAAGTTTTGGAGTCAAGTAAAATGTTAAGCTTGTTAGTATTTGTTTAATAAGTAGGTTAATGGTGTTTAGAAAATGATCAGTTGTAAAGACAGACAGTGCTGAAGTGAATGTTTGCATGATTTATTTTTAGTTTTGTTTGTCCCTTTCTGATTCATTAAATATTTTTCCCCTTCCTAAAATGCAGGGCTTCAGATAACAGGGAGCGTGCTTATGAACATAGTGCCTATGGACACCATGAACGGGGGACGGGAGGATTTGATCGGACAAGACATTACGATCAGGATTACTATAGAGATCCTCGCGAACGGACTTTACAACATGGGCTCTATTATTCTTCTCGGAGTCGAAGTCCAAACCGTTTTGATGCTCATGACCCCCGATATGAACCTAGGGCTCGGGAGCAGTTTACGCTGCCCAGTGTGGTACACAGGGATATCTACAGGGATGATATTACCCGGGAGGTACGAGGCAGAAGGCCTGAGCGGAATTACCAGCACAGCAGGAGTCGGTCACCGCATTCATCCCAATCTAGAAATCAGTCTCCTCAGAGGCTGGCTAGCAGACTCACAAGGTCCCCTAGCGGCAGCGGCTCTAGGAGTAGATCCTCCAGTAGTGATTCAATCAGCAGCAGCAGTAGTACCAGCAGTGACAGGTAGGTTAATAGCCTTTTGTTATAACAGTCGAGCTGTTGAGTAAATTGTCATAAATTCTCGATCAATGGTAATGATTTTTAGAATAATAATTAATATTTTTAAAAGAGAGTAATCTTGAATCATGTATAGAATGAGTGAAGAAACTGATGCACCCGAAGCTAAGTGATGATTTGCAAATACCATTTCCTCCTCCAGATGCTCAATATTAAAACTGCCAAAAAGGAAGAAAAGTGGCAAGTTTAGCTGTGTGAAGCAGATCTGGTGCCACTGAAAATTATTTTAAGTTTTTAATTTCCTAGGTATATAATATTAACCTACTTCTGTTATTCTGGTTCAAAATTTGTAAAAAACTATTTTGTTAAAGGTGTATTGGTGAAGTATTATGGTTGACATTTGTTATCAATGACTAAATCAATTTTAGAATACATTTTAACTAATTTTAACATAGGGAGGTAGCCAATTTATAAATGCAAGTAGAAAAGCTTTCTTTAAATGCAGGTTGTAACTTGGCTGTTCACTAAGCTGACTTCATTAGTTGGAAGTTTTTTTTACAAAGGCATTTTATTTTAAAGATGAAAATAATATAGGTAGTCTTAACAGGAAATAGCTTAGAAGTTAGGTATTCGGGTTTTAAAAACACAGGTCTGGGTAGACAGTATAGTTTGCTACTTTCATAATCTTGGACAAATTATTTAAGCTGTCTAGGCCTTAGCTTTCTCATCTTTTAAAAGACCATGCTTTATAAAGTTACTGTGAAGATGAAAATGAAAAAAGAAAGTATGTAAAATGCTTAGCTTGATACCCATACGTGTTAGACACTGTCTTTAATAATTGCTAGCTATTATTATTACTACTTCAAATGTTGAAAGTCTTTGAGCATTTCCCATTTCTAGTTATTGTTATTTAACCCGTTAATCCTAGATATCCTAGTTTTAAATTTAGATGGTGTGTATTTTATATTGATTTTAAAAATTGTATTTATCTTTATTGTTGATGGTATTACAGATGTCCTCCATTGCCCCCCTCCACTGGGTTCCCACCGCACCCCAGGCCTGCACACTACTATCTGTGTCCATGGATTATGCATATAAATTCTTTCGTTATTTTCTGCCCACCTCCCACCCCTCTTCCCTTTGTGAACCCCCAGTCTGTGCCATGCTTTGATGGTGTGCATTTTAAATTTACAGGATACAGATTATTTGACCCGATTAAATGTTCAGATTAATTATTTTTCTTTTAGTATTGCTTGCTTAGAATTAATTTAAGGAAAGTAAATGCCCAGCCAGCCGGTATGGATCAGTGGTTGAATGTTAACCTATGAACCTGGTGGTCATGGTTCGATTCCTGGTTAGGGCAGGGCTCGATCTCTAGTGGGGTGGGGGTGGGGGCGTACTGGGGGCAGCCGATCCATGATTCTCATCATTGATGTTTCTATCTCTCCCTTTTCCTTGTATCTCTGGAAAAAAAAAGGTAAATGATCATGTAATTGATGAATGCCTCCTTTTAGGCCTCCTAAATGTTCTAATTCAAAATAATAAATGAAAACATTTTATACATTTATCTATAGCTAATTAAAGCATTTTTGAAGATACAGCATATTACAATGAAACATGCTCTTAGTTTATGAAATCAGGAGAGTTAGATTCTGGCTCTAGCTTTGTAGCTCTGTGACATGGATAAGAATCCTCAACTTCTTTTCGATTTCATTTGGTGTATTATCAAGATAAATGATTGACAAGCTTCTTTTGAGCTCTATAAACTGATTATAAAATCTTACTATGCCTCATTTTCTCCTACCTAGAATTGTCTAAGACACTTAAGTTTTAGTTATTTTTCCCAAACCTATCTCATTAAAGGGATGCCACTGCATTCCATTGGGTGAAATTTATTGAAAAGCCCACATATTATGGAGGTATTGAAGTTAGAGGAGAAACATTATACACAAGGCATTGTACTTGGGTGGGGAAGTTACAGTGTTTTGGGATTTGGCCCTTAGCATTGTAGGCTCAAAAGTTTGAACCCACAGGTGATATGATGAATTTGACATGTCCTGTTTACATAATCAAAAGAATAGTTATATACCTCTTAATATTTATAGTCAGAAAGATAACTGCCACAAAGGCAAAGGCAGGATGAGCTTAGAAAATCTACATGGGGACTAAAGAACTAAATTAAAATAAAGGATATTTCCTCTTCTGTCAGTTGCCTGAATCATACTTAGGTCTGGAAATTTTTCTGATTTAGGGCTATGAAAGATGTGTAGGATTTTAGCAAAAAGAAAAAGGAGTTTTAGGCTAGACATCGGAACATTGTGGGTGGAAGGAGCTACTTGAAGAGATACAAGTGGGTGGAAGAATGTTTTGAGAATAGCAGATAATTTAGAATGACTTAACCACACTAATGATTTTGTGTTTTATTCTTTATGCAGAGATGAACTGTTGAGGGATTTTGAGAAGGGAGGTGGCTAGTTGAGATCTGTGCTTTAGAAAAGGTATCTGGCCCAATTGGCGTGACTCAGTGGTTGAGCGTTGCGACCTATGAATCAGGAGGTCACAATTCGATTCCCTGTCAGGGCACATGTTGGGTTGTGGGCTCGATCCCGACGAAGTCCATCAATGATTCTCTCTCATCATTGGTGTTTCTGTCTCTCTTTCCCTCTCCTGTCCTCTCTGAAATCAATGAAAAATATATTTTAAAAAGTCAGAAAAAAAAAAGGGCATAGAATAGAAAAACAGAGATTCTGATTAGGAGGCTATTTTAGTTCTTGGAGAAGGAAGACTTGGACTGTGAGAGTGTCTGACTAGGGGTAAGTGGGAGAAACATTGTATTAAGAATCTGATGATGTTGCCGAAACCGGTTTGGCTCAGTGGATAGAGCATTGGCCTGAGGACTGAAAGGTCCTGGGTTCGATTCCGGTCAAGGGCATGTACCTGGGTTGCGAGCATTTCCCCAGTGGGGGATGTGCAGGAGGCAGCTGATCGATGTTTCTCTCTCATCGATGTTTCTAACTCTCTATCTCTCTCCCTTCCTCTCTGCAAAAAATCAATAAAATATATTAAAAAAAAAAAAAGAATCTGATGATGTTGATTTATGAAAACCAGAATGAACTTTAATGATGGGCGTTTCAATACTACCCTGTAACAACAGGACCAGGTCTTGGCACACTGCAGAGCTAGTATATTGTCTTTTTCAGAGTACATGTTCAACAAATAGTTGAAATACTGAGATACAATTCTTAGTTAATACAAGGGATAAAGTAGAATTGATATAAATAGCTAAAAGATTTGGTCATGATATTGTGATTAAAACAAGTGCATAGAAATGTTCTTTGGCATTCAGAGCATATCCGTTATCCCTGGGGTCAGCCTCCCTTTTATCAAGATGTCCTCTTTTCCTCTATAATTATATTGACTTCAAAGTATATTTTGAGATGTCACGTAGATTCAGAATGTTCAATATCCTGTTGGAAGTAATAAGTTCCTTTTATAATCTGTAAAACCTTGTGATTGTGAAGCTGTGACATTCTCTAAGTCCTTTAAAACTGTTTAAAATTGTCTTGGCTGGTGCATTCAGTAGTTAGAGCATTGACCCCCACACTGAAGGTTCATGGTTCGATTCCCAATCAAGGGCACATACTTGGGTTTCGGGTTCACTCCCTGTCCCCAGATTGGGACTCGTGCGCGAGGCAGCCAGTCTATGTGTCTCTCTCACTTCGATGTTTCTCTCTCTTGCTCTCTCTCTCTTCCCCTCTCTCCCCCTTCCTCCCTTTCACTCTTTCAGAAAAGCAATGGAAAAAATAATCTTCAGGTCAGGATTAACAAGGAAAAATAGTTTAAAACTAACATTTTATAGTAGACAAAATATAGTTTGCTTTTATCTATAGAAACAAGTTTCTATTCTGTCTGCAAGACTGACTAGGAAATTAATCACTCTCTGACCCCCTTAATTGTTACAGCTTTGGTCAATAGAATCCTAGCAGTGCATTTTTTTCTTTTTTCTAATATGTTTTTAGTGATTTCAGAGAGAGGAAGATAGAGGGATAGAGAGATAGAAACATCAACGATGAGAGAGAATCCTCGATCAGCTGCTACCACCCCCTCCCCCTTGCATGTCCCCCACAGAAGATTGAGCCCACAACCCGGTCATGTGCCCTGACTGGGAATCAAACTCCAGGTTCATTGGTCGAATACTGGGCTGGCCTAGCGATGCATTTCAAATGAGTAAACATGGGATTAATGGCAGTCTAGTTTCGAAGTCCTTGTACACCTGCTATCTTTGCAAAACTATTCATGGTATTTGATGAGAACTGGTGCTTCATGAACTTTCTTGTGTACAGTCCTGTGTTGCTATATGTTTCTTTCTTTCTCTGTCATGGTTATTTAGGGAGTCACTTTCCTTTCAGCAGAAAAATTTAAATACATAAATTTCACAAAAGCATTTATTTGAAAAGCCCTTGATTGAAGTTTGAATGTACTTTATTTCTGTAGTTTTCTATCATTGGATCCCCCCCCCCCCATTATGTTGTAAGACTTTAATAAGCCAAAAAAATTGGATGGAGGTTGTAGAGGGCATAGAGGGGATAAAAGGTGATAGAAATTTATAAACTTTTGTAATATCTCAAAGTAAAAATTTTTAAAAAATATGTTTTTATTGATTTCAGAGCAGAAAGGAGAGGGGGAGAAAGAAACATCAGAGTTGAGAGAATCATTGATTGGCTGCCTCCTGCACGCCCCCTACTGGGGATTGAGCCCGCAACCCAGGCATGTGCCCTTGACCGGAATTGAACCTGGGACCCTTCAGTCCGCAGGCCAACACTCTATCCACTGAGCCAAACCAGCTAGGGCTCAAAAGTAAAATTTTTTAATGAGTTGAGAGAGAGGTGGGGGGTGGGCATTGACTTGTTATTCCACCAATCCATGCACTCTGTGGTTGTTTCTTGTATGTGTCCTGACTGGGGATCGAATCAGCAACCATGGTGTATCAGGACAATGCTATAACCAACTGAGCTACCTGGTCAGGGCTCAAAGTACTTTAGACTGAGCTTTGTTTCCTAGTTGTTTACTTTGGTCACAGCCAAAGATGATTGGCTGTCTTAGAGTCTGAACTTGGATGGGGGGAAAATTATATCTTTTCCCTAACCTATAACTGAAATTAAGCATTGCCTCTCATTGTGAAAGTGGGCAACACAAAACAGCAGTATTAACAGTGTGAGTTACTTTGTTACCAGAAACCACAGGTAATTTATTATTGTTGCAGATATCTCAAAATTGGGATTATATTAATCTTTACTGGGATATTGTTATTAAACTCAGTGGCAGGTGTTTTTATTTAATATTAATAAAGACATTATATCACACAATTTAAATATTTTAATGTGTCAGTATAATTGGTTTCCTTTTATTCCTATTTATTTTACTTTATGCTTTTAGAAACATTATTCTGAAAAGTGGTCCAGAAACTTTGCCAGATTGTTGAAAAGGATTTTTGGCACCTGAGTAGCTGCAGTTAGCCCTTGATTCTACACCCTATAAAGGTTTCACCTAATGATGGGGGAGAGGGGTTTGAATAAAAGGATAATAGGAAAGAGTTGAGAGTTGGATGAGCCCAACCTTTTCTTGCTCCATCTCCTTCCTCTCAATAGATTACTTCCCTAAATCTCTTTTTAGGTAAAAGTTCACTTTTGAGTTTACATTTAGCCAGCCATTTAACAAATACCACTGTTTTTGTGCACCAAATTTATGGAATAAGATAACAGGTTGTGCCCTGGCTGATGTTGCCTAGTGGTTAGAACAGTGTCCCGGGCATGGAAAAGTCTTGAGTTCGATTCCTGGTCAAGGGCATGCACCTGGGTTGCAGGTCAATCCCCAGCCTGGATTGGGGTCGGTGTGGGAGGCAACCAATTGATGTCTCTCTCTCACACCGATGTGTCTCCCTCCTTCCCTCCCTTCCTTCCACCCTCACTCTCTCCCTCCCTCTCTTAAAAAACAAAAACAATGGCCTGGCTGGTGTGGTTCAGTGGTTAAGCATCGGCCCATGAACCAGGAGGTCATGGTTCGATTCTCAGTCAGGGCACATGTCTGGGTTGTGGGCTTGATTTCCAGTGGTGGGTGTGCAGGAGGCAGCCGATCAGTGATCCTCATCATTGATGTTTCTATCTCGCCCTCTCCCTTCCTCTCTAAAATCAATAAAAAAAATTAAAAAAAAATTGGAATAAGATTATTTAAATAATGTATTTGAGGAAATTTTCTTTGTATAGTTGTTACATTATTAGAATTTTTTTTGAATTGTCATAAGTTGGAAGATACACAAGGAAGAAAATGGAATCAGTATGGGAAAGAGACACAAAGTCAATTCTGAAAACTGGAATATGAAGTAGACTTTGTGGTGTTTGTTTACAGGAACAATGAAACATATAGAACTTTGAGCAATTAGACTTTTCAACTCTGATGCTATATTAAGATATGTCACGCTTTATGCCCCTTCCCTTGTCCAATGTTAGTTTTGCATTAGAATAATTCATTTTTTATTGATAGGGAAATGAAAAAATATTTCTTATTGTTGGTATTATTATTTTATATGTATATGTGTACATATATAATTGATTTCAGAGAGGAAGTGAGAGGGAGAGAGATAGAAACATCAATGATGAGAAAGAATCATTGATCAGCTGCCTCCTGCTAAAGTATTAGCACTAGAGTTCCTAATCTAATAAGCATTTTTTTATTCTTTTATTTATTTTAAATAAGCATTTAAAAAAATAAAGACTAATTCTCCTAATCATTTGTGAACAATCTAGATGGTATAGATTATAGTTTCTTAGAGGGGGAATTTTATTAAAATGTTCTTTGTGATTTGATGAGGAACTTTTGCAATTTGTTTATTTTGGTTATGAGAATTCCCTTTAGGTTCATGTAGGAAAATTGCTGTCATCTTGTAGCCTTGTGAGAGAATATGATGAGGCTGAAAAGGTGAGAAGGAAACCGCTGGGAATGGTGCTATTGCGTGTATCAAAGTGATATTGACAGTATACCTTTTTCTCTCTTATTTTATAAGTATGCTTATTTAGAACATTGATTAAAGAAAGAATGCTCATTTTATATTTATTTATTTAAAAAATATTTTTATTGATTTCAGAGAGGAGGGGAAAGGGAGCGAGAGATTGAAACATTGGGGGAGAGAGAATCATTGATTGGCTGCCTCCTGCACGCCCTCGACTGGGGATTGAGCCCAGAACCCGATCATGTGCCCTTGACCAGAATTGAACCTGGGACCCTTCAATCTGCAAGCTGATGCTCTATCCACTGAGCCAAACAGGCTAGGGCAGAATGCTCATTTTAACTGGCTATACAATTTCCTATGACAGTGTCAGATATGGCAGTAGTTTAAATACATATGTGAAGTAAAAGTTTCTTACAATGTTAAAGTAATTAATAAAGGGTTTTTGATGATTATTAACAATGTTTAATCATAAAAACATTCATCTGAATTTTTATCACCTACAGTGATCTTATCTATAGTAATGAATAGGCAGATAATTTCTGCATTCAGTTGGAGATAAAAATTTTGTTGCACTATGCTTCTTTATTCTCAGGTATATTTTGTGGGGACAAAATGGTTTGTATTCTTTTTTTATTTTTAATCAGAAGAAAGTCTGATAACATAACACCTTTAGTATCAGGACAAAAATTTGTAAGTGATATTAAACCATATTTAGGGAATTGGTGATTAGAAACCATGTTTTCTTTTTCCTCCCTCCTGGCTGTTCTGTTTGTAGCTGTATAGGATTGAAATGAGAGTCTAAATTAATTATATTGGTTTTATTACATAATTCCAATCTTTGTCTTCTTTGCTACTCTGTTTATACCTGTCATTTGATTTCGGGGGATAACAAGAAGTTTTGGGAGCATTCAGGACTTTTAAGGAGGAACAGTAAAGGTTTATCTAAGCCTTAAAGAAGCCAAAGTTAAGGACAATAAATTTTCTTAGGGATTTTTTTAAGTCTTTTGCCCCTTATTTTCATTTAAAAGGGAAATATATGTACTCTTTATTTATTTTTAAAATATATTTCCATTGATTTCAGAGAGGAAGCGAGAGAGAAGGAGAGATAGAAATATCAATGGTGAGAGAGAATCATTGATTGGCTGCTTCCTGCACGTCCCCCACTGAGGATCGAGCCCACAACCTGGGCATGTGCCCTTGTCCGGAATCAAACCCAGGACCCTTCAGTGGCCGACGCTCTTATCTACTGAGCCAAACCGGTTAGGGCCGTACTCTTATTTTCAACCTAAGTAAAACACCATTTGTTGGTTTAAATAGCTAATTTATTATTTTCATTTTACAACCATACTTTGCGTGTTTTATTAAAATTTTGTCCTGTCTCATTTTTACCTTTTTGGATAGTTGAAATTATGCTGAAAATCACTATTATGAATAAAATGTATTAATTGTCCTGGACCTTTCTGGCTACTACTTGAAATTTTAAAAAAAAATTTTTTTATTAGCCCTGGCTGGTTTGGTTCAGTGGATAGAGTGTTGGCCTGCAGACTGAAGGGTCCCGGGTTCGATTCCAGTCAAGGGCACATGCCCGGGTTGTGGGCTTGATCCCCAGTGGGGGCCATGCAGGAGGCAGCCAATCAGTGATTCTCATCATTGATGTTTCTGTCTCTCTTTCCCTCTCCCTTCCTCTCTAAAGTCAATAAAAAATATGTTTAAAAAATATTTTTATTATTTCAGATAGGAAGGGAGAGAGAAACACCAATGATGAGAGAGAATCACTGATTGGCTATCTCCTATACATTCCACACAGGATCAAGCCTGCAACCCAGGCCTGTGCCCTGACCCAGATTTAAACTGTGACCTCCTGGTTCATAGACGGATGCTCAATCACTGAGCCAGGCAGGCTGAAATTTGCAACTTTTATTTGTGATGGAATTCAGTGAAAGCCAAGTAGTGATTTTATTGATTGAGTATTCTCTCTCCTTGAAATATTGGTATCTAAGTTTTTTAAAAAGTTACCTACTTGGAGGAAGAAGGGTTGGTGGAAAGAAGAGAAAAACAGGCATATTAGTGTGTCTGCAATCCTGAGAAAATGGTTAAATTTAAAATGCACATTAAGTTTACCTCCCTTTGAGTAGCTGCCTTATTAAATACCTATTACTGTCCCCCAAAATAAGCATTTGCTCATTCTCTTCTTAATGCAGATTAGTGCTGTTTAGAAGAATGGAATAACTATTTGACAGTGTGTGCTTTGGAGAAAAGTACACCAAATATAAAAAATATATATTTAAAAAATTTATTAATATGTTTTCCACCCTCATCAGTAGCAGGCAAATTGCAGAGATCACTTGCAGAGCCTACATCTTTGAAACACATTCCTTTCTCGGCTGCTGTATAGTTTGTTATTGGGCAATAAGCTACTAGCGTACTCAACCTATAGACAAGCCTTTTTGTTCTAAATATGGAAAATGGAAGTGTTTGCTTCTTTAAAAACATTTTTTTATCATTGATTTCATAGAGTAAGGGGGAGAGAGAGAGAGAGAAAGAAACATCAATGATAAGAGATAATCATTGATTGGCTGCCTCTTGTGCGTCCCCTACTGGGGATCGAGCCTGCAACCTGGGCATATGCCCTGACTGGGAATCGAAATGTAACCTTCTGGTTCATAGGTTGATACTCAACCACTTAGCCACATGGGTCTGGCTGAAGTGTTTGCTTCTAATTGCTCTGGTGGACTACACTTATATTATTGAGATCTATAAATAGATCAATTTCATTTATGGTTTTCATTTTGTCAAGTATAGGTGTAGGTGTTGTCAATATTAGGGTTATATGGAATAGGCAGTCATTTTTGGAAACAAGTGTTGGAGTCACCCATA